>NW_024412413.1:45952212-46148890 GCF_014898765.1 Herpailurus yagouaroundi
AGAAAGAAAGAAAGAAAGAAAGAAAGAAAGAAAGAAAGAAAGAAAGAAAGAAAGAAAGAAAGAGAAATATCACGTAGAACACCTCTGCTTGTGTTTCTGTTGGGAAAATACTGATTTATGAGGTAGACATACATTCAACCAAACTGTTTTTCAAAGTGGTTGAACTGACATGCCTACCAGCAGTATGTAAGAATTCCTGTTGCTCTAAATCATCACCAATCCTTGGTATTTTTCAAGTGTTTTGAATTTTAATATTCTGATAAGAGAGTACTGTTATCTCATGGTTTTAAATTTGCATTTCTCTGATTACTAATCATGATTATGTCATTTGTAGATCCTCCTTTTAAAGTGTTTGTGCAAGTCTCTTGCAAAATCTTTCTCTAAGTTCCTCTATTTTATAGGAATTCTTTATACATTCTGAACAGGACTGTCAATTTTCTGTACTGAAAATACCTTCTCTCACCCTGTGCCTTAATTTTTCATCCTCTTAATGGTATCTTTTGATGAAGAAAAATTATCAATTTTTTGGGGCGCCTGGGTGGCACAGTCGGTTAAGCGTCCGACTTCAGCCAGGTCACGATCTCGTGGTCCGTGAGTTCGAGCCCCGCGTCAAGCTCTGGGCTGATGGCTCAGAGCCTGGAGCCTGTTTCCGATTCTGTGTCTCCCTCTCTCTCTGCCCCTCCCCCGTTCATGCTCTGTCTCTCTCTGTCCCAAAAAAAATAAATAAATGTTGAAAAAAAATTTTTTTAAAAAAGAAAAATTATCAATTTTAATGTAGTTTAACTTATCATATTTTCCTTCTTTGTTGCTAATTTTGCTGTCCTGCTGAAGAAATCTTTCCTTATCTCAATTACAAAGATAGTCTCCTATAATATACCCAAGAACTGCACTATACATTACTGTAGCCACTAGCTGCATGTAGCTATTTAAGTTTAAATTTATATCAACTAAAATTTCTAAGAAATAAAAATTCAGTTTCTTATTCACACTAGCAACAAAGGGTCAAGGGGTCAACAGACCCATGGGCCTGGTGGCTAATGTAATGGACAGCACAGTTATAGAATACCTCTATCATCACAGAATAAGCCTTTTCTAGAAGCTTTACTGTTATTATTTCTGCTTTTTTCATTTTTATGCCCATACCTGATCAGGAATGAATTTTGGTGAGATACAGGATATTATCTTCCATATGGATAAACAGTTGATTCAGCACATTAATTGAGAAGACTATTCTTTTCCTACTGCACTATGATGAAATTGTTGTCATAAATAAAAATATATATGTGTAAAAATACATAAAATATCTTATACATTTTATGTATCTATAAATGTACATTTCTAGCCATATAAATATATTTTATATATTTATTTTTATTTATGACAACTGTTGAATGAAATGAGTCCTCCTATCTTGTTTTTCAAAGGAGTCTTGGCTATTCCTGTTTCTTTGCATTTCCATACAAATTTTATTTATGTTTTTTAATTTATTTATTTATTTTGAGAGAGAAAGAGAGGGGGAGAGAGAGAGAATCCCAAGCAAGCTCCATGCTGCCAGTGCAGAGCCCAGCACGGGGCTTGAACCCACAAAACCATGAGATCATGACCTGAGCCGAAACAAAGTCAGACGCTTACCTGACCGAGCCATCCAGGTGCCCTCCATATAAATTTTAAATTTAGCTTGACACATTTCACTAAAAAAAAAAAAAAAAATGAATTTCAATTGATATTCCACTGTATCTCTAATTCAATTTGGAAAGAGTTTTCCTATTTATTGTATTGAATCTTCTAATCCATGAGTATAGTACATCCATCAAAATATTTAGGTCTTCAATTTCTCTCAGCAACACTTTATATTTTACTGTGAAGAGTTCTTACACATTTATTAGATTTACTCTAGGGGACTTAATACTTGTATTTTCTTAAAGTCTATTGCTGTTATAGAGAAATATGGTCAATGTGAAAATTTGTGATGGTGTACCTAGCAACCGTGCTAAACTTATTTTTCAATGCTACACACCTAATCATATCATGTGCAAATAATCCTTATATCTTTTATTACTTTTCAAAGACTTATTACGTTGGTTAACAATTGCAGTGCATGAATCTATTGGAGGTCCCTGAGAGCAGGATTTGAGTCATAAAGCAGGACTCACAGGTTTTAGCGTTTAGTCATACTGAATTATTACAGCAGAAGGATACAAAGCAAATTCAGCAAAGAGAAAAAGCGCAAGGAGTGAAGTGTGAAGGAAGTCAGGAGCAAGCTTCCAAGAGTCCTCTCCAAGTGGAGTCAGACAGGACATGCTTAAGTTCTCCAGCATGGAATTGTGACAACACACATAAAATGTTTTCTGCCAGAGAAACTCATTAGAGACTCAGTGCCCAGGCTGGTACATAGGCAGCCCCTGCCCAACACATGCTAAAACTCCAGATTTCTAGAAGGAAAGCAGACATTTAGCATAAACCATGTACAGACAGTTAAAGCCCAGGGAGTCACTCTTGTCAGTTAGGGAATGAGGGGAATACTCCCAAAATCCAAGTTTCCATATGCCAATCAAGGACCAACCTTGCAGCAGGATTTTGTAAAGATAACAGATTCAGACCCACTATGTTAAGTTTTTTTGCACAACGACTAAAACTTACCAATATCTCTTTTTTGTAACATTCTTGTCAGAATGTACTATTGTTAACGCTAACTTCATGGAAAAATTGCAAAGTATTCTTTCTTTCCTTTTTTCTGAAAGAGTTTGTCAGATTGACATTATTTCTGAGTATTTTCTGGAGTAAGCTAATGAAGACATTTGAACTGGAGTTTTATTTGTGGGAAAGTTTTTAATTATAAATTTATTCAATAATTATAAGACTATTCAGATTTTTAATTCATTCTTATGTTAGTTTTAGTAAGATTTGTCCTAGGATTTGGGACATTATCATCATCAACCCATTTATAGATGAATAAAATGAGGCAAATAATATGTCCAAAACTGCATAACTAGTAAGTTGTGTCACTGGGATTTCAATCTATAAGTTCTACGTCCAGAGGGTGTTTAAATAATCAGACTCTCCTAGGGCCAGATGTTCTCTTTAAATAAAAGTCTGATGGGGTTGCCTGGGTGGCTCAGTCAGTTAAGTGTCCGACTTTGACTCAGGTCATGATCTCACGGTTCATGGGTTTGAGCCCCCCATTGGGCTCCGTGTGGACAGATCAAAGCCTGGAGCCTGCTTCAGATTCTGTGTCTCCCTCTCTCTCTCTACTCCTACCCCTCTTGCACTCTGTCTCTCTCTCTCCCTCAAAAATAGACATTTAAGAAAATTTTTAATGAATAAATAAAAGTCCAATGTATTTGAACATAATTTATGACATCATTTTAGGTCACTAGGAAATACGCTAAAACCAGCACATCCCAAACTTGGCAGAGCATTTGAGGTATTTTGTCAAAAATACATAATACAGGGCTCAATCACTGAAATACTAAATCAGAGTCTCTGGTGGTAGAATCCAGAAATATGTCATTTTAAAACTTCTCCCAGTCATTATTATATGCAGCCAGACTTGTAAAACATAGCTCCAGAACTAATGAACCCAGAAGTCATAACTGCTTAGTTCATGTGATCAGAGTATTAGCTAAAACAAACATTGTTCCTGCTTCATGCCCATGAACAGGACCTCTATCCCTGGCCATCATGTCTCCCTAAATGCCTACTGCTCCTCACCTAGAAAACCAAGCGAGAATAGATTACCCCATCCAAACCCATCAAAATAAAGGTCTCTTTCTTTTCTTACAGAAGCCCTCAGATTAGAGCCCTGCCCTTATTAACCTCATTTAATCTTAATTACCTCATAGAGTCATTAACTCTAAATACAGTAACATGTGACTTCTGGAGAAACATGATTCCGTCCAAAGCAGCTGAAATAAAAACAACATCAATTACACAAAAATAACAATAGCTGCCCTTTGTTATGTGGTTATATATGCCAGGGCCAAGTGCTTTATTTGTAATATCTCATTTAATATTCTGGCATCCTCTCAGGTAACTACCATAATCATCCTGCTTTTTATATGTGAGAAGCATGTCCCCCAAAAGATTAAATAATGAAAATCCAGAACATAGCTTTCTCCTGATTACAATTTCCCAGTGGCTCCCTATTACTCTTAAAATTGTATCCAAACTCTTCACCATGGTGTACGTGGGCTTCTCAACTGGCCCTCGCCACTCTCCCTTTGTGCACTGCCCCAGCCACATGAAGTCTCTTTCTGTCCCTCACCCAAACCAAGAGTGTTCCCAGTCCAGGCTTACACTTCCAGTTTTCTCCTCACAGATCCCTGCATGCGTGGCTGCTTCGTGATTTAAATCCTAAATGAAATAGATGTCAGACTTGACCACACTGTCCAGTGCTGCAGCTCCCAATTACCCCCAACACAATGGCCTGTGTTTACTTTCTTTGTACACATACTGTCTCTTTATAAGAGTAAACAGCCTATATTTACTTTCGTTATAATTATCTATTTCTAAATAGTTCCAAGATATTTTACCTTATTATTTTGTTATATTTTTGGTTGTCTAACATGTCTTATTAGAATGTAAGCAACCAGGGCACCTGGATGACTCAGCTGGTTGAGTGTCAGACTTTGGCTCAGGTCATGACCTCATGGCTCGTGAGTTCGAGCCCTGCATGTAGCTCACTGCTGTCAGCTCATGGCCCACTTTAGATCTTCTGTCCGACTCTCTCTCTGCCCCTTCCCTGCTTGTGCTCTCTCTCTCAAAAATAAACAAATCTTAATAAATACATAAATAAATAAATAAATGTAAGCATCTTACAGATAAAGGCCTTGTCTTTCCTCTTCACCTCTTTATCCCCAATGCCTAGAACCTGGCACATAATGGCACCAAATCACATTGAATAAATGCAGGAGTAGATGAATGCATGAATGAATGAATAACCTGTCCATGATCACACAGTTCGGCAACAATAGAATCTAAATTCTAAGCTATTCCTTCTTATTTCAAACCCTACAAAATCATGTATGAAAGAATTTATTCCAAAATGATACCTCAAACTTAAAAACAAGGAATAGATTAATTCCTAGAAGAATTTGATTCAATTATTATAACTACCATTTATTAAAGGTCTACCCAGTACCATGCACTTTGCTAAGTGCTTTCTAAGCACTATACATATAATCATCAAAAACACTCAGTATAGTTGCTGTTATTATCCTCATTTTGCACTAAGGAAATTGAGGTTCATAGAGGTTGAGTAATTTACCCAAGTCATCTAACAGGTGACTCAGCTAAGATGGGAACAGGTCTGTCTCTAGAATTTAAACTATCACACTCCACACCATAAAATTTGGGTGTTTTAAAAGAATGTGCCACATGGTATATATCTCCTAGTCTAAATATATATTTACTTGATACTTTAAAAATAAGTTTAAAACAATGTGTCCAAAAATAATATGTGAATGTTATCATCACCCCTGACACTGTTCTCTTCAATTCTTCCCCTCAGTGGAGAAACAAGATGTTACTTGATGATGAAATTTTCCCAGCACTAAAATCTACTATGCTATGCTATGTGCTAATATGCTATATACAAGGGCAGTTCCACCAGATAGGAATTATAGATGGCAGATGTCCAGGGCTAATTCATTGCCTTTTAAATGAAATAGCAAGAATGTCTTTGAAGGGACATTTATACCACCTAATAAGTAATCTTCCAAAGTGCAGTGTGTTAGCGATTATTAACCAGCACAAACTGCTGAGGTTAATGAATAATGCTAATCTGAATCCATCTGTATAAACTCCCTCCACTCAGGATTTTTTCCCCAGTTTTCTCCTGAGATGACTATTTACAAACTAAAGTCGGAATTAGAGACTTGCAGAGAATTATCAGACACCACATTCTTTAAACATCTCTGGATGCAGAATGCTGACTTAACATAGGACAGGCAGTCTCTTGACTGCTTCTTATCCAGCAGCCTGTCTCTAGCAGGCCTGGAAAACCAGCTTTTAACAGAAACAGCTGAATTATAATCTCTTAGCCAAAGGATTCTACAGGTGAAAGGAAACATGGAAAACATATACAACTAAAACCACCTGCCTAAGCAATTCAAAATGGTGACGAGAAAACAAGCCTGGGTGAGTGGGTAAACTGGATAATATTCGAAGTAAGTGAACAAAGCAAAGACTAATTGTTGCTACTAAAAAAGGGGGGGTGGGAGAGGGAGTTTAAGAGCTTCCCGCCAACAGCCTAGAACAGCATGCCTTTGCACAGCCAGCACATAAGTCTGGTGCATTAGATTTCAAGAACACCGGAACATCAAGAAGTACTATCAGTATGGATTTTTCTTCACGTGGTTAAATTTTTCTAAACAAAAACTAATGTTTATCATTCCGTCCAGAGCTTTCACTTTCCTCCTTTAAAGAGCTGGTGGCAGAGGATCAAACCCAGTAATGCAAAAGTCCTTCAATTTCTCAGGAAGAAATCTGAAGCCTAGGTCCAGATACCGCCTTACTGCTCTTCTTTAATGTGCAAGCAACGTAAAAATATACCCTTACCAAAGATAAAATAAAGATTATTGAAAACTTTTCCCAATCCCACCCTCCACTTGGACATTTTGAGCATCTTCCTAAATGGGCAAACTGGCTTCCCAGCCTCTAGTCCATCCCTAGCTATCCATCATGCCTGCCACTGTTGAGGAGTTTATTCCCCACCACCACCACCACCAACCTGAAACACAAATATAAAAATATCTTTTCCTGCCTCAAACCTCTGATGATGCCCATTTCCTACAGAATAAAGCTCATGTTTTCTAGCCTTCAGGCCCTCTCCAATTTAGCAAGTTTCTGCCTCTCCTTCATGTGCAGTAGATTCAACCATGTTTCAGTCACAGGATTATATTCTGTTCCCAAATGAACTCCACAGCTACATTATTTCTAGGCCAACACTTCTCAAACATCAGTTCTCCAGTGGGCCTCCCAGAAACTGTTCAGGAAATAAGGCTTTGGCCTTTGCTCAGACACTTTCTTCTGCCCTCTTTCTCCACACCTCCAAAGTCCCACCCTTCTCTAAAGGTCCACTTTGAAGTCTATCTCTGCCAAGAAAACAAGTGAATCTCTCTTCCCCCAACACTTAGAGAGTATAGAGGCTCCCTTTTACCACTTTATGAACAAATATACATACAGCACTTTTTGGTTTACCAAAAACTTTTGTATATATTATCTCTTCCCATTTTTACAAAAGTTCTGCATTTTCAGTTCCATTGGGGGAGGGGGATTTTCAGAAGCTCAGAGAAGTTACTTCTATCTGAACCTCATTTTTGTCTGTAAAATAGGAATAATAATAACATAACTAAGGAATCATAGGGAATATTGTTATTATTAAAACAAGGAACTTATTCCCCAGGACCTTACACAGTTCTCAAACAGAACATAGACTGATAGACTGTAAACAAAACTTCACTAGCACATATAGCAAGTTTGGTTTGCATGGTATTCTTTTAGTTGAGCCAACATTCAAAGATTAAGAGTTCACATAAAATCCAGATCAACTATTCAGTTTCTCTCTTTCTCATAAAAAGAAGAAGAAAGAAGAAGAGGAGGAGGAGGAGGACTAAGGAAGAGGGAGATGAGGAGAAGGAAAGAGAGAATAAGAATATTATTCTTAGGGGCACCCGGGTGGCTCAGGCAGCTAAGTGACCAACTCTTGATTTCAGCTCAAGTCGTGATCTTGTGGTTTGTTGCTTTGAGCCCTGCATCTGGCTCTACACTAACAGCACAGAGCCTGCTTGGGATTCTCTCTCCCTCTCTCTGCCCCACCCCTGCTTGTGTGCACTCTCTAAACAAACAAACAAACAAACAAACATTTAAAAATAAGAACCTTTAGCATTCCTATAAGGCACAAATGCCCTGGAGTGGAGTAGCTGGTGTTTCCTTAGAAGAAAGTGTGTCACAGTCCTATCAGCCTCTCTGACACTAAAGCCCAGTGTTAGCCCCATTTATCATCATATGCTGTGACTTTTCTCATGGGAGAGAAATATTTCTCAAATATGTCTCTATCAAAATTGGAAAAGTGAAGCATAATCCAAGAGGAGCTCATGTTTCAAAAAAATCAGAAACCAGCACAAACTGGGTGGAAGTGAAAACTATTTTTACACACTTAACAGTCAAAGAAAGGAAGTCTGTGTCTTACTCTTGGTGCTGTGTTCTGAGTGTTTGTGTCTCCCAAAATACATCTGTTGAAATCCTAAGCCTTAAGGGGATAGTACTCAGAGGCGGGGCCTTTGGGAGGTGATTAGGTCAGGAGGGTGGAGCCCTCATGAATGGGATCAGTGCCCTGATAAAAGAGACCCCAGAGAGCTTGCCGCCCCTTCTGCCATGTGAGGACAGTGAGAAGATGGCTGTCATGGGGAAGCCAGCTCTTTCCAGACACCCCATCTGGTGGTGCCATGACCTTAGACTTCCCAGGCTCCAGACCTGTGAGAAATAAGTTTGTTGTTTATTAGCCACCCAGTTTATGATATTTTGCTATAGCAGCCCAAAAAGGCTAAGACACCTAGGCTGCTTCACTCATTTGTATTATTAGCCTGGTCCCCGAAAACCCCAGATCTAGACTGTGAAATCCATGCAGAGAGAGAAAGAGACAACACTTTGTTGTTGTTTATCACCGTATCTTCCATGTCTAGAACAACACCTGACACAAAGTAGGTCTTCATAAGGATCGAATAAACACAGTCTAACAGTAAGGGAGACAGATATTTTAAAAGAATAACTGCAATTACACAGTGCCAAGGACTATTTAAAAAGTATATACAGAATACAGTAGAAATACAACAGGCTTTGCCTCTTCCTCCAGCAGAACATACAACAAGGGTGAGCGAAAAGGTGTCTGTGTCTCCGTGACCACCACTCTCCATGTCACTCTCCACAATAAATGTCAGCTTCAGTAGCAAGGGTTAGTAAACACTTTCTGCAAAATGCCAGGTAGTAAATATTTTAGGCTTTTTGAACCACAGTCAGAATTATTCCACTCTGCCACTGTAGCACAAAAGCAGCCATCGTCAATATGGAAACAAATGAGCACGGCTGTGTCCCAATAAAATTTTATTTACAAGCAATAAGCTATATTTGGCCCACGGGCCATAATTTGCTGAATCTTGTTCAAGAGGATAGGAACTATTTTTATCATCTTTGTGGCTTGTTGAATTGAATTGAATTATTTGGAAGACTTTACTCTTTTGATTCTGGACTCTGATCTTTGCTGTTATATGTATTTATTTATATGAAACAATGGCAACTGACACTAACCACCTCTAGAAAGATGCCGCTGCAGAAATAGAAAAAACATTTTTTGTGTGTGGCTTCCTAATGGAAACAAAAGTCTTTGGACTTTTTGTAATTAAAGCCCTGACCTCAATACTACTGCTTGGTCTTAAAAAGACCCCAGGGAATATCAGCTTAACAACCTAAATACTTGTTCTGATATAGACACAATGGACCTCATTTTCTCTAATGAGAACCCTAGGAATGATATTTACTGAAATTATGTTGCTTCCCTAAGTTAGTGTAGATACCTAGGATAGAAGAAAAGAATAACAAATGAACACCATATCATACATATGTGAAATTCTCTTAATGAGAAAAGAAAGCAGTGGGGTGCCTGGGTGGCTCAGTTGGTTAAGTGCCTGACTTTGGCTCAGGTCATGATTTCATGGTTCGTGAGTTCGAGCCCCACATTGGGCTCCATGCTGACAAAGTGGAGTCTGCTTGGGATTCTCTCTCTCTCCCCTCTGTCTTTTCCTGTCCTCCATTCATGCTTGCTCTCTCTCTCTCTCTCTCTCTCTCTCTCTTTCAAAATAAATAAATAAACCATAAAAAAAAAGAAAAGAAAGTAGCTCTTCAGGTTAAAGCAAAGAAAACACCTCCCCACCAGAAATTAACAGTCTCCTTAGTCCTGCTCTCCCAGATGGGGCTAGATAATTTTCTAGAATAGAAAATTAGGGAAAATACAGAGAAAGGGGACAGAGAAAATGGGGAGATAGAAAGACAAGTAATAAGGAAGAGAACAGAATAGGAGAGGAAGAATTAGTAAGAAAAAGAAAGGAGGAAGAAACCAGTGGGCCTGCGGTATGGTGACAGGTTGTCAGGGATTCCTTCAAAGTCACATAAATATTCCAAGGTCATTGATGACCAAAGTCTGCTTCACAGTGTTTTTTAAATCTAGTACATAGTAGGGGCCCCTGGGTGGCGCAGTCGGTTAAGCGTCCGACTTCAGCCAGGTCACAATCTAGCTGTCCGTGAGTTCGAGCCCCGCGTCGGGCTCTGGGCTGATGGCTCAGAGCCTGGAGCCTGTTTCCGATTCTGTGTCTCCCTCTCTCTCTGCCCCTCCCCCGTTCATGCTCTGTCTCTCTCTGTCCCAAAAATAAATAAACGTTGAAAAAAAAAAATTAAAAAAAAAAATCTAGTACATAGTATTCTATAGAAGTAAAAGTAATTGATTGTTTCAATTCTATGTGTTAAGTTGCAAACTGGCACCATACACAGAGGGCAAGGAGAGACTAGAGAAAGGCGCAGGCCATTCCAGATTGGTAGATGGCAGGTTTTAATAAGCAAGGGAACTAACTGATGAGGCTTATCTCAGGCAGCCTCAAGACAAGTAGATCTTCACACGAGCCCGCTAGAATCTTAAAAGTTTACAGAGGCCTTAACAGGGTTCAGTCACATACAAGGTACAACAGATAGGCTCACCAACGCATTGTTCTCTCAAGTCTGCATCCTTGAAAACAGCTTCAGCTGTGGGAATAGTGAGCTGAACATACATATCAAGGAATGAGGAGGGTGAGGAAGTTCAAATTGTCCTGATCCAGCCCTGAGTCAAGTGGTCACAGGCACAAAACAGACACAGAGATCAATAGAACAGAACAGAGAACCCAGAAATGGACCCACAAATGTATAGCTGATTAATCTTCAACAAAGCAGGAAACAATATCCAACAGAAAAAAGACAGTCTCTTCAGCAAATGGTGCTGGGAAAACTGGACAGCCACATGCAGAAGAATGAACCTGGACCACTTTCTTACACCATACACAAAAATAAACACAAAATGGATGAAAGACCTAAATGTAAGACGGAAACCATAAAAATCCTAGAGGACAAAACAGGCAACAACCTCTTTGACCTCAGCCACAGCAACTTCTTACTAGCCATGTCTCTGGAGGCAACAGAAACAAAAGCAAAAATGAACTATTGGGACCTCATCAAATAAAAAGCTTCTGCACAGCAAAGGAAACTATCAGCAAAACTAAAAGGCAAACAATGAAATGGGAAAAGATATTTACAAATGACATATCAGATAAAGGGTTAGTATCCAAAATCTATAAAGAACTTATCAAACTCAACACCCAAAAAACAAATGACCCAGTGAAGAAATGGGTTCTACTTTTTCCAAAGAAGACAACCAGATGGCTAACAGACACATAAAGAGATGCTCAACATCACTCATCATCAGGGAAATACAAATCAAAACCACAATGAGATACCATCATACCTGTCAGAATAGCTAAAATTAACAACTCAGGCAACAAAAGATGTTGGCAAAGATGCAGAGAAAGAGGATCTCTTTTGCATTGTCAGTGGGAATACAAACTGGTGCATCCACTCTGGAGAATAGTATGGAGGTTCCTTAAAAGTTAAAAATAGAGCTACCCGACAACCCAGCAATTGCACTGCTAGGTATTTATCCAAAGGATCTAAAAATGCATGTCACAGGCACCCCAATGTTTATAGCTGCACTCTCAACAATAGCCGAATTATGGAAACAGTCCAAATGTCCATCGACTAATGAATGGATAAAGAAGATGTGGTATACATACACAATGGCATATTACCTGGCAATCAAAAAGAATAAAATCTTGCCATTTGCAACATCATGGGTGGAACTAGAATGTATTATGCTAAGCAAAATAAGTCAGCCAGAGAAAGATAAATATCATATCATATGATTTCACTCATATGTATAATTTAAGAAACAAAACAGACAAACATAGGGAAAGGGAAGCAAAAATAATTTAAAAACAGAGAGGGAGGCAAAGAGTCTCATAAGAGAACAAACTGAGGGTTGCTGGCTGGGAGATGGGTGAGGGGATGGGCTTAGTGGGTATTAAGGAGGGCACTTGTTGGGATGAGCACTGAGTGTTATATGTAACTGATAAATCACTAAATTATACTCCTGAAACTGTTATTACACTGTATGTTTACTAACTTGGATTTAAATTAAAAAAAAAAAAAAGAATAGAAAAAAGAAAAAAAAATTTTAAATAAAATTCAGCCCAAATATAATTACCTTGGTGTATTTGGGTCCCTCGGATCTGTGTTAGTTATGCATTGCATTTCCACCATTTGAGATCTCTATTGTGGGAAGGAAAATGCTGCATTTGCTAATGAAAGAAAATGCATGGGCCATATGTAGGCCAGATATTACTAAAACTGCATTGACTGTCATTTAACATGACTTGATTTCAACGAGCGTCAGAGAAGAAGCCATTGCAAATATGAAAGGAGTGTATAAGGGACTCTGGAGAAAATTAATTCCCATATTCCACACTCTGAAACCAATGTTGAAATCGAAATGTGAGTGAGATTAATATGTTTTATTTTTCCTATAATTTTCTCTCCCTCTTCTAAGATGGCCACCGAGTCTTTATGTTTTCTTCTTACGGGAGTTCATGTTGCAAGGTCCAAGCAAAAGTTGCCTTAAGATTTTGCATCTTTCTGGACTTTTTTTCCTAAAAGCTTAAACTCATTTAGAGAGTTATGCTAAGTCTACAGGGGAAGAAAGGAAAGAAATAAGGTGAGTGCTTGGAGGAAGAACTCCCAAGACAAAGAAAGGGACGGAGATCTGTGAGTTCAACAACAAAGAGGTCCTGCAAAGACAGAAGATGGCAGGGCCCCTGAGAGAAATGATCGCCTGGTGTTTGCTGAGTGCCCAGTAGGTATGTAGGCACCCAGCCTCACAAAGACCCACACTCCAGCATGTAGCAAAAGCAGAGAGAAAGACAAACAACTGTGTGGTATCGCTTACATGTAGACTCTTGGGGAGAAAAAAAAAGGCAAACTCAGAAACAGAGAGTAAAATGGTGGTTTCCAGGGGCTGGACATGGGCAAAATGAAAAAATCTTGGTCAAAGGGTACAAACTTTCAGCTGTAAGACGAATGAGGTCTGAAAAGCTAATGTGAAGCATGGTGACTATAGCCAGTCATACTGTATTATATACTTGAAATTTGCTAAGAGGGTAGATCTTAAGGTTTCTCAACACCAAAAAGAAAAAAAAAAAAAAAGGAACTGCGTGGTGATTGATGTTTCTTTACTTAATTTTGGTAAACTTCACAATGTATACATATATCAAATCATCATGTTGTGTACTTTAAATATACACAATTTTATTTATGATTTTATTTGTAACTCAATAAAGCTTTAACAAAAAAAAAAAAAAAAAAAAGCAGAGCCTGTCCCTATCCAAGATAAATGTGAGCTCGAGTAGACATCCATCTGAACCAAAGACAGGAGAATCATCCCCAAATATTCCCACTGTAGGATTCATCCCCCACCCATCCCACTTCACCAGCACTTTTGCCCAATTTGGCAATAGAGAAATCCAAAACCCACTGAGGTTGAATTTCCAGCCAACACAATGAGATAAAGGCTTGGATCAGATTAAATTTGATTTAGAGAAGTGAAAGAAACTTCTTCTACCTAAATGTTAGGGTAGAATAAAATATATTGCTGCTGACCCACTTTTAATGAGTCACTTTAATTTTGTAGAGTTCAGTCACATCGCACATTAAATGCAAAGTAGAATCATTCTTATTCTCAGCTTCCTCCACTCCCAGCTCATGAGCTACAATGTGTGAGACACTTTTCTCAACACTTCATTGCAACTCTATGAGGGAGATACTATTATTGCCCCCCTATTACATTTGAAGAAACTGAGGCACAGAGAGGTTAGATAACTTACCAAGACTGTAGCTTGTGAGCAAGAGAAGAACGACTCAAAACCTGGCAATTTGACTTCAGAGGCCATGGTCTCTACCAGCTGGCTACTACCCTGACTGCACAGGCTGGGTGGGGCCTCCTGCCTTCAGACAAGAATCCAAATCATGTGGAACAAAAAGTTCCTTGTGCCCTCAATGTCCTGGGGTAGCCATATGATAACAAATGTGAAAATTGAACGTTAAAACAAAATAAGCCTCAGTGAATAGCTGTTGATGAACTGAATGTTTTCCTGGACAATCTCCAAAACCAGAAACTTAAAATCTTTTTCTACAATAATGCTTCTTCTAGTGCTTTTAAGTTTTAAAAATAGTGTCCTGAGGTCCAACCAGTCCCTTTTTTTGTTGTTGTTTTTTAGTTTTCCACAGAAATAGAGAAAGCCCTATCAGCACCTCTTTCATTAAAGGCCATGTGGCTTCACACAAGGGAAATGCCATCCCCCACCCACCATCCCCCCACCCCCACCAGAGCTTGTGGGCATGGCTCCAGCAAGGAGGAAAACCAGAGCCAGTGGCTGGGCCAGTAGACTGTCACAAGGTGGGAACTGGGAAGGGGAAGTACATAGGCACCACCTTGTCTCTGAAGTGCGAACTCCCTCCACTCTAGACCCAAGAGGAAGACGAGGGCTGGCCTGTCATTCTGGGGAGGAGTATTATGAGGCGGGAGATGGGGTGGTAATAAAAAAGGAGCAAAGATCTGTTTAAAATCCTCAGCATATTCCCAGTCTAACCTCTTTTTTTTTTTTCATTTCAACACAATTTCAGCAATTATGTTTATCCCTTAAATGCCTCCTCTTGTTCATAACTTTGATGATTCTCACATGGGCTGTAGACTGTTTACTCTAATTGTGTTCTTATTAACATTCCCATTTTAAATGGCTAAAAATAAGACTTTGACCTTCCAAAGTGAAAGCCTGTTTACTGCCCTTCCTCTGGGAGAAATTAACTTTGGAAATATCTGCAAGTATGTCCAGGGTGATATGTCCATTCATTTTTTTTTCCTATTTGGTTCTTTAAGGTAGAACCTCTTGTTTCTTTCTGGAAGAGACATGGGGGCAAAGACTCACTGGGTCCCCAAAGAAATATCACAAGACACTAGGGACAAATGGAAAAGGTTTTCATAGGAGAATGCTGAAGTGACGACTCTTTCCCACATACCCACTGATCTATTGCTTTTGGCTTCAGGAAAGAGACCAAATAATGAAAGTAAAGTATTTCTCTTAATAGGTGCCAGCCATTAAAAATGATACCATTTAGGGGCGCCTGGGTGGCGCAGTCGGTTAAGCGTCCGACTTCAGCCAGGTCACGATCTCGCGGTCCGGGAGTTCGAGCCCCGCGTCGGGCTCTGGGCTGATGGCTCAGAGCCTGGAGCCTGTTTCCGATTCTGTGTCTCCCTCTCTCTCTGCCCCTCCCCCGTTCATGCTCTGTCTCTCTCTGTCCCAAAAATAAATAAACGTTGAAAAAAAAATTTAAAAAAAAAATGATACCATTTAAGTTCAATTTTTTCATGTAAAGAAAACTATCATTTGATCATTCCAGGACGAAAAAACATGCATTTCAACCAGGAAAAAAAAAAACCTCCTCTGAAATGTCAACATGAAAAAGCAGGATAGTGAGGATTTTTTTCCTATACAAAACTGAAGGTTAAAAAATATGAATTAACCAACATTTAAATATGAATTAAAACAATCAAAGATCAAAAGAGTTATTTTCAAAGACTTGGAAAACCTAACCCAACATATTCCCTGTGCCTTTATAAATGTGTGTGATAAGTGGTGAGTGTCAGTGCCAAATAATAATTCTATACATTTTATTGATAATTGTCTTCAGCCTGACATATGGAAAGAAACATAATAGTTGCAGGAAATTGCAGCAATATATTTAGTTCCTTTAAACCTCTACTTCAATCACCTTTCATAAAGTAAAAGAAATGAAAGGAACTTTGTAAGATATACAAAGGAAACTAAACTTATTGATATATGCTAGGAGACCCAAACCAATTCCTTTCATCCAGACACACATAATTCTTACCGCAGACCAGGCTTTATTTTTTGGATGAGCAGTCACTCCCTCCCATTAGAGCCTGGGAAGAATGACTATCTGTGATCATGTATCACTATCATTAAAACCAAGGAAATATGCCCATCCACCCCTTGCATATGAAAGGGAAGAAAAGTAAAAAATCATCATCATCAGTGCTTCCAAGCACTGACTTTTTATATCTTTTACAGAGATCATGAATCTTCCAAAATTAACGACAATGGATAAGCTTCCTCAAAGATTTTGCAGGATGCTGCTGGCACTTTTCTGCAAGGTAAAGCGATTTACTTTGCCCTCAGAGGAGGGAAAAAAGGGAGGGCTTAGAAAAATAAACTAGCTTGAACATAAAATTATAAAGCTGAAGAAATAACATATGAAAGAAACATCCCACCTATTCTCAATTTTAATCATCTCAAAACCTAAAGGAGAATTAAAGTTATTTATTTCCCCAACTGAGGCCATTTTTGCTGAAATTGCAAAACCAGTCATTTTGCAAAAGAAAGGGAACAAATAATAAAGATTTTGTGCTGTCCAGAGTAAATACTATGGATTAAAGAAGAAGGAAAAATGAAAATAAAGCTCAGTTGGAAAGAAGTAACTTTAATAAATACATTCTCTACTATGTACTTTAATAATAATTGATTAATCAACATCCAAATTATAAAAAATTTTCTGACAAAATAATTCCTAAATCCACAGCTGACTGCAGGAGATTATAAATGATCAACAATATTTTGAAAGTTAAATATCCCTAAGATATTTACTGGTAATTATTCACAATTAAGCAAAGGAATGCTCTTTCTGCCCATTATGAATTAAACACTGATGAAACAGTAAAATTCAATTCAATTATTTTTCATTCAAAAATATGTATTGAAGATCTGCTATGTGCCAAACATTCTTCTGGACACTGGACATACAGCAGTGAACAAGGCGGGGGAGGGGGAATCTCAGCTAGAGGAGTGTAAGAATAGAGCTTTTATTCCAATAAAGGAAGACCAAAAATGAATAAAACATATGCATGTTTGGCAGTGGTAAGTACTATGGAGAAACAATATAGGAAAGGATGATGAGAAGTGCTGAGGGTGGCAGGATTTGGGGAGAAATGGAGAGGGAGAATTGAAAAGTAACACTTCACTCAGAAGGTAGTTTTTGCGGGGCGCCTGGGTGGCTCACTCGCTTAAGCGGCCGACTTCGGCTCGGGTCATGATTTCGCGGTCCGTGAGTTCCAGCCCCGCGTCGGGCTCTGTGCTGACAGCTCAGAGCCTGAAGCCTGTTTCAGATTCTGTGTCTCCCACTCTTTGACCCTCCCCCGTTCATGCTCTGTCTCTCTCTGTCTCAAAAATAAATAAACGTTAAAAAAAAAAGGTAGTTTTTGTGAAAATACCAGATATCTAGAACAAAAACATTTCAGGCAGATTAAATAGCAGGTGCAAATAGCAAGTGCAAAAGCCCTGAGGCAGGGGTATGGTTGTCATTTTCAAGGAGCATCAAGGAGTGTGTTATTTCTGAAGCAATGTGAGGCAAGAGAGTAAAGATGACCTCATGGAGGGAAAGGAATGAGATTAAGATTGTGGACCTTCTTCTAGTCCATTGTAAGAATTTTGGCTTTTTCTCTAAGTTGGGAAACTTTTGGAGGGTTTTGAAAAGAATGACATGATCTGAGTTCTAGTTCAACAAGACCACTCTGGTTGTAGTATTAAGGAAGACCACCAGGAGAAAGGGACAGTAGAATGGAAACCAGATAAAAGGTTATTATAATTAATCCAAATAAGATATGATGGTGGCTGGGACCTGAGTGGTAGCAGGGAAGGTAGTGAGATGTGATCAGATTTGGGGTGTATTTTGAAGGTAGAGTCAACAGGATTTATTGATTAAATGTTGGGAGCCAGTATGAGAAAGAAGAATCAAGTATGACACTGAGGATTTTGGTTGAATGTGGTCAACTGAATTATTGACTTTAATTCCTCATATCTCCCAACATCAGCATCCTTCTTATTACCTTAATATGGGCATCATCTGTTTCTCCACCCCTTGACCTTGGGCTCAACCACAAGCTCAAATTTGGCCAATGACATGCATATAGAAGTGACTGCCTGCTGGTTCCGAGCCTAGGCCTTAAGAAGCCTTACACGTTGTTTCTTGCCCTTTTATATCTTTGCCATCAGCTTGAAAAGAACATGCCCTACCCTGCCTGCTTGTTCCAGAAAAATCGGAAACAAGTGGAGTAGAGGTGATCAGGTGACCCACAGACCTGCACCAGGAAGGAGAACCGCCTTGGTCTCTGAAACTTGAAGCAGAGGTGCCTAGGCAAGGCCAATCTAGATTAGCCAATTCCAAATCAACCTTTAGATACATGAGTAAGAATAAATGATTATTGTTTTAAGAGTATCCTTTGAGAGTAGAATAATTTGTTATGAAGCAATAGCTAACTGATACACTGAACAACTTGATAGAGATGTGTTTACTAAAATAAGGAAGCCTGAAAGACAGGCAAGTTTGGGGGAGAAAACCAAAATCTTAGTCTTGGACATACTAAATTTGAGTTGCCCACTAGACTTTAAAGTGGAGATCAGATAGAAATTACACATATCAGGCAAGAAGTTGAGGCTAAAACATAAATTTAAGAGTCATAGGCACTTAGATGTTATTTAAAGCCATGAGGTTGGTTAAGATCTCCAAGGAAATGAATATAGGTAACGAATAGGTGAAATCCAAGCCTTGGGACACTTCAATGTAATGAGTTTGAGGAAAGGAAGGAGACAGAGTAGGAGCAGAGGTGTAGGAGCAAACCGAAAAGAAGATGGTGCCTGGAAGCCGAATGAATCAAGCCATGTGCGGAGTAAGAGAGCCATTGGACCAATTTTACTGATAGGTGAGGCGAGATGAAGACTGAGACATTACCGTTGGATTCTGCAGTGTGAAGGTCTGATGACTTACTAAGTTTTGGTAGAGTGCTAGGGGTAAAAGCTTGGCTGGAATGAGTTCTAAAGAGTAGAGAAGATGGGCATTTGGGTGGCTCAGTTGGTTAAGCATCTGACTTCAGCTCAGGTCATGATCTCATGGCTCAGGTCATGATCTCAGGGTTCATGAGTTCAAGCCCCACTTTGGGCTCTCTACTGTCAGCATGGAGCCTGCTTCAGTCCTCTGTCTCCCTCCCCCCACCTCACAGGTCTGTGCTCTCACTCTCTCTCTCTCTCCTGCTCAAAAATAAACATTCAAAAAAAAAATAGTGGGAGAAGAAGAAAGTGTCAGTATATATAGATGGGTCTTTAACAAGTTTTGCTACATAGGGGAGCAGAGAAATGGGGAAATAGCAAGAGGAAGAAATGAGATTTTACAAAGAGTTTATTGGATTGTTGTTGTTTAATGGTAGGGATAATGGCATTGTTTTTTTCATATGCTGATAAGAATGATCTAGTAGAAGATGAAAATTTAATGAAGGGGAGAGGGGGACGATTGATAAGCAGGAGAGAAGAGGGCATATATGGAACTAGGGCTAGAAGGCAAATAGTCTTGGATAGAAGCTTATGGAAAGCCTCTAGATTGCTTGTATTTTCTCAATGGAATAGGAAGCAAGGCCAGCTAAGAGAGGGATGAAATACACAATATGGGAGTTTAAAGAGAGAGGAGAAAGTAGGACATAATGTGAGAGAGTGGAAAAATACATGGACCACATAAGGTCAGGCTGCCTGATCCCCACTTGGGGTGAGTGATCACAGATTGAAAGTGAGACCAACCACACACTTGTGTATTTGTCTACAATCACAGTCTGTTGCATGGTTATAGGCGCAGAGTAGAAAGATGGTAAGATTTACCCAAGTTGGGATTTTCCCCAACGAATTTCAGAAAGCAAGAATGTGCATCAGGGCAGCTGAGGATGTATGCAAGGGAGTGATAATTATTGACCCTGGAATTTAAGCTGGAGAAGAAGGGAAATGTGGACAAAAGGCAGGTGAGGGAAAGTGAAAAGAGGGAACCAGGATTTTCAGAGTTGAGGTAACTGAAGGGAGCTGCAAAGTTGGGGTGTTAGCGAGAAGTAGTTCAAAACAGAACCTACGGAGAGGTTGCAGTTATTGGCAACAACAAAGCCGGGACATGAGTGACAATGAAGAGCTGCAGGAGGCTGGAGAACAGAATATGTGGGGGGGGGGCGCCCCCCCGGCGGGGAAGGAAAGGAGAAGTCCAGGTGTTGAAAGATTCATCCAGGCTCTGCTATTAAATTGCGAAGAATCCCATCAAGAGGAGTGTTAGAGAGAGTGCCAGTGAAATAAAAGATAAAATCTTCCAGAAACTCAAATTAAAAGTTTTGGGTTTCTGCAAAATATTTATTTCACACCCTAACTGAGTTCATAGTAAGTAGCATTTGAATTTCCCTATAAAACATTTAACAGGGATCCTGGAAGTATAGTAGAACTCTGTTAACCTACCTCCACTTAACCAACTTGCCAGGTTACCTGATACTCCCTGGATCCCTGTAAAGCTCTTCTGTTGGAGCCCAGAGCAGTGGGACAGCCACTGGCAGAGGGCACTCCCCAGCCAGCTACCTCGATGCCATGCCCATCAGCCGAGCTGGAGACTCGCCAAGAGGCAGCTATGTTTGTTCCCAGCACTGTACATGTCACTTAAACTTGTTTTTGTAATTGCATAACTTAATGAAATACTATCTAAGTCCACGATATTTGAATGCAAAACAGTCATGGCTTCTTTGAAAACCATGCTGAATGCTTTGAAAAGACTTTATAAAAGTGAGTCACTAAAAATATGCTGTCAGATTAGATGTGAGTGAGACAATTGGAGAGTATTTTTAAAGAATCATAAAAATGAAAGTGTCAGCACCCAGGTTGCTGTGCCCATGTCTTAGGTTATTGCTCTACATGAAGAAGCCAAATCAGAATTTTCAAATCATGGGTGTGGTTGATGGAAGCAAGGTGATGCAGAACTCCAATCAGGGGACACATACCCAAAATGAAGACAGTGGAGGGGCTCTTGGACAGCTCAGCTGGTAAAGCATCCAACTTTTGATTTCAGCTCAGGTCATTATTTCATGGTAGTGGGATCGAGCCCCTCGTAGGGCTCTGCACAGATAGCGCGGAGTCTGTTTGGGATTCTCTCTCTCCCTCTCTCTCTCTGCCCCTCTCCCATTTGTGCATGCTTTAGAAATAAATAAATAAATAGATAGATAAATAAATAGATAGATAATTACCTTTTAAAAAATGAATACCATGGGTCTACATTATAATACTGGTGAATGAATATAAATTTACATGTTCTTAAGGCAGGTAAAATCTATAAGGTGTCTTTTATTTTTTTTTTCAACGTTTATTTATTTTTGGGACAGAGAGAGACAGAGCATGAACGGGGGAGGGGCAGAGAGAGAGGGAAACACAGAATCGGAAACAGGCTCCAGGCTCTGAGCTATCAGCCCAGAGCCCGACGCGGGGCTCGAACTCCCGGACCGCGAGATCGTGACCTGGCTGAAGTCGGACGCTTAACCGACTGCGCCACCCAGGCGCCCCTATAAGGTGTCTTTTTAAAATAATTTCTTGCTTTAAGCAACTTCTTCAATCAACCAATTTAACTACTGCCATGATTGCATTAGATTAAAAGGGTTCTGATGTTATTTTAAACTAGACCAGAATTTAGACAAGCAAACCACGGAGATGAAACAATTCATTCCTAAAGCAAGTCCATTATAAACATGGGAAAACGTCACCTGGTTGAACTGGACAGTGACTTTGATCTTCCTTGTTATTTGTGTAAAGTCTTGCCATTATCAGAATGGGAACAATGTTATAGGAGCATCAAGGCCACACAGTTGCCTTTAAGGCAGACTGCTCCTGAATTCCTAAATAAATGAGAACCTCTGCATTGAAGTTTCCCTTTGATTCCTTTTATATTAGAATATGAGTTTTGGTATGATGAATTATGTTGTAACTTTACATTCATCATTCACCAGTGTAGGCTGCATGAATGTGGTTATGAAGAAGGTAAATAATTAAACTGACCTGCTCTAGTCCAGAAGGATATATAACAGTGTGACATAGGAAATATAACAGTGATTATGCTGCTGCACAATTTGACCCAGTATTTCCACCCAATTCCGGAATGCTAGATGAACCAGGCAGCCCACAGGACAGAGAGAAACTCTGCAGAGGGCTCTAAAAACAGGGCAAATATTGCAAGGGTAGTAAGGAACAGATGAAAGGTGTTCAGCATGGTAAAAGAGGAAAGCCATCCCTTTTGAACACTGATGGACTCTATATTTTAAGAAGCAGAAGGAAACTAAAAATTTGCTGCAAATAGTAAGAAATGTCCTGTTCAAAGGAAGTAGCCTTCTAAGTGGAACAAGAACACCATGAGATATACAGAAAAGGATCCAAAAAAAAAAAAAAAAAAAAAAAAAAAAAAAAAAACTTGTATGATACAAGGGATAAAACTAGAAACAAAACTATTTGCTCAGTCACATTCAACTAAGGCTTATACACATTCTTTAATAAGGATGATTGAAATTCTGGTCTCATTATCATCATTTAAATTTTATATGGCTATATTTAGGTTAACCAAATACTAAACTCTATATATTCTTCATCTCATAGCATGAATTCAGTCAAAATGAAAGTTCAAAGTTAAAGAACCCTTCCAGGTATTGTAGGAGCTGTGATTCAAGACTGAGTTATAGTCTTGTTAACTACTGCAAACAAAATTCTGGTACCCATTGCTGATAGCATCTCTTTCACAACAGTTTAGTGATATGTATCAGGTACTATAAATTCTTCATACCTACTCACCAAGTGATGCCCCATCTAGGAATTTAGTCTACAGAAATGGAGAGTGAATACACATTTATCACAAAGGTTTGGAAATCATTCGAATTAACAACTATAGAGAAATGGTTAAATGATGGTACATTGATATGTTGTTGGGTCTTCAGTGAGACCAGAAAAGTAGCAAAATGATCAATGTGTATGTATATAGGGGATAATATTTGTTATTTTGAGAGTTGGGCCTTGAGTTCTTATTAGGATAGAAACGATTTCATCATAGGAAAGAAGGAGCAAGCCCATATACCCCAAGGAGGGAGGCGAGTGACATGGGTGAGTGAAATGGCCCATGTCTCAGAGATAACATGGAATAGTGGTAGTGGGGGTGTGGCTTACTGAAGAGCAGTTACCTGCCTATAAAGACAACCAATCCTCAGCTCCATCTACTTATATCTGGGAATGTGCACTTGTGTACCTGGAAATGTTGCCATCTCTTCTGATTTTTTTTTTCCTGAAGGAGCTAACCACCTGGATTTTTTATGCTTTTTGCTTTATGGTCAATATTATACAGCACTACTCATAGCTCAAGGGCTGCCTAGGTGTCTTGGTGAATGTGTGTGTGCATACACGGTGTGCATGTGTGTGTGTGCATGAGAGAGGGAGAGAGAGAGAATGAGAGAGAGAGAAGGAAGCTCTCTAGGGATAGCCTGGATATGCTGGGACCAGTCAAATAGTAGCTAGCTAAACTGCCCTGCAAAAAAAATGTTTAATTTGGGGTTGGGAGAAAGAAGAAAAAGGGAGAGAGGAAAGGAAATAAGAAACCAGCTAACATAGCAGCAGATGGGGTAAGGGCTTGTAAGAACAAGGATTTTTTTAGGGGTGTCTGGGTGGCTCAGTCAGTTAAGTGTCCGGCTCTTGATTTTGGTTCAGGTCATGATCTCACAGTTCATGAGTTCAAGCCCTGTATTGGACTCTGACAGCATGGAACCAGCTTGGGATTCTCTCTCTGCCCCTCCCCCATTTGCACTCTCTTTTATCTCTCTCCAAAATAAATAAATAAACTTTACAAAAAAGAACAAGAGTTTTTTAGATATCCAATTCTTTGGGTTGCACAAACCTTCAGCAAAGTATGCCATGCATAAGGACAGAAGCTGTTTTTTCTTCCACCGGGATTAATGTGGTCAAGAAAAGAACCAAGTTGAGAGATAAGTGAGTTTCAAGGCTTTAATAAAACAGGAAATCTGGGGCATCTGGGTGGCTCAGTCGGTTAAGCGTCCGACTTTGACTCAGGTCACGATCTCGCAGTCCGTGAGTTCGAGCCCCGCGTCGGGCTCTGGGCTGATGGCTCGGAGTCTGGAGCCTGCCTCCGATTCTGTGTCTCCCTCTCTCTCTGCCCTTCCCCTGTTCATGCTCTGTCTCTCTCTGTCTCAAAAATAAATAAACGTTAAAAAATTAAAAAAAAAAACAGGAAATCAGAGACAGTACCATAAAAATATAATTGGACATCCATAACACAGAAATTAGTGGGTGAATTAAGGTAACCCTACCTGCTATTCCAAGATCTCAATGATTTAAAACATAGAATTTTATTTTTCCTACACATCATAGTTCAATTGGTGGTGGATAAGAGGGTAGAAGTCCTGCTTCATACAGTTATTCAAATTCTCAGGCTGACAGACAATGCAATGCATGGATTCCAAGGTCACTCTGGGCATTCAGCAAGTTCTTGATATGAGAGAGAGAGTAGAGAATCATGCAAATTATTTCTATGGTCCACATTCTACTATCCATAATTCAATCATATGGCCATACCTAACTACAAAGAAGGCTAAAAATGTAGTCTAGACATATGCCCAGGAGAAAAGAAAAACTAGGTTCTCTGACTCAGTGAATTCAAGCCAAGTTTGTTTAAATCTTAAAGAACTGGTAACATGTACATTGATAGATGGATGGACGGATGGATGGATGGATAGATGGATGGATGGAGATAAGGATATATGGATTTGGAGGAGAGATCCCCAAATATTTGTGTATATATTTATATGTCTACATCAGGGAGTGAGGGGAGGAAGTATATATATTCATATACAAAAATGCGCACTTTGTATGCCTTTCCCCTTCTTCGTCTTCTCCCAGAACCTCTAAGATATTGCCATGGTTCCCATGATCTTGCCTCCCCAGATGAGGGCTAACTAAATATAACAGATACCTTACTCAACGTAGACCAATCTGAGCCCCATTAAAGAGAGTTTGGAATTAAAGAGGAGCCGCAGTTTGAGTTCTTGAATTAGGAAGTCAAAGCAGAGACTGCTGGTTATCCACCAGTCCCCTTTGTCCACAGCAACAGGGTCGTAGCTGGGCACCTGGCAGCATACCTAGATTTGACATTTCCCAGCCTCTAGTGGCAAATTGTGGTTAAGTGGTTTAGTTCAAATCAAAGCACTAAGAGTAGAAGCTAGCTATACAACTTCTGGATTATCTGCTACTTGAAAGATGACTCATTTCTCCTGAAATGGTGCTCCCCTGACTCCCTCCCACGAATTGGAAACCTGGATATGCCCATGAACCAATTTCAACCAGGCAGACTCTGTCAACCCTCTCGGGGATGGCAGGGCAAAAAGATGGAAGAAACCTAGAATCCAGAATGACTGCATGGAGCAGACCTGCCCCATCGTCCTGGAGAGAGACAGAAATAAACTTCTTTTAAGCCACTGCATTTTGGGGGCTCTTTGATGCAGCAGCTCAGCCTTTACTGAAACTAATACAAGGCCATGAACTAGAGTAGCCACATGCATGTCCAAAGCTGAAAAAATTAGTGTGCAAGAGCAGTAAAATACCAAAAAGAAGCAAAGATGAGAAAACATTCTCTCTTAGAGAAATGAAAAGAGCAAACCCTTCTTTCTTGATGTACTTGAATTTTACAGATGTCCTTTCACTAAATGTCCATTTTTGCTTGAGCTCATTTGAGCTTCTGTTGCTTCTAGCTATAAAACCTCTAAGACTATAAGACAGCATGAATGTCAAGAGCAGGTGTGTCTGTGAGGTAGGTGTGCATGTCATTTTATTTACTTTTTTTGGTAATTTCCCCAACACCCTATAATGAAAAGGCATTGTTTTTTTGTTTTGGGTTTTTTGTGTTTTTTTTTTTACAGGAGAAAGGTTATATTGAATTTTTTTTCTACAACAAGAGGGGTTAAATAGGAAAAATAACCCTTCTAACAGAATTCTCTCTTAGCCATTCTTCTTGTCTGGGTGTGCCAGAAAATACATTAATAATAATGATACTCTCCCCCATATATCTGTCATGTGTAAGACACTGTACTATGAATTTTTAATACATTATTTCATCTTTGCACCAAGTATATGAGAAAAATAATATCCCATTTTAAGATAAAGAAATTGATTAGCTTTCCCAAGGTAGCAAAACTATGCCCCCTTCCAAAATGTCCATATCCTAATCTCTAGAATCTGTGGATATTTTAAGTAACATAACAAGAAAGAACTAAGGTTGCAGATGCAATTAAGGTTGCTAATCAGCTGGCCTCAAAAAAGAGATATTATCCTGGATTACCAGGCAGACCCAATGTATTCACAAGAGTCCTTAAAAGTGAGGAAGTAAAACAGAAGAGTCAGAGAAACAGATATGATCACAGAAGCATAGTCAGAGGGATGCAATAAAAGGCTCTACCCACCATTGCTAGCTTTGAAGATAGAAGAAGCGGTCATGAGCCAAAAGTGCATTAAAAAATCACGATGTTGGAAAAGGAAAAAAACAAAAACAAAAAAAGATTCTCCCCTACAGTCTCCATAAAGGAAGGCAACCCTATAAGCACCTTGGTTTTAGCCCATGAGACCCATGCCAGACTTCCAACCTAGAAAACTGTGTTGTTCTAGCCACTAAGGTTGCAATAGTGTTATAGCAGCAATAGAAAAGTAACACACCATGAACGTGACAGAGCTGCTTGTGGATGTAGGTAGAAAAGAAAGCTAAAATTAAAAAGAGTCTGAGACGAAAGAAAATGTGTCTGCCTGTGTGACTCAAACTGGCCTCTTCCTAAAAATGGTTAGAAAGAATTGCAATTAGTGACTGAGGTATAGAAGGGAAGGGACTGGTATGATATGGTAGGCAAACCCTGAGAAATATTCGAGAATGTTAATATGCTTTCTGGCAGATTAATCAGCTCTGAAAACACCTGAAAACCTTGAACAGCCATATGACAGAGGAGCAGATGGGTTTTGTGGAGTCTGGACAAAATCTGGCCTACAGATACTATTATAGATATGTTAAATAAATTTTGAAAATGGAAGTAGTCTTAGAAGCTATATAATCCAATCTTCTGGTTTCCAATTTATTTATTTATATTTTTAACAGCTTTATTGAGGGATAATTGATATACAAAAAGCTGCATGTATTTAATGTATATAATTTGATGAGTTTGGACATATGGTGAAACCATCACCACAACCAAGGTAATAAACATATCCATCATCTCAAAAGTTTCCTCATGCCCTCTTATTTTTATTTTGGTTTTGGTTTGGGGATTGGGGGTTTATTTTGGTGGTGGGGGGAGGTTCTGGTAAGAAAACTTAACATAAGATCTACCCTCTCACCAAAATTTTTAAGTGCATAATTCAGTGTTGTTAAGTATAGGCACAATGATGGGATATCTGGGTGGCTCAGTCAGTTAAGCCTTAGACTCTTGATTTCAGCTCAGGTCATGATCTCACAGTTTGTGAGTTTGAGCCCCACATCAGGCTCTGCGCTGGCAGTGTGGAACTTGCTTGAGATTCTCTCTCCCTCTCCCTCTGCCCTCCCTGCTCTCTCTCTCTCAAAATAAATAAATAAACTTTAAAAATTTGTTTAAAAAGTATAGGCACAATGTCATACAGCAGATCACATAAACTTCATCTTGCAAAACTGAAACCATATGGTTTCATACAGAATAGAAATCATACAGAATTTGTCCTTCTGTAGTTGGCTTATTTCACATAACATAATAGTCTCCAGGTTCATCCTTGTTGTTGCATATAGTAGGACTTCCTTCTTTTTCAATGCTGAATAATATTCCATTGTGTGTGTATATAACACAAAAAAAATTAATCCCATTTCCCATAGAAAGGAAAACATCACTCCTAGAATAAGGCAGGAATCTGAGTAGGAACATATAGCCCATATACATGGAACTAGATTGGCTATGTTCATGATTACATCCAGTACACAGGTGCTATATTCATATCTCCAAGGGCTGAAGGCTCAGTTCTTTGGAGTCCATAGCCCCATAACCCTTAAAGCTCTTCTCCTTTGGCTTCTAGGACCACACATTCATGACCCTCCTACTTTTCTTGATGCTCCTTCTCTGTTTCCATTGTCTCTCCTCTCTGCTCACCACTGTAAGAGCCCACCAAGGGACCTTTCCAACCTGCATGTTAGATTGATGATGTCAAATACAAAAGTGGGTAAAGAGTAGAGAGGGGGAGAATAGACTGGCCAAAGGTGGTGTTGACCACTAGTATAAGCTCACTTCACCCACTCCAAAAAAGGGAGCATTTGATGAGAAGTTAGCACATCCAAAAGGGAGTGATAAAAATAAGACATGGGGGGTAAAGGTCCACCCCAAGTCTGGTCATTTAGGACCTAAGGACAAGCTCCATCAGGCACAATGATTTTTTTAATGAGGCAATAGTTGTAGTCTGGACTATAAAAACCCATTTGGGTTTCTTCCCATGCCATCTTCTCCCAGAACTGCCTCCCTGCCCACAGGAAAGGATCTCTGCAATTATATTTAAACCACCTTACCCTTCCACTCTGCCAACAGTCAACTGAGCCAGGAATGGAAGCTGACCCACACCAGATCAATCAGATTCTCTTTCCCAAGAATTTGAAATTTGAAATCAAGCAGCACTTTCAACAATAGCCAAATTATGGAAAGACCCTAAATGTCCATCAACTGATGAATGGATAAAGAAAATGTGGCTTACATATACAATGGAATACTACTTGGCAATGAGAAAAAATGAAGTCTGGCCACTTGCAGCAATGTGGATGGAACTGGAGGGTATTATGCTAAGTGAAATAAGTCAGGCAGAGAAAGGCAGATACCATACGTTTTCACTCATATGTGGATCCTGAGAAACTTAACAGAAGACCATGGGGGAGGGAAAGGAGGGGGGGAAAGTTACAGAGAGGGAGGGAGGCAAACTATAAGAGACTCAAATACTGAGAACAAACTGAAGGTTGATGGGGGGTCGGGGAGAGGGGAAAGTGGATGATTGGCATTGAGGATGGCACCTGTTGGGATGAGCACTGGGTGTTGTATGGAAACCAATTTGACAATAAATTATATTTAATATTAAAAAAATTTTTTAATGGAATTTGAATTCAGAGGCAGTGAGTCTGTCTTTAGCTAAAACTATAACATGTAAAACTCAGGAGTTTTAAAGTCACCATATTCCACCATGCAGATGGGTAAATAGAAAATCCCATCTGCAGGTTTTCAAGAAGATAAAAAAAAGTTCCAAAAAGTAGAATTAAACAGATGTGCAGGGAAGGCAAAGGTGAAGACAGAAAATTCTGAAGTCTTTCCAGTTACCAGCACTAGGCTTTTTTGGAGGCCCACTACATCCCTGTTCTTGGGTTCCATGAGTCATACGTAATAAAGCTCCCCATTGTAAACTAACCCAAATTATGCAAATAATACAAAAAAAAGTCAACGAAATAAACGTTCAGGGATGGAAAACAAAGCTAATAGTTGATCAATATTTTACTATAATGTTTACTGAAATGAGGATCCATTTCAGTTCATATGTCCAATGTCCCTTCTCCCCATGTGTCAGTTATGGTCCCACCTAACCTAGATCCTCATGTAAAGGCAACCACAAGGATAATTGCTCTGTCCACGCTGGTGATTAGAAAGTACAGTATATTCAAAGTTGTTTCATTTAAAACCAAGATGAAAAGGATGCAAAAATGGAGCTCAAAGTAAAATTGAATCCAGCTACTGTTCCCCTTCCCATATTAGAATATTTTTCTGAAAGTGAATTCTCCAGAGAAGAGGACATCACAAAGGAAACAGATGGTTATTTTAAGGTAAGTAGGAGACACTCCATATTGCCTTTCCCTCGCTCCTTCCTTTAACAGGAAGGATTTAAGCAGTTATGGTTATTCCTCACATACATTTCAGCCATCCTGTTTATGCAGTGCAATAGATAGACAGATAATTGTGCTCCTGCACTACAAAACAAGCAGCTGAATGTGGAATGGGACTCCGAAACAGAAACCTTGCTGCTTAGCGTTAGTGAATCATCACATGAAACAAATTGTTCACTTTTTGTTCAGTCCATTAGCTATGAGGATGAAGGGAACTGCTCTCCCAATACATAATATTCCAATTTCCTATTTTCACTTAGCACTTCCCTTTCCTGCTTTACCAATAAAATGCATTTATATTCTGAACTTAATTTGTTTCCTCTGACCAGGACTTTATTTTCATTGGAGACAGCCCCGAGCAACTGTTCTCTGAAACAGAGCCTTGGGAATGCAGTACTTCTGACATAGAATGGGTTGGCTGGGCCTGCCTTGTAATACATGGACTGGTGACTAGAACATGTACCCACCAACCATTCTGCCCTCTATTTCAGCTTTTCTGAGCTAGAACTGCAGAGTGGCCCTGAGCCAACTTGCCATGATTCAATGAACTACAAATAATAGTTTGATTTGCTTAGTGTGTTTCTTCCAGAAAGTTCCAACCTTATATATTGTTTCATTAATTTAAGCAGGCTTTTATATTTTTATTCCCACTTCATAGATATAAATTTTGATGTCCACAGAGAAATGCAAAACATCTCTGAGGCCACTGAATCGGTTAGCATCCATTGCTTTAGAATTCCCAGGTAGTGATTTAAGGCCATCATGCAAATGATCACAAGCCTACAGATTCACACCTGAATGAGATTCAGTCAGTTCTATTAAGATCTGGTCAAATAAAAGTATGAAGAGTCACAGAAATAAAAACAATGTGGGGCGCCTGGGTGGCGCAGTCGGTTAAGCGTCCGACTTCAGCCAGGTCACGATCTCGCGGTCCGTGAGTTCGAGCCCCGCGTCGGGCTCTGGGCTGATGGCTCAGAGCCTGGAGCCTGTTTCCAGTTCTGTGTCTCCCTCTCTCTCTGCCCCTCCCCTGTTCATGCTCTGTCTCTCTCTGTCCCAAAAATAAATAAACGTTGAAAAAAAATAAATAAATAAAAAATAAAAATAAATAAAAAAAAAAAAAGAAATAAAAACAATGACCCATAACACTGGTGTCATACTTCTTTGGGCCATGAAGGTACAATGATTTCATCATCTACAAGTGTGGAACAAGCTGGAGATGTTTAAGTGCTGATAGATTTTAAAACAAGAAGAGAAGGAAATTAACATTTATTAAGTAATTTTTATGGTTAGACATATATATAATATTTAATTATGATAATTCCATTAAAAATATATTCTTTCAATCCCACTTAGAAACAAAACAGAAAACAAAACAGAAGCTCAGAAAGTGTCAATATGTCTATAGAGATCACTGAGGTAGTAAGCAGAAAAACAAGACTTTGTACTTCTGTGTATCTGATTCCAAAGCCCATGTTCTCTTGCCATACTCTGAGGGAGAATTTTTGTTTAAAGCTGCTCAATTACATTGAAAACGAGATTCTCCCAAGAGTTATGGTGTTAAAAGAAAAAGTAAGAAAAAAAAACTGGTATGAGAAAGTCTTATACAGGTATCTTTTTTAAAATTTTTTAAAGTTTATTTATTTTGAGAGATACGGAGACAGTGCAAATGGGGGAGGGACAGAGAGAGAGGTAGAGAGAGAATCCCAAGCAGTTTCCACACTGCCAGTGCAGAGCTCGATGTGGGGCTTGAACTCACAAAACCTGAGATCATGACCTGAGCCAAAACCAAGAGTCGACACCTAACCAACTGAGCCACCCAGGCACCCCATGGTATCTTAAGTTTAATTTGTCTTGGTATTCTTTTTCCATGGAACAAATCATGGGCTACGGATTGAACTGCAAGTAGCCACCTAGAACCCAACTAAATGCTTCTCTTGAGCAATTTTTCTGGCCACGTCTTACCGGAAGACGTAATACCATTCCCAGCACTCGAGGACGCGAAACAGGTCAGACATCCCATATTTCTCTGGCACAGACTAAGCCAGAAGGATATAAATAGTACTTCTTCAGGAAGTTGTGATTTCCAAAACCAAGTGGAAAAATGTGAAGAAAGCAAGTCTAAAATCTCCTGCCTCTCCTTTTGTGCTTTTATCCTGGGCGTTAGTACTTTTTTGGAGCCAGTGACAGCAGCAGTAAAATGAGAGCAAGGGAGGAGGGAGCATTTATTAGCTCACAGACCTGGAAAGTCTAAAGGTACATTTAGCTTCAGGCACAGCTAAATCCATGGGTTTAACAATGTCATTAAGACATTGCCTCTATCTCTTATCTTAGTCCTACATTCCCTACATGGTGGCCCCTAGTAATTCCAGACTCACAAACTACCACCTTCCAGTCACAGAAGAAAGCAGCACACCTCTTTCCCAATGGTTCCAGAAAGAGCCAGGGCTCACCTCAGGACATGGCTCACCTCATGGACATGGCCCATCCCTGCACCAATTGTTGTAAGATAGCTCATTGACCAAGCCTTGGCCATGAGCCCATCCCTGGAACTGGGAAGTGGAATCAGCTTCACCCAAGCTATGAACAAAGCATAGGGGTGGGTGGTTCACAAAAGGAAAGGGGGGGGGGCTGCAGTTACTGGTAGATACTGGCAGCTGGCCAGTGTATGCAGAGTGACAAACACCCTCAAAGGCATATTTCCAACGTGGGAAAACCTCCGTCCAGTCTACGTAGGACTCATGGGGACTTTTCCCTCTGTTCCCAGGCAGAGACTCAAGAGGCAGACTCAGTCTGGCAATTAGCTGTCCGCTGATCACCAATCAAATGTGCTGGAGCAGGCTGTGCTGATGATCTGCACTTGCAGTAATCATTTGGCTGGGTGAATCAAATTATACTTTCCAATGCCACTTCAAATCAGGATTTCTATGTCTGCACTCGTTTTCAGCAGTAAGTACTACCCTGCAAGTTATTTTCTTTGATATTGACTATACGTGGGAAAGGGAGGAATTTCGGCTTCTTTTAAATTCTGCTCAACAGGAAAGACCAAAAAGTTTTAGAGATTTGTGAGGAGGCTAATTAGGATCCATTCCAGCTTAATAGCTAGGCTTTCACACTGAAATGGATAGGGGAACATGTTCTGCCCTTACAAGGTAGAGATTTTTCTTCCAAGTATCTATCTGATTTGGGAACCTCATTCTTTCATAATGCCATGTGCAGTGATCAATCAGATGTAATGATCAAAAGGAAGTTTGTTTCAATCAATCCCGATAACAAATAACTGCTATAGTGGCAAACCTAATGTGTTCTTCACTTCAAATTCACTTGCCAATAATTGGCCTCATTAACGCCTGTGAAGTTAGCTGTTCCCTAAAATTGGGCAAGCTGTACATTAGATGTGTTCAGTGGTTTTCAAACCTTTGGGAATAATAGACCTACTGAATCAGCATCTTGCTAGTTCCATGAAAATTAACAAGCTAAAAAGTAAAGAGACTGCAAGGGACCTGGAAGGAGGCACCAGGAAATTCCCAGCACCTTCCTATAATTAAGATTATCTCTCTCAACCTAAAAATGAGGGCTAGGTTTGCATCTTTTTTAAAGATTTGATTTTGACAGAAAATGAACTTGATTTCTTTGTGCCACAAGCTTTCAAATTACCCTACCCACATCTGTCAGATGTTTCCGTTGTTCAATTATAAAAACTGTATCCAGACTGGATTATGAGAATGCTGTTTGCAGGCACCATAACCACAGACGCCCTTAGGTTGAACATCAGGCTCACTATGATCTTCCCAAAGAAGGAAATGTGCATCCAGCTGCTGCACCAGACCCGTCCTTCTTGGAGAGAGGAAGAAATGACAGCAAGTGAACCTTTCTGGGGTATCTGAAATATACATCTGGGGAGGTGGAAGGCAGCAAGAATAGTGGAAATAGACAACTGATTCGCTTTATGAGGTCTATTCCCACAGAAATGGCTGGATGGCACGGTGAACACAACTGTTTAGTGTGCTTGGAAATAAGGGAGCTTTTTTTCCTGAATTATCCTAAATGTCAGCACCACCAATTGTTCACCTACAATGCCTCATTTTCTACTTCATTTTTGCTTATGCAGTTAATATTTGTGGGTCACGAGAAAAAAAAATTGCATGGCTTTTTATCCTTAAGCTTGCCAGAAAAAGTTTAATCTAATATTACTTTGTCAAAGGAAACTTTAAGTATTTGCAAAAGACACAGGGTATCATTGGATATATATGCTTCTCCAAATGATAACCCAGGTACCATTCTTCCAGTTTCCCCACTTTTCATCTGACAGTTCTAATCTACCCACCCAACTGTGTAACTTATTTAATTACTACTTTTAATAACGTCCACCATGATCCAGCAAGATACTGACTCTCTAGCATTGCAATAGCCTCCTAATTGGTTTTATCCCACCCTCCCATCCCCCTTGGATTCATTTCCACACAGCAGCCTGAGTAACCTCTTAAAAATGTAAATCAGATCTGTCACTGTTTTGCTACAGCTCTCCAGTGACTTTCCACTCCATTTAGAACATACCTGACCCCCTCTGAAACCCTATATTATCTTATCCTTGCCTCCCATGCTGCTCTCTTGTCCTTCCTCTGTAGGCTTCCACTGGCTTTGATCTTGCTGTCCCCTCTTCAAGAAACATTCTTTCCATGGGTCTCTTCATGCCTGGCTTCTCCTCATCCCATGGTTCTTAGTCAAATGCCATCTGCTCAGAAAAACTTACCCTAGCCACCTTATTCCTTCCTCCTGCCCATTGCTCCTTCTCACTCCAATTTCTTCATAGAATTTGCTGTGGTCTCAAATAATCTGGCTTTTTGCCTGTATCTGCCCACCAGAATATAAGTTCAAAGTGGGCATAAACTTTCTCTGCCTTATTTACCACCATATCTTCAGTGTCTAGAAAAGTGTCTCATACAGTCCCTAATACGGTCTAAGCCACTGAATAAATGTTTTGAGGCCCCAGGTCATATATATTATAAAGAATCACCATTTCATGTTCCAGAACTGGTTTATTTTGAACACATGCAAATTTAATATTAGAAGCAGTATCTCACTATTAATTCCCTTGCCTTTTCCCAAAATATGGCAATCTGCATAAGAATCATTTCCCAAAATAAGAGAATGTCTTTGCAAATTGAAGAGGAAGAAAAAAAAAAAACCTCAGACACACTAGAATACTCTGGACTGCTTTCTTTTTCATTATAAGTAAGACAAGGTTCATGAGAGTAAGCATCAGTGCTTGATTCTTTAGAAGTTGAAAATTAGATCAAATGAATTGGAGGACAACTACATCGTGTGTTAATGTTTTCCTTCTCGAATGAAGAAAATGAGATGATGTGAGCCATGACTCCATTTGAAAATGAAACCTTGTATTTCTATTTGCTTCCACGTTAAAGCGCACTGTTTTTCATTTTAGACTTTTCATGTTGGTAAATGTTGCAATACTTTGCATTCATTAGGCACAGGCCCATCTACTATGTGCAAGCAAGACAAGAACACATATATCATCCCCATAAAGCATCATTTCTAAATTACACAGTAAATAAATGAGACTAAGCCAGAAACCCAAGGCTCCACAACCCTCATCACAAATGTAAAAAAAAAAAAAAAAAAAAAAAAAAAAAATTAGCAACTTGGTTGGGTCAAAGTTCCCTACTCTTATAAGATGCAATTTACGAACAATCTATTAAGCTCTCATCATGCCAAATAAACTGATCATCCAAGCATACACTGGATGCCTGACCCTAACTTGTAACAGACAAAAATGCTTCCAGAAGAAAACTGGACTAATCAGATTTCTGGCTGTCTTTTGCCAATGTGTGATGCATAAGAAACCTGGTATTGCCAGGAATCTTGGGTTGGTTTCTGATTAGCCAGTTATAGAAGTCAGCATCAAAGTCAAAATAAAGTAGCAATTCACAATGACAGTGAGCAAGCATCTTTAAATTTATAATTGCCCTTGATTCTATTTAATTTAGCCTTAAGTCATGAGTCATAAGTGAGACAGATGGTTATACTAAGCAGGTATCAAATATGACAAGGAGCTAGCTGTGATTATTTGGTTGTACTATTTCCATTTGGGAACTTTTTCTGCCAACACTTTTCCTTATGATGGCTGTTAAATTTTATAGGATTTTTCCCACCATTAGTTGTAATAGCATTTGCATATTAAATGCTCACGACAAATGAAAACCATGATTCCTTTGTTTCACACAGTGAAAACCATGGTTACTGCTCTTCCAAATGGAGAACAAATCTAAAAAGAATCATGTAATCCCTCCACCTTATATGATAACCTATATAAGCTCTGTGGGAAAGCCTATTTACTTTGCAACTCTTCTATTTTTGAAACAACATAGATTTTGCACATGTGGGGAGAAAAAGCCAATCAGAAGATAGCTCAAGTGTTATTTTTGTTGAGGGAATTTGTTTACAATTAAATATAATTCTTCTTCCAGTCCACTTAACTGAGAACCTCCCCTCTCATGGGGCTAAAAGGGACAACCTTGATGGCTACTTATTACACCAAATTATGAAAACAAGGCGGAAGGCAGACATGAAGAGTTTCTTAGCCAATTTTCCTCTTTGAGAAAATTCAGCAACTAGTTCTGGAACTTTCTGGACTTATTATTCTGGGTTATTGTTCTAGGTTAGAATTTATAAGTAAATAATTACTCAGGGTCATCTAGACCTAGCAAAACAAGATGTAAGAAACTATGTCGTTTGGAATCTATAAAACTACTGAAATATGCAACTACTTGATCATTCTAGATCATTTTGCTTCAGCTTGCTCATCACTTCTCTACCACCAATAATCTCTCAAGGCACTATCTCTTCCATTTAAAATAGCATTTAAACTGCGTAACTGTCACATTCTGTCTACCAAATCCCTTTCCAAAACTCAGTTGTTCTGAGAATCCTTCAGAAACGAAAGACCCTCAGTAGTTAAGGAACCACTATTCAAACCTCTGATTTCTTTTCATTTTACCTCTCTCTGATGCATATTTTCACTCTTTTTCATGTTCTTCCCAAGTACATCTAGTACAAAAATTTCTGACTCATAATGGGCCCATATGAGTATGAATTCATTTGAAATCACATGCCATTTGTTATTAAAAGAACATCTTAGAAATTGCTTAAGCAAATATTGTAGAATTGCTAACTTAAAAGTCATTTTGTCACCTTTCTCATCTCTTTTTCCCATCCTTTCCTTCATCCATCCAGCATTCTGCATGACAAAAGTACAATGTGAGGAACAGTGGTTGTGTTTGTTGAGAGAATCAGACGAAACTTATTCACTCATTCAGATTTTTATTTGTTCACTTAGTCACCTGATTATACCTCTTACGGCAAAGATGGCTAGAGATTTGTGGTGCATCACCATTATCTGCCCAAATTTGCCCAAACTTTGGGCAAACTGGACAAACTCTCAGAGATCTGGCTTGGTTTGGGGGCCGTGAGAGGAAACATCTGTGCTGTTGGAAGCCCTTGATCAAAAACCAAATCCTATTTAGCGATTAACATAGTTTTGTAAGTATTAGTTTTCCCTTCTCTACTACACACAAATATACCAAGTTGAATTTAGCAGTCCAAAAGTGACATGCAATGGGCTGGAAATGTTAGTGCACAATTAACCGCTGCTTTGGGCAAATCACTTAACTTCTCTGAGACGCAATTCCACAGTTTTGAAACCCAGGCTCTATGATATTATTGTTCTCTAAGACAAATGGATTAAACACCTGAGCATGATAATTCTCTTTATTCCAGCATAAAATTCATAGTCCCAATTCATAGTCCCTTCTGCCCATTGTTTAGTCTTTCCTAATGTCCTTTCTGGAAGTATTTTCTTCCAAAATACTTTGGAAAGCATGCCACAATTCAGTTTATACATGGTCAATGCCACCTACACGTTCCATTTGCAAAATGTTCTCTTTTCTAACATTGTATAAATATTCAACCTAAAAACCATTCCAACCAGTGGGTTCACTAGTTTTCATTTTTGAAACAGAATACTGTATCTTTTGTTAATGTGATGGGAGTTTTCACACAATTCTGGGTTTATCTCAAATAGTGCTGTGGAAACACTGATACTATAGAAAATAGAAACAGTTTCACTGCTATTTTCATTTTATCTAATGAACACAGAGGAAAAGCTCAGATCTGAGAAAAAAAAAGTAATAAGCTAGAATCATAAGAGGGCTATTTGTTACAAATTTTAAATAGCTGCAGTTTGGTTAAGGACACCAAGCAAGAATGTCAAATCTACTTAAGACATTTAAACATGTTACAATATTTCAAACAATGAGTGGTTATCTGTCATTGGGTTCTTTATGGTGTTTCACACATTAACACAGTAAATTACAAGTAGATAGAGATATGCAGAATTGTACAGAATTGCATGCTCAGTAGCCAAGCCATGACTCAGAGAGTTATTGGTGTTATATGACATTGATTGAATTGCTGCTAAGCCCCCAGAAAGATCATTCTGGCAATGACAATGGTCCCAGGCATCAAATCCCCAGATACTGGTTCATTTTGTTCAAGGCATCACACACTGTGTTCAAATCACTGCGAAGGTCCTGCACCACGTTTTCAATACTTCTGGTGTCTTTCAGAATTTCAATACTCTGTGTATAGGGATTGAAGTACACAGAGAAGGGACGGGTAATTGACTTTGCAAAGTCCCTGCAAAATAAACAGAAATAGAGGGATAAGTGATCAACTGTCATTGGTATAGGAGATACAGATAGAAGGAAGGAACAGAGCCAGAAAAATAAAAAGTAATTTTCTGGAGATGGAAGAAACACAAGTTTACCTCATCTTTTCTTTGGCTTCTTCAAAACTTTCTGAAACAAAGTAGGCTTCCTGGAAAGTGGTGATAAGGCATTCCTGTAAGCAAGTGGTCTTTGGGTCAAAGGCTTTCACACATGCCTTGTCAGAAAGAGCATGCTGCAAAATATACCACGAAACCCATTAAACTCGATAATGAGACTTCCAAAGTGCCATGATGTCACAGTTCTATAACACAACTCAGTATTTTTACAGAGCTGCTCAGTTACTAGTCTGCCATGAAATACGGTACTCTCTAAAAATGCAGGGTAAAATGCGTGTTAGGGGTTTTGTTTTGTTTAAGTCTGTTAGAAGCTGAGAGGAAAAATGAGATTATGGTATTATTTTATGTATTATCAGACAAATTCATATGGAAGGACAGTTCAGAGCTATATCCCAAAAGAAATGGAATTTTAAATCTACGCTATGAATAGAAGCAAGGAGACAGCATAAATATGGTCCTAAATTTATTGCTATAAGCAGTGTACTAAAATTTCACTTAAATGGCAGAAGTAATAATTACCTGCGTGGAAAGGTAATTGGGACTCTGACTGAACTATTTGTGGCCTCATTGTGAGACATTTTGAGGCCAGGCACTGTGTATCAACAGAGTCTGGAGTGGGCTTGTATATTTGAGGGTACTTGCAAAGCATTCATTTCCCTTCCAGCAAGTACAGCAGAGCAATATACAGCAGATAAATATTGTCAGGTGGGAAAAGGGAGCTAATATTAATAGTTACACTTATGCACAGAGAAGGCGTTAGGAAAACAGGGAAGCCAATGTAATTACTCTTTGAACCATCATTAGCTCCATTCAACTCACTACATGACTGGCACTGAGAACAGCAAGAAACAATGGATGACTGTCTTCTCAAGATAAATTCACTGATGCTGAAAGTTAGTGGTCACTTCCTGCCACGTGCCACCTGCCTATTTATTGTCCCTAGATTAATGGTTCTCAAACCTCATGTGCATAAGGATGACAGAGGAGCTTGGGGAAAAATGCAAATACCCAGGCCTCAGTTTTATTTAGCAAGTCTGGATAAATCTCAGGAATCTGCATTTTAAAGGCTTCCGAGGTGATTCAGACTCCAGTGGTTGTGAACTATATTTCGAGAAATACTCCTCTGGATTCTGTCTTTTTCTTAATTAAAAGGGTAAATTAGTTGGGGGAGAGAAGTAGAGTGAGAGAAGAGGCAGCAGAAACTGTCTTGAACGGAGAGAAAATGGGCTCTACTCTAAATGTTACTGCTGTCAAGCTGGGTAACCTTGGCCTCTCTTCTGTGCCTCTGTTTCCATAACTGTAAATGAGAGGTTTGGGATGGATGATTTCTGAAGACACTTCATTCCAGCATCTGGGTTCCACCCAAAGCACTTTTCTCCCTCTCGGTACAAGAGGTAGATTGCTAAAGTTTCCTGGAGAAATGCTGAAAAATCTTTCCTGTTCAAATTCTTGGTACACCCCCAACAATTTCAAAATGCACGGGATGATTTGCTGCAGTCTTCCACGAACAAGGCTGTGGTGCCCTAAGTTTAAAAATACAATTGCAGACCAAAGGACTAACATGCAAGAGAAAGGGCACGAGGGCCCACCTGCATGTGATTTGCTTTCCTGCAAAGTTGCATTGTCCAGATCAATGCATATATGAATCAGGGAATGCAGAGGGCCTCTGGGAATGAACTCATTCATTCTTTTTGGCCCACAGAACAACTTCATTAAAAGCAGAAGGTCACTACACCTGAAATGCATTTGTGCCAGATTCAATCCAGTGCCATGAACATCAGGGGATTTGGGTTCCACATGACTAATAATTCTGTCCACATTTTAAAAACAACTTCACGGTTTCAAGAAACAAATGTCCTTTTCTGAGAGCTGGTGCTCCTTTGCAAAGAACAGGCCTCCTACTGACTTGCTGTGGTTTTCAGAATTAGAAGCGGCTTTCTTTGCAGCCATGTACTCGGGGTAGGTTTTACTTCACCCTTCACCGGTATCTATGTAAGGAAGGACAGTGACAGATTCAGTGTCCTTGATCTTTCCATGTTCTCATGCTCACAATCAGGGGCATGAGGAGAGTGGTAGCCAAACAGACCATGAAAACAGTTAAACCTCTGCTCCCTCAGACAGGGCATCCCTGTTGAGCCCAAGACTTTTCATCGGGTCAATACAAGCACAAGAAGGAGATGAAACTCATCTGCTTGGGTCTAAAAGGCTTTGGTAGGCCATTAGCCACCCAGCAACCACCATGTGTAAAGGAGGCCTCCAGAATGTGTGTATACAATAACACAGACTGAAATCGGTGGGGTTTTAGAAAGAATTATCATGTGACAATTCCACTGGATACTCAGATGAGCCCATTTAGTTATTATAACTAGTAAAGGGGAGGAGAGTAAACCAAGAAAAAGGCCAGAAGGCGAGCGCTGTGCCCAGACTTCAAGTAAAGTCAGTGGATTCACAGAATAAAACTTGAGGCAAAGACCATTAGGCAAGACACATCACATTGGCCTAATGTAACAATCAAAGGAAAAACTGGGAGCTGATTATTTTAAGCTATCAACAATGCAGTCTATCCTCAGGGGCCTGCTGTGTCCGATATGCTAATTACCTACTGGGGACCTCTCCATCCACTGGGGTATGGGACCAGTGCTGCTCCTTAGCTATTACAATTATGGGGGTGATAGTGGTACCCAAAGATTAGCCGCCTGGAGAACGATAAGAGCCTGGAGTTGGGGGGCAACCAGTGGGTGAGGCCAAAAATGAGGTGATGCTCACACCTGTAAGTGGTCTCATTTACCTGTGGGATGACTGCCAGGAACATCCATGCAGCCTATGAGGTTCCTGTTTCTGAATACTAGAGTGTGACCCAAAGTCTATGAAATAGCATCCATGTCTCCACTGACACCCCATGGAGTGGAGCCCTACTGAGTTTGATTCTCAGCTCCCGTCTGCGTCTATCTCTAAGCTGCCTCCATGTGAGGGAGCAGCCTCCATGCTTCCCCACTATGTCCAGAGTGGATTCTCTGTAAACATGGAGTCACACTACTTGATGTCCCTGGGGACTTTGTGGCGAATCCTTCCCAAAGTGTTAGCAGTCTGATATCCTGAGGTCTGCAAGAATTTATCCGACTTTGGCAGACAGAGGCTTTATAAGGCTGAGAGAATGTGGCTGACGGTCTCTTCATCTTAAGCCATTTTAAAAGTGCAAGAGTGCTTAAGAATCAGCTGCTCTCATCTAAATGCTGTCTAGAAGGATTTTTCTGTATTTACCAACAGTGCTAAAGACAAGCATGCAGGACTGGGAGCTACAAGTCCTGGGTCCTAAACACAGTTGTCCCAGAGGCATGATATCGAATGAGTCAGACTTCTCCATTGGGACAGGGTGTCCTCTTTGATAAAACTGAAAAGATTGATCCACATGAATTCTAAAGTTCTCCTCACAATATTATTTTAAAAGGTCTACAGGGGTGCCTGGGTGGCTCAGTCAGTTGAATGTCCGACTCTTGATTTAGGCTCAGGTTATGATCTCATGGTTGTGGGATCAAGCCCTACAATGGGCTCCACCCTGAGTGTGGAGCCTGCTTAAAACTGTCTCTATCCCCTGTCCCTCTTCCCCTCTCCTCCATCACATCCTCTCTGTCTCTCTCTCTCTAAAATAAATTTTTAAAAAAATTTAAAGGGCCTGCAGGTACACCGCACGCCCTGTCATCTCCCCCCTCTCCCCAGGCAGCGCACATTGACCATAGCAACCTTTCCCATGGCCTAGGCATGGCCTTCCCACACTTCCCAACACAATCCTTCAGGACACAAATGAAGACTTATGTGCCATTACAGCCTTTTAAATACAAAAACTTTTTTTCCACATCAAGTTGCCTAGAACCTAATTATTACCTAAAGTTTCTATGTGACTTTGGGCAAGTTATTACACCTCTGGAAGCCTATTCCAGTATCCGTCTGAAAAATGGGACTACTAATAGTATCTACCCCCCCAGGGTTGTGCCTGGCACATGGGAAGCACCGTATGCTGAGTTATTATTGCCACTCAGTGTGGAGATGATGTCGGTGTACACAGGCATTCAGCCACACCTGCCACCATTGATACAGCTCTTCTCCCCGCTGGGTCCAGAACCCATAGACAAGGAAACATGGCCCTAGCTATGAGGCTTCCAGGTTTCAGACCACAATACTGCCTGCCCCAAGTTCACCAATTTAAAATCTTCCTTCCTCCCAGCCACCTGCCTTTGCAGACACAGGGTTATTATCTCAACTATTCTCCACATAAATCCTGTGATCCTCACCCTCTATATTAGGACTGGTTTAAGTTGGGAAAGAACTCAAGTGTGAAATCAGGTTTAGAGGTAGTTTGGGCCCTAGATTCTGAATAAGAATTTGCAAACACTCTTACACTCACACTGCAATCATCTTCTCCTTCCTCCCCACATCTGAACAGCAAATATATACTTCTGTATATGTAGATATGCATGTATGCATATATTTTTTTAAATTTCCCCAAATGTCTCTCCTGCTAACCAAGTACAAAGTGCCACCAACATCCCTATTGCTCAACTGGGTGATAACAGCATCACACCTTTTTTTTTTTTTTTTTTTTCAGTGATGTTGAAAGTTTCATTGGTTTGAATAAGTTCCTGTAGGGGCAAGGAACAAATTCCCGCTTCAAACAATCTCTTCGATTTGTCTGTGACTAGAGTTAGTGCTAATGGCTCCAGACTTCTCCCACCTTTACCCTGCTCAGATGGCTCACACCTCCAGTCCCAGGCCCTTCCTTTTCCTGAAACCAGCACCGTTAGTAAAAATGGAGCCTCATGCTGAGCTCTACAGTGACAGTGCAGAGCCTGCTTAGTATTCTCTCTCTCTCTCTCTCCCTCCCTCTCCTTTCCTCCCTCTCTCTCTCTCTCTCTTTCTCCACCCTCCGCTGTTCTCTCTCTCTCTCTCCAAATAAATCAATAAACATTTACTTTAAAAAGCAATACACAGACTTCAAGCTGTATTACAAAGCTGTAATCATCAAGACAGTATGGTACTGGCACAAGAACAGACACTCAGATCAATGGAACAGAATGAAGAACCCAGAAATGGACCCACAAACGTATGGCCAACTAATCTTTGACAAAGAAGGAAAGAATATTCAATGGAATAAAGACAGTCTCTTCAGCAAGTGGTGCTGGGAAAACTGGACAGCCACATGCAGAAGAATGAACCTGGACCACTTTCTTACACCATACACAAAAATAAACTCAAAATGGATGAAAGACCTAAATGCAAGACAGGAAGCCATCAAAATCCTCGAGGAGAAAGCAGGCAAAAACCTCTTTGATCTTGGCCTCAACAACTTCTTACTCAACACGTCTCCAGAGGCAAGGGAAACAAAAGCAAAAATGAACTACTAGGACCTCATCAAAATAAAAAGCTTCTGCACAGCGAAGGAAACAATCAGCAAAACTAAAAGGCAACCCACAGAATGGGAGAAGATATTTGCAAACAATTAAATATCAGATAAAGGGCTAGTTAGTATCCAAAAATCTATAAAGCACTTATCAAACTCAACACCCAAAAAACAAATAATCCAGTGAAGAAATGGGCAAAAGACATGAATAGACACTTCTCCAAAGAAGACATCCAGATGGCCAATCAACACATGAAAAAATGCTCAACATCACTCATCATCAGGGAAATACAAATCAAAACCACAATGAGATACCACCTTATACCAGTCAGAATGGCTAACACTCACAACTCAGGCAACAACAGATGTTAGCGAGGATGTGGAGAAAGAGGATCTCTTTTGCACTGCTGGTGGGAATGCAAACTGGTGCGGCCACTCTGGAAAATAGTATGGAGGTTCCTCAAAAAACTAAAAACAGAACTACCTACAACCCAGCAATTGCACTACTAGGTATTTATCCAAGGGATACAGGTAGGCTGTTTCAAAGGGACACATGCACCCCAATGTTTATAGCAGCACCATCAACAATAGCCAATGTATGGAAAGAGCCCAAATGTCCATTGACGGATGAATGGATAAAGAAGATGTGGTGTGTATACACACACACACACACACACACACACACACACACACACACACACACAATGGAGTATTACTCAGCAATCAAAAAGAATGAAATCTTGCCATTTGCAACTACATGGACGGAACTGGAGGGTATTATGCTAAGTGAAATTACTCAGAGAAAGACAAATATCATATGACTTCACTCATATGAGGACTTTAAGAGACAAAACAGATGAACATAAGGGAAGGGAAGAAAAAATAATATAAAACCAGGGAGGGGGACAAAACATATGAGACTCATAAATATGGAGAACACACAGAGGGTTACTGGAGGGGTTATGGGAGGGGGGATGGGCTAAATGGGTAAGGGGAACTAAGGAATCTACTCCCGAAATCATTGTTGCACTATATGCTAACTAACTTAGATGTAAATTAAAAAAAAATAAAGTCAGATTTCCAGATGATTTATCTCCTTATTAACTGCCACCCAGAGTGAGGAAGATATGGAAAACCCTACCCAGACACACTTTTGGAATTCCTGAAAGTACATCACAGAACAGGTAAGAGAGGGAATAACCACTGATGGGGTTAAAAAAAGAAGTCTTTGTGGTTCTCACATACAGCTTTTACAAGCTTTTCCTTATTTATTTTGTTTCTGTCTTCAAAGGCTGTCAAAAAATAAGCATCGTAATCATCGAAAAAATAAGAGGCAAAAATGAAAGTTATCCTCTGAGCTAGAGATACACCACTTGGGAGTCCTTGACCGGCGCTGTAATGCAACATCTATGCCCAAGAAATTTTAGCCTTTTACAGAACAAATTTTAAAACATGTTTTTTCAAGGAGAGAAGGCGAATTTTTATGTAAAAGTGACAAAGACTGCACCCAAACCTCCAACAACTTAGCTGGGACCTACATTTGGGCTGCAGTTTAAAACAACAAGAAAGACTTTACCACAAATGGTAACTGCATTCAAAATCATAAATGTGTTTGACACAGGAATTATTGCGATGCTATCAATAAAGTGATCCCCTGCCCTCCCCGGGTTCAGGATTATCATCTGTCCCCACAAACGACAGTTAGCCAGAAGTACTCAGAAACTGTGTGAGGGTTCCGGACATTCGCACAGAGCGGGGCAGAGATGAGGGGAGGGGTGGGGATATGGAAAGCATCCTGTGTTATGTATTCTCTGTGAACAATCAGAAGATACTTCTCGGAGAAAGAATTTCTGAATTGTAAGAATGGTCCAAAGTAGCAATCACTGGGATGGTGGAGTGTAGAAATTTGAGAATGGAAGAATGCTAATGACCAGAGGTGATGGACCAGAACAAGATTCACGGCAGACAATGCCCTTCGGTGTACACATCCTGGCTGATTTCCATTTCTAGACTTTTCCGTCCACACCAAAAGCAACAAAAACAACAGATTCACCCCAATGCTGCCTACACATGCCCCATTAACCTGATTAGAGGGCCCTGTTGAAAGTTGGGGCAATGAGAGAGATTTGTTTCTTTTGTGTCTGGCATCATTTATAAACTTTCTGAGGAGAATGTAAATAGATGTAGCTCAAGAGCCACATCGTTTTTCTAATTCTTTTCTCATGGAAATCAAGAAGCACTCCACAGAAGGCATGGGCCTTACAGGGATATGACATCATGCTATTGCTGTGGGCTTTGGTCACGGCACTGAAATGCTTTTTTTTGTGGCTGAGGATTTCATTTAAAAAAAATAAATTACCACATTACATCAGGCTTTTGTCATGTTAAATGTTATCAACTACTCCAGCCATGCAGAGCCTCAGGCAGCTTCCTAAATGGGCCAGGATTTGATGAGAGCATACAATGCTGTCCGGACTATTTCCTGCATCTCATCCTCCCCTTATTCATCCTTTCCACTCCTCAAGAATCCGCTTGGGCAGCAAGGCCCTCGTCAGGAGTCTTCCCAGGCACGGCCTAGTAAGTGCCGGGCACACTGGTCACAGTTTGCATTAACAGATTGGCTGCTTACCCCCTTGCACTAGAAAGTAAATTCTCTGATAACAGGGATCCCAGGCGGGACAGCCTACTGGTTACTGGCTGGAATCCTGGAGCCTAGTCCACTGGACGTGGGTCCAGCTCCAACACTTATTAGCTGTGTCACCTCGGGGAAGTTCCTTAATGTCTTTATGGCTCAGTTTTCTCATATGTGATAATAACACTGTTTACCTCATTGGATTGTTATGAGAATTAAGTGGGTTAATATGTTTAAAGCACCTACAATACTAATTAGGTCTATTTAAGTGTCTGAGGTAGCTGTTTTCTGCTTCTTCTTTCTTTCTTCTTTCTACTTTCTCCTTCTCTTTCTCCTGCTCCTCCTCCTCCTCCTTCATTATTTATTTCCCTAGAGACTGGCACAGTACATGGTACATAGTAGGTGTTCAATCAAATGTTTGAGGAATGAATTAATGAATAAATGGCACCATAAAGCAAACAGACTTAATAAAAGTACAGGAAAATTATATCTTTCAAGAATATAAACAACCAAGACGTTCCAATAATCATTACTCGACTCTAGGGATAATCAATACCCCAAATAAAAACCCTAAAATAGTCGATAATCCCGATCTTAGTCTGAATAATCAAAGAAAGATTAAATTATTTTCAGTACCACTTCCAGATTATACATCACACTGCATTCTAAATTCATCAAACCTTGCTGTCCCCCAGTGGTATAGACAGCACTTCTTAAGTAACCAAAAGATTTAAATGATCAGATGATCCAGTCCCCAACATTTCTGAATAAACGACCATTTTACTATATTTTAAGGCAAAAAAATAGCATTCCCTAAGCATCACTACACATATTAGCTCCTCTCTGAACATAGGTATATTTCAGCTTTTTTCCCCCAAATTGTATATGTCCACAAATGTTTTAATACACATTAATTTCACAGAAACTAACATAATCTCAAATTCCCCTTGGAAAGGAAATTCTAGGGAGTCCATGGGAGCCATGGGGATAACAGAAATGAGAATAGCCAAGCTATCCTTATAAAGAAATTTCAATGAAGCGATCACTGCTAACTTGCTGCCCACTTTTCAGTACTAAATTTAGGCCAGTCGTATGTTACCCAACACTCGAGCATACGTTTGTCATTCCCGTTGATCTGTGCACATGGCTGCTCGTCCATCTGAGCCACACCACACACCTAGAAAGGCATGACCCATTTTCAGAAGTGCAAAAAGTTAGGTCAGCACCCACATCTGAGGTGCCACATCCCTGTATCAAATATTTATGACGTACCTATGAGTAGAACTGCTCAGACAAACAAATCAATATTTTCCATGACCTTGAACCAGTTTGCTCAGGAAGGATATTTTCATTCACAGCTTCATACCTTCAATTCTCCAATGGAGGAAAGTAGTCCTGCTCCATATGCCCGCAGTTGCCCTTCTTGCTTGCAAAGGCCAAACTCAATTGTGAAGAAATAGCACTGAAAGAAAAAAAATGAGGGAAAAAAAAAAAAAAAACCATGGACACACATCCAGTGAACTAGTTAACACAGTTCTTCTATAGAATAAATGGCACCCAAAATAAAAAGGTGCACTGGGCATAATATCTTCAATACTGTCAATGTAAATACATTTGAATCAAGATGCTTGTTGAAATGTATTCTCTTGATTAATAATCCCTCCCTAGGTTAAAGGTATACAGAAAATGTATTAGTTACTAACAGTCTTGTGCTTGGTGGATTCAGAAACCCCATAAGTCAACTCATATCCTTGGCAATAATTTTAAAAATTAAAAAAAAAAAACTACAGATTTAGAAATGAATGATTATGCCACAGTCATACCAGCGTAAGAATATGCTTCTGTATTTGCCAAGTTGTGTTTCAGTTGACATAAATAAGTTCATGCGAACATAGAAAAATAACTTGGAATCCAGTAATCTCAAACTGATTTTTGCAGTTTGTTTATTCATTCAACAAACATTTGTGGAGTACCTACTAGGTGCCAATGTTTGGTAAAGAACTGTGGTACAAAAACAAGAGCAAGACCAAAAGAGTAAGTACACGCCTACCAAATTACCAAAACCACAATTTTAGGCTGACTTTTTCAGTGAGATCTTAAGTGTATATCTACGTATGCTACACATAGACACATGTATGTGTGTGTAGATTCATGTGTGTGTGTATATACACATATATAAAAACATATATAGTAAGAACCATTTCACTGACCTGAATTTTACCAGCATCAACTACTACAGCTTTTCCAAGACATTAAAATCTACAGTTGTTTCTGTTGAGTTTAAGAAACCAGCCTAGACAGAAAGAAACCTCTGAGCAACCAAAAAATCTCTCGATGCTCTTGAGAGAAGCTGAAATCACACTATTTTTGCTCTGGGAGAAAAGTGAGAAGTTGACAATGAGCAATACGCATTGCATCAAATTAACACTGCCCTGCATTCGTGATGATAGAGCACTGACAGTGTTGAGAAAGAGAATTTAAACACCCCTGAAAAGGGGTGGAAAATAATAATTATTTCTAGCCCACAACAGCGTGCTCTATTTTCATTTGGAAGTTAAGATGTCCCTTTGTTCAGAAGGGTTTTATGCTTTTTAAACGTGAGGATGACCTGTGAAGTTCAATGGGCTGAACCCAAAGCACTGGTCATTGGAAGTCGTGGAGCTAAACCTCCCAAGGCAAAACTTCCTTCCCTGATTCACCTCCCCAAAAGGGTAAAATTGTAGTCCTTCCTCCCCTCATCACCCACAATGCCCACCAGCCCTCCTTCTCACTCTGTTCTGACTTACTTTCTTTCCCATTATACCACCTTTTTGACATGGCCTTTAATTTCTTTATGTATGATATACACTGTCATCTGTCTCCCCACTCTGAACTATAAACTCCATGAGAGTAAGTATCTGCTCATCTGGAATAGGGTCCCAATTGCAGCACTGTTGACACTTCAGGCCGGCTAATTCTTTGTTGTGGGAGGCTATCCTGTGCATTATAGAACATATAGACGATAACATTCCTGACCTCTACAGACTAGATGTCACTAGCATACCCACCCCACTTGTAACAGCTAAAAACATCTCTAGACATTGAAGAATGTTCCCAAGGGACCAACATCACTTCTGCCTGAGAACCACTGATACAGAATAGTGTCTGAAACATAAGAGCTCAATAAATATGTAGTGAGTAAATAACGAATGAGAGAATTATCTCTAAGTCAGGCTTGTTGTATGACCGCATGACCTGGAAGAAAGACACACATGAAGGGACCTGAGTTCTAGTCTTGGCCCTGCTTCTATTTAGCTATATGACTATAACCTCTCTGGCATGTAGTTCTTCTGCCCATGACATTCATTCTGTCATTCATTCACTCATTCATTCATCCATTCTACAAACACTCCTTGAACACCTGTTATATTCCAGAATCTGCTTTAGTTGCTAAGGATATGCAATGAACAAGGCAACAAAGTCCCTGATCCCATGAAGCCTATTTGTTGCCGGGATGAGATTTAACAAAAATCGATAGGATAATTCCAGGCAGAATATGCTATATATGTAATAAATCCATGTAATGTGTCAGGTATTAAGCAGAAGAGATGGCTATTTTAGATGAAGTGGCCAGGGAAGGCGTCTCTGAGGGAGTGATATTTAAGCTGCAACCCACTTGAAAAGCAGCCTTTTGTGCAAAGATCTTAGGGAAAGAGCACTCCCAGCAGAGGAAGTAGGTGCAAAGGCAGGAACGGATTTGTATTTCTAAGGGCGGTGGGAAGTCATTGGAGGGATTTCAGGCAAGAGCTAGACATGTTCTAATCTAGTCTCAAAAGATCGTGCTGGTGCTGGATAAAGAACAGACTGTCAGCGGGGCAGGAGTGGAAGCAGAAAGACCAGTTAGGAGGCAGAGGCAGCCAAAGAGCAAGGGAGGTGGGTGACTTAGAATACGACTTGAGCCAGCAGGGGCAGGGGATTGGGAGAAGTCAGTATCACAGAGACCTCAGGAGAAGAGCCAAAATAAGAGATCTGATCAAATGCTAAAAGACAGCCCTCAAGTCTGTCCTCCAAAAGATTTCGTACAATCCTGGGCACAATGAAGAGAAGTGATTGTACAGTTGTAGAATAAGAGTCCTGCAGGTTCAGCGTTGTTTCACCCAAAGGAAAACTCAAGTTTAAGGAGATAAAGTGATTTACCCAGGACCAGTCTAGATGGTCACATTTAAGAGATCTAGAGCTCCAAATTTCAAAGAGCTCGACAAGTCACATTTTAAAGTTTTTAGGTAAAAGATTAATAGATGCATGATTCCCCCTTACAACCAAAAATGGAGAAATTAAAGTCTAAAAGGGGAAAACTAGAATCTCATGGTATCTTCTTAGTGTGTCTTTGGCTGATTTCTCTAATTTGTATTGCATTTATAGCACATGATGTAAAATCCTTGGAGCCTTAGTATTGAATACAGAAGAGTGTGTAAAAAAGAGAGAGAGAGAGAGAGAGAGAGAGAGGGAGGGAGGGACGGAGGGAGGGAGCTGTCATGTTCAAAAGCCTCCAACATACACATATGCAGCCAGCTATAGGAGCATTTAGGTCAGCCTGTTATGAGCATTTTTAATTTTTCTTATGCTATATCAGTGCATACAAAATGACCTAAATCAAAACAGGCTGGGGGTGGGGGGTGGGAGGGGGTGCTGAGAAAATCTGGTGTGCCATTCACAAGGTCTTCACATAGATTTGGCATCCCATCCTATTCTAAGGCAGGAATTAAAAGGTCTGCATCAACTCAACTAAAGGTTCAAAGCTAAATCTACCAGTGTGTCCTTTGGTCCACGTGCTCTTAGAATCAGGGCAAGCTCAAAGGAAAGAGTCACTGTGCATCCTCCTTCCCATCGCTCAGAATGCTCCCTGGCCCCATACCTCGTCTGGGAGTCCTTCCAGAAACTCTGACCTTACGTAGCTCCATCTGCTCATTCCCTATCTACCTTTTCCCTTGGTTTCCTGCTGTCCCCAACCAAGGAAAGCCTCTATGCTCCTTCTACAGCCTTTTCTCTCCAGAAAATTGGGTTTTTTTTTTACTTTAAGACCATTTTCCATTTGCAGCTCCATGTGTGGCTAACAGATAAAAAGAAAATGGTAAAATGCACCGGAACTTCAGGTGTTGGCAAAATTTGAATTATGGACTTGCTCAGGACAATTTTTCTCTTTCTGTTTTCAATACCCGTGGAGATCTCACAAGACAGAGTGCCCCGGGCATGATCACTGACAGGGAAGGGGGACAGCTGCACATTTCTTCTGTCTGGTTTTAAATGCAAAGCTTGCTTAGAGTTAAACTGGATGACCCCTGGAGACCTTTCAGAACTCAAGGATAACTAATTGCTTCCCAAAATTTTAAGAAAACATAATTTGTTCTCCACAGTACTCTCTCCAGATGTGGATCTATAATATATTCCCTAGAGATCTACCAAACAAATATCCTACCTATTAGCCAAAAAAAACAAAAAACAAAACACCCTGAACATCATAAGAACACCTGTAAAAGAGGATTGCAGGTTCTTGGCCACTGATGTCTTTTAAACAGAAACAAATAAAACGAAGACAATCACCTCCCAAATTAAAGGGTACCTTTCATCAGAGCTGATGTTCATGAATTCCACATTTTACATACCACTAATTATATGTAATTATTTATAAATATTTTATTTGAATATAATTACATATAATCATTAACTGAAAAACCAAAACAGGAATGATAGATCAGACTTCTTCCACAGAAGAAAAGCAGAATCATTTACATACATACAGTCATTAAGCAGAAAAAAAGTCTGAGTGACAAGCTGAAATGCAAACACTGCCGTGAAAGGCAGCTCCTGGATGTGCCAGGCGGGGCGTGTGCTTAGGAAAAGGAGATAGGTCGCCCAATGCTGCCATCTTCAGATCACTACTGGTAGTACACCACTCTCGCAACCGTTCTGGTCAGCCAAATGGGCTGCAGGGGCGAGCTTGAGGGAACCAAGGCCACAGACACTCAACAAACCAACAAAATATACACTGGTCCCCCTGGTGACGTATGAAAACACGGTGCAACATCTTTGTTCTGTTTGGTATTAGGTATCTGAAGCTTTGGCTAAGGCACACACTCCAGTTAAAGAGAAATACAACTTTTTTCAAAGAACTTGTGATGGAAAAGAAATTTACTATTCCAATTTCCCTTTTAAAGGGTCCTTTTGCCTCCCTCTTCCTCCTACTCCCTGGATGCCTTGAAATAACTATATAACCTCTTTCTGAGAGTCCTTCTATACTCTTAAATTGCATTAAAGGGTACACACAAACATCCAGGAAGAAGCCTGGGTGTCTTTCACTTTCTCCAGGAAGGTGGCTTACACATATCACTTAATAATTGACTGAAGGGAGGAGTAACGAAATGTTCTCTCTGCCACCTCCACTACAAATTTGATCTTTACACACAGGTAGTATATATTTTAAACTAGTCACATACAGCATTCCACATCTAGAATTCCACTATCCACACTTCCAGGACACGGGCACAAAGAAAGAGGCTAGCAAAGAGAGTTTAGAAAAGTCCTGAGATGTGCTAAATGTAACAAAAAGGTATATGCTAAATTTGATTTACTTTACATATAAAAGAGTCTCACTCAGGTCCTCACTGAGATCTCACTTATCGTTATCTTGTACACGGTCTAAAGTTTACTCATGTAGCTTGAAGCCCATACCCTAACCTAAGAGGGGGATAAAAAAGACAAAAAATTCAGACCTAACAACTCAAAAACACAGAAATATAAAATTTGATACTTGAGCATACAAACCTAAACACCTCCACACCTGAGGTTATCGCTAAACAATTCAACAATGATGTTAGAACATCAAGGTAAAAGGGAAAATCAGCCGGAAGATGCCCCAGTTTAAAAAAAGTATTCTCGGGGCGCCTGGGTGACTCAGTGGGTTAAGCGTCCGACTTCGGTTCAGGTCACGATCTCGCGGTCCGCGAGTTCGAGCCCCGCGTCGGGCTCTGGGCTGATGGCTCAGAGCCTGGAGCCTGCTTCCGATTCTGTGTCTCCCTCTCTCTCTGCCCCTCCCCCGTTCATGCTGTGTCTCTCTCTGTCTCAAAAATAAATAAACGTTTAAAAAAAAAAAAAAAAACAGTATTCTCAGGGCACTTGGGTGGCTCAGTCGGTTAAGTGGCCAACTTCGGCTCAGATCATGATCTCGCAGTCTGTGAGTTCGAGCCCGAGTCGGACTCCGCACTGACGTCTTGGAGCCTGGAACCTGCTTCGGATTCTGTGTCTCCTTCTCTCTCTGCCCCGCCCCCACTCACACTCTGTCTCTCAGAAATGAATAAATGTTAAAAAATTTTTTTAAAGAAATAAAAAAAGAGAGAGGAAGGAAGGAAGGAAGGAAGGAAGGAAGAAATGTATTCTCAGGGATGTCACCTGACTACAGACTTGCTATCTTACCACTAACTGGATATAGAGCAGTCATTACTACACATATCCATTTTATAGATGGGAAGACGGAGACTCAATAATTAAGTGACTTTCCCAGATTCCACAACTCATAGCAGGCAGAGTTAGGAGTCAAGTTCATGTCGTAACTTCAAATCCAGTGTTCTTTCCTCATCAACAAGTTCACTTACAAATGTAGGGCCACTATCAGTCAGTTCCTGTTGCCGAAATAATGAAATCCTTCCAGAATGGGTATATAACTACAACCCCACACTCCCCAAGTCCCTGCCACCACCACGCTGCCCAAGCCCCATCCAGGTTCCAACCTCCACACCCTCCCCACCACTACTTCTTCATAATCTAGCAAATAAGACACCATGCTTGTAAAACTGGGACCCCCAGAACACAGTTCCCCACTACAAGCGCTACAAGCATCTGTTCTATTTGGTGCCTAGATCATATCAAATGGGCAAAGGAAGAATGCTACTCAAAGATGTTCTAACATCAGGGTCTGTACTTTGATAAGTGCAAAAAAATAAAAGAAAAACTTAAAAGGGGCTCTGTGTCTCACGGCCCTGCTTTCACAGCATTTTCTCTAACATCTTTCCATCCTAGTTCGAACAAGTAGCATGTCAAAATATACACTCGAAGAATTGTTGAAAGGTGGAACTGTCCCAGGCCCCCTCCCACTCACCCCTCTACTGCCCATCCCCAGCTACTGGGGTTTGAATTTTAGCTACATCATTTCAGTTTACAAGCAGCAGGTATCTTCTCTCCTTTGGCCCAAATTCCCTTAATCTCCATTAAATTGCAAATGACAATAGGACGGGAACAGGAATGAGCTTTGATAGCTAAGCAGGAAGGTTTTTCTTAATATAATTTATTGTCATATTGGCTTCCATACAACACCCAGTGCTCATCCCAACAAGTGCCCTCCTCAGTGCCCATCACCACTTTCCCCTCTCCCCCACCCGCCATTAACCCTCAGTTTGTTCTCAGTATTTAAGAGTCTCTTATGGTTTGCCTCCCTCCCTCTCTGTAATTTCTTCCCCTTCCCCTACCCCATGGTCTTCTGTTAAGTTCTCAAGATCCACATATGAATGAAAACATATGGTATCTGTCTTTCTCTGACTGGCTTATTTCACTTAGCATAATACCCTCCAGTTCCATCCACGTTGCTACAAGTGGCCAGATTTCATTCTTTCTCATTGTCAAATAATATTCCATTGTACATATAAACCACATCTTTATCCATTCATCAGTTGATGGACATTTAGGGTCTTTCCATAATTTGGCTATTATTGAAAGTGCTGCTATAAATATTGGGGTACATATGCCCTTATGCATCAGCACTCCTATATCCTTTGGGTAGATTCCTAGCAGTGCTATTGCTGGGTCATAGGGTAGTTCTGCTTTTAATTTTTTGAGGAACCTCCACACTGTTTTCCAGAGCGGCTGCACCAGTTTGCATTCCCACCAACAGTGCAAGAGGGTTCCCGTTTCTCCACATCCTCTCCAGCATCTGTTGTTTCCCGATTTGCAGGAAGCTTTTGGATAGAAATGTTAAGGCAAACAAATCACCATCAGAAATAAAAAGTAAAAATGGGGACCGTACTGTTTAAGCCCTGGAAGAGTCTCATGCCCCTGAAATGTCCCCCAATCACCAGACATCAATTTTTGTTATTGTTGCTTTGACCATTTGATCTACAAATACTCCCAAGAGTAGCACATAAAGCCACATCACACCAGGATGCAGTGACTACCCCAATGCTTTGTCTCCAAAGCAAGGGTTCCTGATGGCGGAAGTTCTCAGGGACCCGATTTCAAGAGACAGCAGAAAAGGGGGTTTTGCATGCTTTGTTATTTTGGCCCAAGCTAGCCTTGGATACAATAAGAGTGTAAGAAACGTGAGAAACTTAGAGCCAGATCCATTGGTCTCCTGCAGTCTTGGGGCTACAGATGTCGTGTAACCACAGGCCACTCACACCACATCTGAAAGCCTCCACTGGCAAAACAAAGCTGCTGCTCATGTGTTCACACATTCAGGGGCCAGTCTCTGTATAGATTCCAAGTACTAGTGTCCAAATGCCTCATGTGATGGTAGCTACACCTAGATTTCTACATTCATATTTCAGCATGAGCCTCTAAACGAAAATCGGTATAGCTCTTGCCAAGTCACAACTTAATCAAAACACATTTTATCAATTTATATTTACTAAATTCCATAGTGCTGAACTCCAGCTGAGATTACAAAAGTAGGTAAAGATGTGGTCTCTATGCTCAAGACATGTGGAATGTGGGAGTGCCTGGGTGGCTCAGTTGATTGAGCATCCGACTTTTGATTTTGGCTCAAATCATGATATCACAGTTCACCCCTCACATCAGGCACTGAGCTGGCAGCATGAAGCCTGCTTGGGATTCTCTCCACTGCCCACACGCCCCGGCCCACCACCTCTCTCAAAAATAAATAAATAAACATTCAAAAATTTTTAAAGAGAATTGTTAAATATGACTGGGGAGACAAGATTAATACAAAAATAATAATAATAAACTGCAGTTTTTATCTTCCCACAAACTCACTCTGTCTTGAAATTGCAGTGTGCTTATCTGTCTCGAACACAAAGAATATGAAGTTTGTGTTAGGCTTTTAAGGATTAATGGGCCCTTAGAAGAAGGATTAATGGGAAGAGGGAAAGTAAGTGGAAAGGGTAACTTCAGGGGCCTGCATGAGGAGGGTGACTTCTGGGAACCCCAAATGAGTGTCAAAGGAAGGTAGAAGTAAGTCAAATGATGGAATGTACCAGATCACAGGCTCCACTTCAACCGGTAGAGACCACCGCTTTTGCCAGCCATTCGCCTCAAACCAAGACAGACAAAAACAAGTAGAGAAAAAGAGGAGGGTTGGGATTTGAGTAATGTCTTGTCAGCTAGAAGACGATGATCCTGAATTGTGGAAACAGCGTATATTGTCTTAGGTTAAGAACGGCCATCGAATGAATTAAAATGTAAAAACCTAAGCTCTGAGGAAACATTACAGCAAACCTTGTGGAAAATTGATCATCAAATATAAGAGGAACATCCGTAGGGGGAAAAAAAGCGTCAGCAGAAAACAACTTTTATTGAAGAATACATTGACATAGGCGATTTTCAGCAGCACTGCTTTGGTTGGGATTTTTCTGTGTGTCTCTTAACTATTGCTTCCTGTATTTTTTTGGTTGCTTCCAAGAACAAATGGATGATTTTGTTTCAGAGCCCTCTGGCCATTTCAGTTTTACTGTCCCTCCTCCAGCTTATCTGTGAGCATTTTCAAAGAAAGGCCACCTGACTTATCATTTAACATTTACTAGTTTTTACGTCAGGATTTAATGGTATTTTTTAATCTTTTAAAAAAATTTTTTTTAATTTTTATTTAAAAAAAATTTTTTTTAGTGTTTATTTATTTTTGAGACAGAGAGTGACAGAGCATGAGCAGGGAAGGGGCAGAGAGAGAGGGAGACGCAGAATGTGAAGCAGGCTCCAAGCTCTGAGCTGTCAGCACAGAGCCCAACGCGGGGCTCGAACTCACGAACCATGAGATCATGACCTGAGCCGAAGTTGGACATTTAACCGACTGAGCCACCCAGGCGCCCCCCAAAAAATTTTTTTTAATGTTTTATTATCCATCTTTGAGAGAGTGAGGCAGAGCATGAGTGCGGGGAGGGGCAGAGAGAGAGGGAGACACAGACTCCGAAGCACGCTCCAGGCTCTGAGCTGTCAGCACAGAGAACGATGCGGGGCTCAAACTCAAGAATCATGAGATCATGACCTGAGCTGAAGTCAGACGCTCAACCAACTGAGTCACCCACATGCCTAGCTATTTTTTTTATTTTTAAAAAAGGAAGAAATAGAAAAAAGAACTATGATGAACTAACAGTAGTGATCAGCTTGCAGTCAGCAGGAGAGCCACCCAAGCAGTTTGCCCACCCCTGAAACCCTGACAAAATTCACTCTAAGACACTCCATCCCCAGGGCTAGGCTCCAGGTCACAATGGCCATGTGCTGACCCAATTACAGACCTTCACCATCCCACTGCCCTAAAGTGAAGGCCCACACTTCTCTGGCAGAAAAGACCCTCCGTGTCCTAGCCCCTGCCTCCTCCAGCCTTATCTCTCAACCCTCTGCCTCCCCATCGTCCACTCCTCAGGGAACTATTGGCAACTGTGCAGACTGCCATGCTCTCTTCAGCTTCCCATCTAGGCCTTTGCACATGACCTTCCCTCTGCATGGAATGCCCTTGTCCTTGTCCAGCTCCTTTGCCAATTCCTGCTGGTTTGCCAGCTTAGGTGGCTCTCTCCTCTCTCCTGGTAGAGCACTTCTGGATCCATGTGGATACTGCCAGTCTTGTCTGTCGTCTCCACCAGGCTCTGAGCTCCCTAATTTCAGGTAACTCTGACAGGGTCTGACTTGTTTGGGTTGTTCTTGTTGTTTAATATCTGGTCTCCAGCACCCAGCTGACATGCAGCAGGTGCTCAGCAAATACTGAAGGAGGGAGGAAAGGGGAAAGCAAGGAGAGTTTTCCAGTGGGCCAAGCAACAGGTCAATGCCAGTCTTCCAGATCAATAACTACTACCTTCAGCAAATATTCCAATATTATAGACTTTTCTGTAAAGATGAAAACCCTCCTACAGTAGAAATCCAATCAGTTTTCACCTACAGCTTCAGAAATAGATCTGTCCCTTGACATCTCTTCAACAACAGCCAATGGTCCTCCAAGCCATTGAGGGAGGGAGGAGCCATCCTACCGGCAGGCCTTCAAAGACTGATTGGCAGTTACTTCCTGCAGAAGCTCAGTAGTCTTGTGGTTCAGTGGCCCCTGGCCTATTTCATCACAAGCAGTAACTCTGAAGGTCCACTGATTCTGACCTCTGGATCCTCATCAAAAATGTTGGGGGGAGAGTTTTTCAGTTTGCCAGGTCTGAAACTTGTAGGCAACTGGAGACTAGCCAGGGAAAAATGCTAACTGTGCATTGTCAGGGTGTGAAGGAGTTTAAGTGTGATAGATCCAGGCCCTGAAGTGCCTCACGGCCCAGACTGCTCAGAATTAGCAACCACAAGGAATTTCTGTTGGCATCACTGCCCAGACCTTCACTGAGCAGATGATGACACATGAGATCCAACAGATGCTATTTTCTCCTGAAGATGATTTTGTGAGATGACCACCCATCCAATGCTGTTTTCCACAAAATTCTCTAGCTCTTTCAAAGGTATTATGAATACAAATAGGCTTCTTTTTAATGAAGCCCTCTGGATCTACAGCTATTTTGAGTTTCACAAATCAAAAGCTGGTTTTATGTTCAGTAGTATTACTCGTTGGACCCTAGATGTAATACAAGAGTCTCGATAAAGCATCTTCATAACAAAGCAATTCACATTGTTTGGTTCTCTTTCTAAAGCAATTCCATCTTTTTCCAAACAACGCTTTACTGACTTATTATGTAACTAGCTACCTTGAAATGGTTAAACTTCACCCTGAGGACACACACACACACACACACACCCCATTTCATTGCAGGTAGGTGGATCAGCATCCCATTTATATATGTGCTTAATCTACTTTGCACAGAAGACCTACTTAAGCAAATGCTGTAGGTTTGAAGTGCCCAAGAACTGACTTTTATAACCTAAGCAATTCTGAGCTCCTTGAAGGAGAAGAAAACTGATGAGCACATTCTCAGCCATTCATCCTTTGGCATGTCCTAAAATGTTCTGCATCAAATCACACATTCTCCCCAGATGTGGTGATTTTAAAGGTCAGCTCTCAGAGGCTAGTATGAAAAATGAGGTTTTTACTGACTCCCAAGTAAGCTGTGGGCAGTCACCACTGCCTTTAGAGGGTCGTTTTATTTTTATCCCTGCATTACTAAAAGCAACACCCTCCCAGACATTAGGGCTAAAGAGCTTGCACTTGCTCACCTATTTCTTTCCAGGCAAGACCAAGAATCCTGGAGACAATTATACACCTGAAAACTGATGAGAAAGGTATGTTTAGTGGGGAAAGCCATTCTTACCACTCCATTACACCAAGCAGTCTTCTATCTTAAGTTTTTATTAATGAAGTCATGTTTCTTTTCTAGTCACTAACCATCAGCCCTACCATCATCATCTCTCACACTCAGAGTCGACACTAACCATCTATATGTGTAAATGGGGCTGAGAAGATTTACCTGTGAACTGGGGTCCCTGTCACAATGAGGGTCTATAGGTAATTGAACCTCCAGATAACATTTCAGCTCAATTGAGCTCCCCTATCTCTAATAATAACCACTGCCTTACTGAAACCTACTCTCCACTACAGTGCTAAGCACTTTACATCATGCTCACAATACCTCTAAGAGGCAGGCACTGCAACAGTAATATAATAGGATAGCACTTTGACTTTGGAGTGTAAGATCAGGGTTCAAGGGTAGGCTCTGCCATTTACCTGACCTTAGGAAAGTTGTTTAGCCTCTCTGAGTCTTAAGTTATCCATAAAATAAATAAAATGAATCGCTAACATTTATTGAATTCTTACTATATGCCAGTGCTAAATCCTCCCATTTTACAGCTGGGGAAACTGATACTTAGGCTCAGTAACTGGGGCAAGTGTAGAGGTGATAGAGCTGGATTGGAATTGGTTATGCCTAACCCCCAAAATCTATGATGTCTGCACTGTATCACACTGTTTGCCCCCTCTTCTCTGCGACTGAATGCTGCAGGTCCCTAGAATTGATGCTCACGTCATATTCTTAATAGCTGGGCTTGGCGTGTGCCAAGAAATACAGGGGTCTGTCTAGCTTGCCCACAGCCATCCTTCCACAGCTTGCACTGGGCTAAGTGCCTTTTTTCCTTTGTGGCCCCAGGATCAGCCAAGTAACACAGCACAGGCCCATCAGGAGCCAGAGAGGAGCACGCACTAGAAACCAGTCATTAAAGAAAGCCACGTCTTTTGAGTCTTGCAAGTGGGAAAGAGCACTGCAATTAGCCCGGCTCAGGAGACCTGGGACCACAATAAATTTTGGCTAGGAAAGAAAACATATCAAGACTAGAGCACCAATCCCTCAGTTCTCTCTCCCTTCCTCTAATCAGCAGATTCCCCTGATCAATAAAGGGGGGACAGGCAGGAGACTGAAGATGAAATATGTCTTCTCTATTCAGGATCATGGACCCTTTCTAACAGAACAATAACTAAGCTCTGGCCAATTGTCTCCTTAGGTAAAGGCAGTCTGACTCCCAGAGACACTGGTCTTTTTAAGAGAAGCTAGGAATCTGGATGTTCATGTGTTAATGCACTTTTTTTTTTAATTTAAGCAAGGTGTAAGATGTCACACACATATGTATGTATGTATGTATATGTGTGTATATGTGTGTGTGTGTATAACTCCACCTCCCCCAGGTTCAGACATTAGCCTGAAACCTCCCCCAGGTTCAGACATTAGCCTGAATCCTGCATCTGTGACAATAATTTGCTTCCAGGACACTGAGTGCATATCTCTCCTGCTTCACCTGGTCACTCTTTGCTCTGACATCCTAAACTCCTGAGAAATGGTCTGGTGTACTAGATTAGGACCGAGAAAATCTAATAGTTCAGTCCCTCCCACTATTTTACTGTATGGTCTTGGATAAGTCATTTCACTTGTCTGAATCTCCCTGTATTCATCTATATAATGGGGATTCCTTTCCTCACCAAATTTCTATTGAGCACCAATTGTGTAATCGGCACTCTGTGGACACTGGAGACTTTGTTAGGGGATGATAATATGAGTCTCACCTACCTTGAAGTGCCATCATGGGACCCAAATGAAGAAGCACACATCAAATGCTCAAGCAATTACAGCAAAAGCTGTAACTCAGATGAAGGTTCTCTGTTCTGAGGCGATTAAGATCACAGATATCTTCATGGCTGACTCATCCCATCTCAGGCCTCTGATTCTACAGAGTCATTTCTACAGAGAAATTACCTTCCGCATAGGTGATTATGAGCTTAATTACAGGTCAACAGTTCCTGAAACTCAATCAAAGGAGCTTTCTGATATGCAAACAATCTACTGAGATGCAAAAGTTTCCTAAAGTATTAACGCCTATTCTATCAGTAAGCATATGTAACAGCAAATAAAAAAATTAACAATCTGACTGCCGGGAAAAGTCTCCCCACCTCACCCAAATCACCTCTGATCATCCTGAACCTGACCTAAGTGCCCTCCTTTCCCTAACTTTGCGTTTACCAAGTTATATTTAAATCCCTATTCACTTATGTGTACCCCTCACTAGAAATAGTCCCCAAGAAGCAGGATCCTGTCTACCAGCTTCACAGTTGAATTCCCACTGCCTGAACATATAAAAGATGTTCAGTAAATGTTTACCAATAAACAAATGAGTGGGTCACAATTGATTCTATCAGAGTTGTGGAGAAGATATTTAGCAGGGACACAGCAAGTTCACGCCTTTGATAAAACACCCTCACAAGGAAGCAGAATCCAATGCCCCTTTTCTCACCAATTATAGCTTTGGTTTTTATCTTGGAAGAGCTAAGTCTTCTTCATTAGTGTTAAGAGAGGAAAGGGTGAACAGCCCCAAAAACGTTTTTGTGAGCACCGAACATCTAAATGTTTCTAAAGTATGCCAATTTACGGTATCTCCCCATGTGTTACTACAGAGAACTTTTAAACCTTGCTAGTTAGACACCAACATAGGACCCCTGTGTACAAACAGAGACACATCCAAAACGCATCAAAACTGGAGCAAACAACATCTTTTGGAACTCTTCCAATAGCTTCTTTGCATACTCTTATGTTAATACAGCCAGCTTACAGCCAAACTCCACACACCTGGCTTGAATTCTCAGAAACTTGAACTCATAAGGAGGAAGAGCAGCCGAGATGTGAAACCCCAAATTTATTGCTTTCTTTAGTTATTAAGGGAGTGCTGCATGTATCAATGAACAGCATCACTCCTAATCTGCTTGCAAAGTTTAGTCAGGAATTCATATTTCATGCGCTCTCACCAGCACAAACAATATTTATTCATTTGTTTTCCAAAGCTGTTTCCTGCAACTTGCCTCTCCCTGTGTTCACTCAGGGGAGGTGTGCTATTAACTCTAGGGAGGTCTCCTCCATCCCCAGGGAGAAGCTTGACATCTTTTAGGGGAGGCCATACCTTTATTATTTATGGTTAAAACACTTCACATTGCAAAGTAGCATGCTATCTCTGTCTAAACCCCTTTGTAATATAAACTGCATAGTCTGCATTTCAGAAGGGAAAACTGAATTGTTGAAAGAAAATTACCCAAGGTCACACAGGGGCCTTCCCTGCCCTTGAGTCTTACTGATGTGGCCACCTTGACAGCTAAGAGTACAGTCACGTCAAATACACTAGCTAGCTTTTATCGAACACTTAGCACTGTACTAAGCAGGTTTACAATGCATTATCTCATTAGTCCACAATAGCTCTGCAAGACTCAATGGTATTATCATTATTCTCATTTTAAAGATGAAGAGGGGTGCCTGGGTGGCTCGGTCAGTTAAGCATCTGACTGCAGCTCAGGTCATGATCTCTCAGTTTGTGGGTTCGAGCCCCATATTGGGCTCTGTGCTGACAGCTCAGAGCCTGGAGCCTGCTTCAGATTCTGTGTCACCCTCTCTCTCTGCCCCTCCCCCACTCGTGCTCTGTCTCTGTCTCTCAAAAATAAATAAACATTAAAATAAAAATTTTTTTTTAATTTTTTTTAACATTTATTTATTTTTGAGACAGAGAGAGACAGAGCATGAGTGGGGGAGGGTCAGAGAGAGAGAGGGAGACACAGAATCTGAAACAGGCTCCAGGCTCTGTGCTGTCAGCACAGAGCCCGACGCGGGGCTCAAACTCACGGACCATGAGATCATGACCTGAGCCGAAGTCGGACGCTCAACCGACTGAGCCACCCAGGCGCCCCTAAAATAAAAAAATTTTTTTAATAAAGAATCAGGTCAAGTGCTATGGGGAAGGATACTTATGACTTTACCCAGAAAGAGAACAACAGGAGGGGTGGATATCAATTAGATAAAAGTAGTACTCACCAATAACGACAAGTTATTGCAAAATTAGAAAATAGAAAATTAAAATAGGTACGGAAACCAATTTTTAATTTAAAAAAAAAAGTGGCATCTGCTAACTTTTTTCTCCAAAATGAAAGAAAAAGGAAAAGCAAACGAAACTCATTAGCTACATATGATGTTCACTGGACCACTTTGCAGTGTACCTGGGTGAAAAGTCATAAGCCCTGTATCTCCAGAGCAATTCCAATTTATTCTTTCTTGTGTAGATGTAAAAGATACAGTCTCTCCTGACAGCACAAGTGTTTGATAAATGGGTGAACAACTCATTGCTCCTTTTCCAAAGCCAAGACTCCCTTTACCAAGCTCTTACTTACATGCCAAAATGACTTTGGAAAAACAAGAAGGCTTTATACTAAGTGTTAATAGTGGTTATCACTGGTCTGATATTACAAATGATCTTTATATTCTTTTCCTTACTTATCCATTTTTTTAAAAAATTTTATACAATGACTATATGTCAGTTGTGTAACAAGGAGGAGAAACAAAGAGTTTTGGTAAAGACTTTTCAATAACAGAGTCCCCAAGTCACCCTGCATCCACCCTCCCTTCCTTTCAGAGAGAATGGTTGTTTATGGACACTATAAAGGACAGACCGGCAGACCCTGAAAAATGATGAGGCCCCTGGGTGATTTATTCCTCCCCACCCTCCCAGCATTTCTTACTTACATCCAGTGTGGATTTAAGCCCTCAAATGACAGCATTTCCATTTTCTGGGAAACCTCTTCCCACTATGAAGTCCACTCATCAGAAATATTCCAGAAATGCCCATCCTTACAGTGACAAGCATATAAAACTCTAAGCAAATTACAATATTTCTAAGAGGGGAGCAAAGAGATGTTTAATCACCGTGTGTTCAGTCTCGTGTCGTGTTTCTCATTGTGCTTCCATTCATCGTGGTGGCTCATAATGTACAGCAATACATTTTACATCTACTAAATGTGTTCTGGGTTTTTATATCACAGTTCAGAAGAATAGCTTTGAAAATCCTTTTGACTCCTTTATTTGAAAACTACATTTGTGGAATGGGGTAATTAAATTCCTATAGTTTGATATAATATTACCTCTGCTATTCTAGCTCATAAAAAAAAAAAAATTCCAACCATCTTCTCCCTGCTTTTGCTAGAAATGGAATTATACCATAGACATTTCTGTTAATACAAGTCTAAGATTTTGAGAGCCTACTCCATTGTAGTTAAACCAGAAAACTCCTTCTCTTGTACATCTTTATGGAAGTGAAAATGACTGCAGAAATCTTCCGTGCTTGATGAATGCACACTAGCTTACTTTGAGAAGAAAAAGTAAGAAGGGCTCAATGTCAGGGCTTTTGAATCACAGGAAGAAGTTATCTCTAGATGAAGAGCTAGATGATTTAGGGTCTTTAAATGACTCTAAAATTATTAAATCAATAATATAGAACCTTGGCTGCAGTTAGGATTTGTTGGGTAATGGTGAGATCGAGTACTACCATACCTGAGTATGAGGTAGATAATGACAAGCCACACATCACGGAAGTATTTCCTTTAATTTGCTCCTCGTTCAGCATCAGGTGGGAGGAGAATCTCCCAGTTTTAAAGAAGACATTTGAGGCCCAAAATGTTAATGCGATTTGTCTCAGAATACAAGTTTAGGAAGTAACAAAGCTGGTACTCATATAAAAAAGAGAAGAGATAAATGCTGGCAAGGATGTGAAGACAAGGGAACACTTTTGCCCTGTTAGAAGGAATGTAAATTGGTGTAGCCACTATGGAAAATAGTATGGAAAACTTCCTCAAAAAGTTAAAAATAGAGCTGCCATATGATTTAGCAATCCCACTTCTGAATATATATTCAAAAGGAATGCAAACAGAATATTAAAAAGATATCTACACTCCCATGTTTACTGTATTATTATCCAAAATAGCCAAGATACAGAAACAATGTAAGTGTCCATCAATGGACGAATGCATAGAGATGTGGTATTCATTCAATGCAGCCCTGAGGAAAAAGGAAATTCTTCCATTTGCAACAAAATGGATGGACCTGGAGGGCATTATGCTAAGTGAAATAAGTCAGACATAGAAAGACAAATACTGTACGATCTCACTTATATGTGGAATATAGAAAAGCCAAACTCTTAGGAACAGAGACTAGATTGGTGGTTACCAGGAGCTAGGGAGTGAGGGATATGGGGAGGTATTTGTCAAAGGGTACAAACGGCCAGTTTGTAAGATGAATAACTTCTGGGGATCTTAATGTGCAGCATGATGATTAGAGTTAATAATACTGTATTATATACTTGAAAGTCACTAAGAGACTACATCTTCACAAAAAAGAAATGGTGATTCTGTGACACGTTGCAGGTATTAGCTAACTGATCAGACCACAATATATGAATATATCAAATCAGTGCATTGTCCACCTTAAACTGCCACAACATATGTCAATCATATCTCAGGCAAGCTGGGGAAAGTGAAGAAAGCTGGAACTCAAGCCCACTGGACCAGCTTCGGGTTTAGGCCCTTTCCAGCACATCACACCACACCGCATACTGCCCACCAGACACCCCAAAAGCAACTTCATCAAGTGCTGAGGGACTCCAGCGGCGGGCCTGAGGTGCTCCTGCATGAATAAAATTAAGTGGGCACAGAGCTCATTCGCAGCACAGAACGAATAGCTACCAAAGCAGCTCTATTTTTACGAGTCTCCAAATATCTAAAGTAGGTTGTTGAGCTTTTTTTCCCTCGTCTGCAGTTACACGATGGCTCTCTGAAGCCCCTAGGATACAATTTTAAATGACGGAGAAAGATTTGAGTTGCAAAAATACACAACTATTCTGGGTTACAAATGGATTTGTTTCTAACCATAGTGGGCAATGTACAGCTCACTTTTTTAATTCCAAATAACCGTGGTGTTCTCACCATAGCTGGCAAGGCACCTCATAATGGCAATGTCATAAGTGAAACATACACAAACAGAGAGAGAAAATAGCCTTAGCTCTGATATCAAAGTTCTCAGAAGAGAGATAGTCAGAAGGAAGTGTGGTCTTAGAGCACCCAGGCAAAAAAAACACAAAGGGAAAACACTGAAAAAGTTAAGCTTCTATGGGGCTAGCTGAAGAAATATAGCACCTTGTAGGTTCTACAATTTTTCTATATGCACAGAAGACATAAAAGTGAAAGTAATGAGTTGGAATAGATACTATTAACTTTTAATTAAGTTACTCAGAAATAATACACACACTGGTCATCTGCCCAAACATCTCAATTAAGAATGTATAAAAGTGCATTCCTTCCAGCTTTTTGTCAGCTTTGTACCAAATGATCCAAACAGCTGAACTAGTTCAAAGACTCCACATGGAATAAATAAGCCTGGGGCTTATTGCAAGCTTTCTGTAGAGATACTAAAATGGTCATTTTTAATGTCATCCATCTTCAGAAAGAACTAGAGCTGGGCGTAAGTCTTTTAAAAGCATACATAAGGGGTGCCTGGGTAGCTCAGTCGGTTGGGCGTCCGACTTCGGCTCAGGTCATGATCTCGCAGTCGTGAGTTCAAGCCCCGCGTCGGGCTCTGTGCTGATCGCTCAGAGCCTGGAGCCTGTTTCAGATTCTGTGTCTCCCTCTCTCTCTGACCCTCCCCCATTCATGCTCTGTCTCTCTCTGTATCAAAAATAAATAAACGTAAAAAAAAAAACTAAAAAAAAAAAAAAAGCATACATAAGTTCCCCACTCTGAGCCAGGTAGACAAAGATGTGAGACCGGGAAACAAGCTAATGTCCTCCCACAGGCAGGAAAATATTAATTAGCAATTCATAAACTAAGGTTACCTTTACAATTACATTTCTAGTGTGAATTATAGTCGATTATTAGTTTAAGACTGACTACATTTCATTACTCTTCTCAGCATGAGAAAGTCCTGGTTATAACTAGAAATTCAAGCACACTTGATTCATGACCATCAAAAGCCCCAATCAATGCAAACTCTTTTACTTGGAACCAATAAATTATTTGTTTTGATAAAATACAAACAGAACCTTATATTACTAATTTCCTGACAATCCTTTTGTAGAAAAAAAGTTAAGCTGGTGATCGGGTCTCTATTCACAATGAATTCTCCCCTTTCAAAAATCATTCTAGATTTGTATCTCCTAAACTGTGTTCCTTGGAATATTAATAGCATAGGATGCTAACACGTGTTCCATAAAAAGAGACTTCTGCAATCATATAATGTACTTTCTTAATTCTTAAGTTCACTGTTTTTACATTTTAACATTATCTTACAAACAATATCAAAAATTTTGCTAACTAAATCTTTTTTCCCCTTTAGAACAAGCTATTGAATTAAGAGTATATTTTACAATCAATGGCATCTTAAAACAGGGAAAACATGGTAAGTTTGGAGAAATAAGTTTTTTATCGCCTGTGGAGATTCACCCTACACATTATCACATTAGAGTCCCTGAAAAATCTCAGTACTTTAAAAAACAAAGCTGTTTTCTTTTTTAACTCAATGTTTCCCAAATATATTTGCCCATAGATCCCTTCTTTTCTAGAACCCATAACATTTCATGAGACTAATGTTCTGGGAACATATTCTGGGAAAGAGTGCTTATTCTTTTATTACCATTGGCCAAGACTCTTCTCTCATCAGCTTTCCCAAGACCCAGTGACAGAAACCCTCAATCATGAAGTGAAGGTAAGTATGTGTCAGGGTCAACAGAACTGAATGGATGACCTAAAACTCTCTATAGAGAGAAAATTCCAACTAGGCCAGAGGCCAATTTATTCTGCTTGGAAACATCTGAGGTGTATTCATACGGATTGCTTTCTCTTACAAATGGTGCACAGCTTTGTCTGTTGCAAATGCCTCCATGATGTGAGAAATGAATAGACTGAACAGAAACCATCTGCATGATGGGACAAACCGTAGATGGGAAGCACCATTTGGTGAAAGGCACCCCTTTACATTTCCCAACATTGGGAAGGAAGCGAAATCGATATTTTTCTAGGACTGATTCCTAAATCCACTTAATCAGCAAGTTTCTGTTTATGCATTCCCATAAAATTGGATAATATAAGTCATGTGGTCAAAGAGCAAGCAGCAGGGGAGTTTAAGAGTAGACACTCAAAACAGAACCAATGACATGGCGCTCATAGATGCAAGCATTCATTTTCAGGCCCAGACTAAGTCCTAAATAAACTCATCTCATATTACACAATATTAATCTCCCAATACTCTATGAATCCAGCTTGTAGAAAAAAAGTATCAAAATATGGAAATAAGACTAGAAGATTACCATGTGTCTTTTGAATGAAACATTCAAGCATTGTCTAATAGGCCCACGGGCCTATCAGGTCAACTGACCCTCTTTGACTAACAGCATCAGCATTACCTGGGATCTTGTTAGAAATGCCAGATCTTGGGGCACCTGAGTGGCTCAGTTGGTTGAGTGTCCAACTCTTGGTTTTGGCTCAAGTCATGAACTCCCAGTTTCCTGAGTTTGAGCCCTGTGTCATTGAATCCCTGCTTGGGATTCTCTCTCTCAATTTCCCTCTCTCTCTGTCCCTCCCCTGCTCACATTGTCTCTGTCTCTCTCAAAATAAATAAATAAACTTAAAAAATTTTTAAGAAACAAAAACAAACAAACAAAACAATGCCAGATCTCAGGCCCCATGCTGGACCTACCTGACCAGAATCTGCCTTTTAACAACATCCCTAACTTATTTTATATACATTATGGTTTGAGCAGCATTAATCTAGGGAACATAAGCTTTCCCGACTTCCTATTTACTACTCATTAGGGCCCAGACGTTGTGAAGTTAGATGGTAACTTGTGAAGATAGATAAATCGCAAGTTATTTTTGTCCACTAGACACGCAAATGATTTCTGCCTGGGAGAAAAGACAACCTCAAGGTTATGTAGTTTTTGCCCATAGAACACAAACGACTTTGCACCTTATTCCAGGTTCTTTCTTTCAGGGACGATATGGTCTCAGTCTCGCAAATTCTTCCTTGAGCTGCATTTATCATCCTGCTTTTCCCTCATTAATTAGTTAAATAAACTTTTGACATGTGCTCAGCCCACATGCATGGCAATCATGCTTGTAACTGTTTGCAGTTTAATTCAAAACCAGTCATCTCTCAACAGTGATAGGATACTTCCCTCTAGAGAACACTATTTTCTTAGGAAAAATAGTCAGCAAACGGTAATTAAGAACATCCACTATGACAAGAGATGAACCAAGCATGGGTTGGTCCCTCAAAAATGATGATAGGTCTAACATGTACTCTAACCTCAGATACAAGGGCTGGGGACTGAGAGCCTCGTTCTGTTTCAGCTTGCAGACATGGTTTGTAGCCAAAGAACATTTTGTTTTATTTTAATTTCTGGATATGAAGGCCTTTAGATGTAATGTGCATTCTCCAGTTCTCCACAGGCTCCTACACTCCTTATTATCGTATATCAGGCTGTTTCACACATGTTTGCTACCTATCTGGCCCCTGAAGGCATTTAAGTTTACAACCCTTAAAGAAGACACTAATCTATTAAATCCACTTAAGCCAGCACTACGGTGGGAAATGGCTCGTCTCAAAATCATAGCACACTCCAAGCAGCCCTTACTGGGAATATTTTTGCATATCTATCATGCACAGACCCCGGACAGCTATGATGAGTATAAAAAGAGTGCAGCTGCCAAAACCAGTGGCCTTATTCATTATCCACCAGAGGGCAAATTATTTACATGTATAACAATGCATTTGAAATACATTTACCAAGCATCATCATCAATTTCTTCAGATACAAAAGAGTTTCATTTAAATGGTTCTCAGAGCATAGAAACCACTGGCTACATAAACAGCAGAGATAGCTTCATTCTCAAAGCTAAGCATTATTAAAATGTCAAAATAAATATCATGTAGAAATATAGCAAGAAGAAGCAATATCGCTATAGGCAAATAGCCTGGTCCCTCTGAAATCAGACCCAGAAGTTCAAAAGCAGCTTTGGATGAAACAGAATTTAGTGGTGGCCAATTAGTCCTACTGGACGTTGTTTTCTTCCTTGGATGGATTTGTTGACAGCACATCACAGAAAGTTATTAAGTGTCTGCTTTTACTCCCTATTTCCTAAGTGCTTAAATTCACTAAACAAGGAAAAGCAGGCACTATATAAACAGAGTCATTAATAATATAAATCTCACCTAGAGTAAAAGAATAATATGGCTTGTCTCATTGTGCTGCATAAATAGTGATTTCTGTGGTTTTCCATTTGTCCTCTCTATGGATTTTTCTCCTTTGGTACATCTCATCTCTCATTTTACTCCAGTACATCTTCAGGGGACTTAATGGGAACAACTTTGAGGAAATCAGCTAATAACATGTCCATTTCTCATCTGGACAGTTAAGAGGCCTCCCAACCAACACTATTCCCCCTACCACTGGACTTTTTACACCTCCCAGTGAGGCCGTAGTCAGCCCTTAATCTCTTAGTCTTTGCAACTGGGTCATTAAATTGGGCTTTTAGCTACAGTATATGGCTTGAGAGTCATTAATATGCACGTTATCCAATAGGTTATGTATTCAAAGGTTTACTTTGAAATGGCCTGGCCAGAATCTGTTCTTTCTTTCAAAACCAACTTCCAGCAGTTTCCCATTCACTTTGTTTCTGACTGAGAGATGCGTTATGGTTTCTAAAGTCAACAACAGTTTTAGGAGCATTTCAGGGAAAATCTCCCTCCCTAGCCTCCTCACACTGTGAGTCTCTCCCCCATACTCCCCACAGCATGCAGGAAAAGCTTTCCAAATTTCTCTTTGGTCTGCGAAACACTTTTCTTTTCTTTTTTCTTAAATGTTTATATTTATTTATTTTGAGGGGGGAGGGGCAGAGAGAGAGGGGGAGAGAGCAAATCCCAAGTAGGATCCACACTGTCAGTGCAGAGCCTGACATGGGGCTCGATCTCACGAATGGAGAAATCATGACCTGAGCCAAGATCAAGGGTCAGATGTTCAACCAACTGAGTGCCCCTGCGAAACACTTTTCAGAGTAGAGGGGTAGAGTCTATAAAGCTGGAAGGAACTGGAATCACAAGGCTTGTGAGAGGCAGGAAATCAAAGGGAGCTGGGGTGGGGGCACATGCAATATGAGAAAAAGAGAAATGAGTAGATCAGACAAAACCATGGTGAGTTCCCCCCTCCACTCCCCCCACCCCACCAACTCTCCACTGCATTTAGAAGAGGTTCAAAATCTTTGTGTTAAAGTCTTTTGCAAGTTTTACTCTCTTGGGTTTTGTTTTGTTTTGTTTTGTTTTGTTTTGTTTTGTTCTGTTTTGTTTTGTTCTGTTTTGTTTTGTTTTGTTTTTAACTGTCAAAGCTACTGCAAGACTCCAGGCAGGATTCTTGGCTCCCTTGGGGGACACTTGATCCTCCTTAACCTGTCACCAGCTACTTCCTACATAGAAATGAACCTGTCTTATGTGAAATTTAAGAAACACAACAGATGGACATAGGGGAAGGGAAAGAAAAATAAAAACAGAAAGGGAGGCAAATCATAAGAGACTCTTAAATACAGAGAATAAACTGAGGGTTGCTAGAGGGGAGGTAGGGGGTATGGGCTAGATGGCTGATGGGCACTAAGGAGGGCACTTGTGATGAGCACTGGGTGTTGTATATAAGTGATGAATCACTAAATTCTACTCATGAAACCATTACTACACTACATGTCAACTCACTTGGATTTAAATAAAAATGTTTTTTGAAAAGAAGAAGAAATGAAACTGCTGGCCTCTGCTCCCAGTTCTGAACCCCAGTCTCCACCACTGAATTCAGAACTCAAACGCATTTGGAAGCTTCACCTTAAATCCACTTCTTCTGCATACCTTCTCACATATATTAATAAAAGCTCACACTGACTCTGGATTTTCATACTTTTGTGGATGAAAGGTCAAAAGCTCCTTGATGCAAGTATACCTTTTTGTCTTTTTCTTATTCCTACCTCATGGTACCTAGGATTCTTTAGCCATTTAAAGACTAACCATTGATTGGCTTTTGCAGAAGTACATGTATATTCCAGGAAAAAGGCAATGAAAAAAATGAGAGAGAGAAACATGATTAATGACCCAATGATCTCTAACAGACGGAAGCATTTTTAGCTGTTGGACCTAAGGCAATCATAGCCAAGGGTATTAGAATCATGCTAAGGAATGTAAGTTCCAAAAGAAAACATATTCATCCTATAAATTTACTGGTCCTAGTATAATAGGTTTCAAGATACAAGTATTCAAGTATTCATTTTTTTCCTTGCAAATTAAGTATAGAAACAAAAAATAATGCTCCCCCCAAAGATGTCCTGCCCTAATCCCTAGAAAGTATTACATTTGCAGATATCATTAAGAATATGGACCATGAAATGGTGACATTATTGTGAATTATCCAGCAGGGCCCAATCTAATCACATAAGTCCTTAAAAACAAAACACCTTTCCCAGCTTCAGTCAGTGAAGAGAGATGTGGCAATGGCAGAGAGATCAGAGAGTTGCAACGTTGCTGGCTTTGAAGACAAAGGAAGAGGTCCATGAGCCAAGGAATGCAAGCAACCTCTAGATACTCGAAAAAGCAAAGAAACAGATTCTCCCCTGGGGCCTCCAGAGCACAGCCCTGTTGACACCTTAATTTTATTTTCTTTAATGTTTACTTATTTTTTGAGAGAGCAAGCAAAAGCATGGGGGAGGGGCAGAGAGAGGGAAAGAGAGAGAATCCCAAGCAGGCTCTGTGCTGTCAGCCAACACAGGGCTTGATCCCATGAACCGTGAGATCATGAGCTGAGCCAAAATCAAGAGTTGGTCGCCTAACCACCTGAGCCACCCAGGCATCCCAACACTTTAATTTTAGCTCAATGAGAATTGTGTCAAACTTCTAAGCTTAATGAAACTGTAAGATAACAAATTTGTGTTGTTTTAAGTCATATGTAATTTGTTAACAGTAGTGATAGATATCTAATACAAAAGGCAATCCTTGTTTTCAGCATGGCCCTGCAATCTGGTGAGCAGGCATTCCCTGCTGGGTCCCCAAATCAGAGAGATTTCTTATTCTGGCTGAAACTGTCCCTCAGGTCCCCCCCTTTCCCCCTTTGCAACTTGGCTGACTTTTTCATCTTTCGGGACCCAGTACAAACTTTCTCTCCTCTGAAAAATCTTAGTTTTACCTATACAGGCTACAAATTTCCCAAACGTGAGGACCATGTATATTCTTGGTGAATGTTAGTTTGAACGATGGACTTAATTAATTATCACTTTATGGAGTGTAAAAATAAAAGCCAACAAACCTACTTTTTTGTTACTGCTTTTAAAAAAGAAATAAGATCACTCACTAGGATCTACCTACATTCACATCCATGCAGCCCTACCTTATTCCTTCACGTCCTCTCTTTGGACACACACAGAGCCTGGCAGAGTTGAATCCCAATTTGTGATTGTTCAGAGTCAGACAAATAAGCAGTACATTCATCCCTGATGAAGAGTACAAGTTATAGGGGGTTAAAGGCTGAAACCAGGAAAATTTCAAGGGAAATCTTCCAGGCACGGAAAAAGTTCTAAAACGTGGAGTTTAAAGACAGAGCCAAGGTTTGAGAATTAAATAACAGAACTCAGCGGTGTGGTGGTTTTAAAACATGTCTACAAACACTCTGACACTCCTTTCTTCCAAAGGTGGAGACTAATCTCCTTCCCCTTCAACGTGGGCTGGAGTGAGTCCCTTCTAATGAACATAATATGGCTGCCATGAGCAACATGTGATCAAGTCAGAGAAGTCATTACAACTTCCTCCCCACATCGATCTCTCTCTTTCTCCTCCTCCCCCTCCCCCATTACTTGCTCTAGAGAAAGTGACTTGCCAATAGCCACATGAGTGAACTCTCTTGGCAGAAGATTCCCAAATCTTCACATAACTGCAGCCCCAGCCCACATCTTGACAGCAACCACAGGAGCGTCCTTGAGCCAGAACCACTCGGCTAAGATGCTCCTGAATTCCCAAACACCAACTATGAGATGACAAATGTTCGCTGTTTCAAGCCACTAAGTTTTGGAGTTATTTATTATGCAGTAATAGATAGCCAATATACATGAGATACATTCCCTAGGGCAGAGGTTGCAAATTGGAAGTTAAGATCCTGATTCTGTCTACAAATATATTTTCCTCAGCTCACAATGTTTTTTATGAGCCAAAATCTTAAAATCATTTAAATTCATTTAGAAATCTAGATTTCCAATCTCTCTCAAAAATTTGGAGAACTGGCAACACAAAGCCTGCACTCCTGTCTGGCAGCTGCCAGTGAAAACTGAGGACCTGCCTTCGGCAATAGGCTCTAATGGGGTTACTGAAGCCCCCACTGACCCCACTAATTATTCATCTCCACATTGACACTAACAGCATGGCTTTTGCACTGCTGCTTCTCTTATTAGAAAAACATTTCTCATTTCTTATATCTCTATGAAAACTAGGAAACAAAAGATGAACTGAAAGGGCCAGTTGTCTTAAGAAATGTAGGAGGGGCGCCTGGATGGCTCGGTCAGTTAAACGTCCAATTCTTGATTTCAGCTCAGGTCATGATCTCACAGTCATGAGTAACAGCCTGGCATCGGGCTCCGTGCTCAGTGTGGAGCCTGCTTAAGATTCTCTCGTGGGGTGCCTGGGTGGCTCAGTAGGTTAAGTGTCCAACTTAGGCTCAGGTCATGATCTCACAATTTGTGGGTTCAAGCCCTGCGTTGGGCTCTGTGCTGACAGCTCAGAGCCTGAAGCCTGCTTGGATTCTGTGTTTCCCTCTCTCTCTGTTCCTCCCCTACTCGCACTCTGTGTGTGTCTCTCTCTCAAAAATAAATAAAGGTTAAAAAAAAAAAATGTAAGATTCTTTCTCCCTCTGTTCCTCCTGTGCTTGCTCACACACACGTGCTTCTCTCTCTCTCTCTCTCTCTCTCTCTCTCTCTTTCAAAACAAAAAACTTTTTTGAAAAGAAAAGAAATCTAGAGCATGTATTTCCTGGTAGGAGTGAAGAATATCCCTACATGCCTGATGTGACATCAATGTGTATCTATAGCAAATACACACAACTTAAGCTTCCATTTTTAATTCCTCTGATAGCTTTGTTCATTTAGGCAAATGGACTGGCCCTGTGTAAGTGAGTGTGCTAAAGTTGTTCTTTCTTACCCTGGTCTCTTCGAAATGGGGTTAAGGTAAGGTAGATATGCTTGCTAGATTTGCATCTTAAAGGAAGCCACCAACATGACATTTTTCCTCTCATATTGCTTGTTTTGAGAAAAAAACCTTGTTGAGAACATAGTAACTATTAAATCTTTCTCTGGTTTTGTACCTATAATAATTGTTTAGCCTAAGCTTCTCATGGCTGTCTCAAATTGTGTCTGACCACACCCATATTCACTAATCAGTGATAACCTCAAGTACAACCCCTACTTTTTCATAAATGCATAACTTTTAGTATTCCTAATGTTTCTAGGGAAAAAAACATTGAACTAGAACAGAAGTCAACGAATTTCAGCACACAAGCCAAACGTGGCCCACTGCCAGCTTTTATTTTTTTTTTATTTTTTTATTTTTTTTTTATTTTTTTTTTAATTTTTTTTTCAACGTTTATTTATTTTTGGGACAGAGAGAGACAGAGCATGAACGGGCGAGGGCAGAGAGAGAGGGAGACACAGAATCGGAAACAGGCTCCAGGCTCCGAGCCATCAGCCCAGAGCCCGACGCGGGGCTCGAACTCACGGACTGCGAGATCGTGACCTGGCTGAAGTCGGACGCTTAACCGACTGCGCCACCCAGGCGCCCCCACTGCCAGCTTTTATAAGTAAAGTTTTATTGGAACACAGCCACCATTCATTCATTTACATACTGCCTCTGGCTACTTTTGCATCACAGTGACTTAACTGAGTAGTTGTGACAGAGACCTTATGAGCTGCGAGCCTAAAATATTTACTCTCTAGCCACTCCTTGAACAAGAAGGATAAAATATAAACATCTTAATGGCTGATAAGCTAAGAACACGTTGTACATCAAAGGAACACAACACAGTAATCACTGAAGTCACCATGCCTTCTCCATAATATTTGCCTTGTAATCATCATGAATGACTCTAAAGCTTTGTTTACCTTACAAATGGATATAAATAGAACAGTTTTTTTCATTGAAAATGAACTCACGGTGGCTAGTTTCTGAACATCTTCATCTGATGCTCCCAGAGATGCCAGGCCTATTTCTTGTGAAAACTGAGCAAACTTAGGATCCGCGAGTAGTGGAACATGTCCCAGGAGTTCATGACATGTATCTCTGACAAGAAAAACATCATAAAAATATGTTATACAGGAAGTCCAAACTGTCACTGGTAGAACAAGACTTAAAATCCTAAATAGAACCTTGTTACTATGATCAATTACCGTTACCAAATTTCATCAGTTCTGAAACTTTTTATCACCTTTTAACATCTCTGAAATCCAGCCACACCTCACAATTCATGGCATCTTAAATTGTGTGATATACGATATTTTTAATAAGTTGATAGCAACTACTATTTTCAAGTGCTTGCCATATGCCAACCACATGGGAAGTGTTTTATGACAAATACTGTCTCTTTTAACCCTCAAGGGAAAGTTAGAGAATTAAAGTAACTTCTTAGTGCAAAAGCCTATAGAGCAGGGATGGGCAACCTACAGTCGCAGGCCAATCTAGCCCACTCCCTGTTTTCGTAAATAAAGTTTAATTGGAACACAGCCATGCCCATTCATTTATGTATTGTCTGTGGCTCCTTTAGACTAGAACGGCAGAGTTGAGTAGTTGTGACTGAGACCAGATGGCCCATGAAGCCTAAAATATTTACTAGCTGGCCCTTCACAGACAAAGTTTGCTGTAAGGATAAAGCCAAAATTTTAATCCAGCTTGTGGTGATTTCTAAACTGTTGCTTTTAACACTTAAGTTGCACCGCCTGCCATGTTACACTTTGCGGACAGCAGAAAACAGCAGAGGGATTATATTGTCATCATCAAAGTGACTTTTCCCATAAAGAACTTATCTGCCTATTACACAGGCAACTCCCTTGAGCCTGCACGTTGGAAAACCTTCCCAGTCCTCTGCTTTGGGCAGCCTGAACTAGGTAATAATAGAAGCTTAGGTCTGTTCTCATTTGCCTGAGCTTCCATTTGGAGCCAAATGATCAGGCAAAGGCAAGTATGTGTCACAGTGAAGCAAGGCAGATGCCTTCCTGAGTCATTGCCACGAATCACACACTGTTCCCTGATACCAGCTATATTAGAATGAATTCTCCTATGACTCTCTGGGAATGGATCGAGAAGCTGCAATACTTAATTTTCTTGACAAAAAGTAATTAGCCAGGTAGTCTTTGAAAGATGTTTCCTGACTTCACCTGGCCTCCTCTGAAGTGTATCACTTTCAATAGGTGCTAAAATATAAATGCCAGGTGCTACCACTATTATCATAAGTATAAAGTACATTGGGTGGTTACATGGTTGAAGCAAGTGAATGGTGGTCAAGGGTACAAGACTGATGCCCATATAAAACAGATGGCATTACTCAGTCAAAAAATCTTGTTCCCACAACTCAAACCACATCCCCAGCCTTGGCTAGCCACTTCACAGATACGTCAGGTTGAAAGGGTAGCCAAAGGAGAATGTGTAGATGGGATACTAAAAGAAATTCCCAATTTATTCCCTGTCAGCTGTGTGCCAATAGCTTTCTTTTTACACAGAACTGGATTTGTGGAAAAGAAAGATGGCAGTTACTCTCCACTCATATTATTTAAGGCAGAGAATCAGACTCATTGGATTCTAGGGAATAAGGAGAATTCAAATATTATCTGAGCCCTTCATTTGACCTATAAAGAAATTAAAAAGAGAAGGGAGAAAAGAAAGCTAACATATTCTGAGCTCCTATTATGTGTTGGGTACTGTACTAAATGCTCTTGTATCATATTAATTTATCTATACTTACAAAGAAGACTTATTATTGCCATTTGATAAATGGGGAAACTAAAATTCATGTAAATTTAACTATCTTTCCAAGGTCACAGTCTCAATAAAACACAAGATTTGAAATCAAATTCCTCCAACTTAAACAGCTGTCCTCTTTCTGCTCTGTTGTTTCAACTGGAAGATGTGGAGTAAATGAGAAGGGAGGGGTGAGGGGGCACAGCTTACGTGGTTGGGAGAGAGCTTAACCAAGTTGGTTAGCACAAGTGCAAATGTAGTCAGTATGTTGTGAATCTCTTTTCCTGCCACCCAGTGGCCCTCCATTCCTTGAGGAGAATTTTTAAGAATATCTATCTTAAGATGAGTCCTATCTAAAACCAATTCAGTCAGACTCTCTGGGATAGACCAGAGTATCTGCATTATTCTAAAGGCGCTGAAGGTGCTAAGAAGGCACAGCCAAGGTGGAGACCCGCTGTCAGAAAGATGATGCTCGGGGCGCCTGGGTGGCGCAGTCGGTTGAGCGTCCGACTTCAGCCAGGTCACGATCTCGCGCTCCACGAGTTCGAGCCCCGCGTCAGGCTCTGGGCTGATGGCTCAGAGCCTGGAGCCTGTTTCCGATTCTGTGTCTCCCTCTCTCTCTGCCCCTCCCCCGTTCATGCTCTGTCTCTCTCTGTCCCAAAAATAAATAAACGTTGAAAAAAAAAAAAAGAAAGAAAGATGATGCTCTGGAGCTCTACTAGCAGGCTTCAAGCAGCAAGGACATGAAACTAACACTCAATGTGATTATGTAATCTTGAGCTGCTCAAATTTAATTCCACTGAAAAGACATCATAATACTGAGGAATAATGAAAGGTGGTGAAAAATAGTTCACTAGGTAGCTAATCACTTCTTCACATGCATTTGATTCAGTTAAAGATCTAAAAGTCCTATGCTGGGAGTGGACCCTATAGACGTGCTCCTGTTTTTTTAAAAGGCCATGCAGGGGCACCTGGATGGTTCAGTCGGTTGGGCATCTGACTTCAGCTCAGGTCATGATCTCGTGGTCTGTGGGTTCATGCCCCATTTCTGGCTCTGTGCTGACAGCTCAGAGCCTGGAGCCTGTTTTGGATTCTGTGTCTCCCTCTCTCTCTGCCCCTCCCTAGCTTGCACTCTATTTCTCTCTCTTTCTCTCTCTCAAAAATAAGCATTAAAAAAAAATTAATGAAAGGCCATGCAGTCTGCACTGGTGTTGGAAATAGGATTGAGTGGCCCACCATGGATAAATCTGAATAACTCCATTGTAGCCTATAATGTAAATACTAAAGCACCCCTCCCTATCCAGGCAGAAAAGATGACAATAATAATTCCAAAACTAGACCAGATGTCAAACTGTGGGGAAGTACTGAAGGTGACATAAACAAACAAGGTAAGCAGAAACTAAAATAGTGATTATTGTGACCAATGCATATTGAATGCTTACTATGGGACAGGTACTGTGAGAAGGCTGCTGCAGAGGACAGTCTTCTATCTACCTAGGTACTAATGGAATTCAAAAACATGAAGATAGAAGCAAAAGTGAAAAGTTGGCAACTACAAAGGAAAAAAGAAGGAAAACACTAAGATCCAAAGACATTAAGGAGTCAATTCCCTATAATAAAAAAGGAACTAACACCTAGATTTTAAGTTAAGGTGTCATTATCAGAAACCTATAATTCTCAGCCACCTTAAGAACCTTTAATCGCATTGCAATGACAAGGTAATCCAACTATATGGAGAAGAGGATAAAAGAAATAAATCTGACAGAAAGAAATCATACAATATGGCAGAATACACTATTTCCTTAAGAAGGAAAGCCTGAAGCAAGATATCTAACAGAATTACTAATGGAGCGTGAGAGATGCCCTCTGCCCTGTGATAAGTAGAAATGATTTGTGTTGTATCTCAGTAGTCTGTATCTTCTTCTCAGCTCTGTGTCCACACAGAGACCCTGAGAAAGACCTGCAGCTCAGATTCCTGAGCAAGTGTGCATGCAGCATGGACAATATGGACAGCAAGTCCACTTCTCATTGAGCCAAGGCTCTGCACACCCATATTTCAAGACCAGAAACAAGCTTATTGTCTTTCATGACTTTGGTGCAACATTCTCAGAAATTAACACCAGATCATTCCCTATCCCAGTCTTTGGCTTAGATGTGCAGTGTAGACAAAGGTAACAGAAGTGCCCAGAAACTCTTCAAGCAAACAACAAAGATTTTTAATGTTACTAATAAAAGCAATTACTTAGCTTTGAAAAATTGACATTTTTTTTAGTTTTTTTGACACCAAAGGATCTAGAAGCTTGGATTGACTATGATTTTTAGAGGCTGAAAACTGTTACAGACTGTTGGGAGTCTGAGGGAAAAGGCTGAGTTTTGTCTCCAACCGTTGTATTAATTAGGTTCCGTTGGGCTGAAATCATGCCATTTCGCCCTATTTTACAAAGTACAACAGTGATTCTGTCCTGCATATAACATAGTTCACGATCCCTCCATTGGTTGTATCGTCCACAGCCGGACCCCTGAGTATCTAATTATGAACAGGGTTCCAAGGTGAGTCCACAACTATTGCCTTATCACAACAGATCTCTCTAAAAAGATTCAATTATTTGGTTATAATTGCACCTGTCAGCACATGCTGCCTCCAATCTCTACATCGGCAAACTTTTCTCTTTTTAACTCACATCCCTTTGATGCATTTTCGCCTGAATAATGCTTTTCAGAAGGCTTTTCACAAAAGCGCTCTGTTCACTGGAAATGTAGGACCTTTCAAAACTGTTAACACTGTAAAACATCATGTCTCCTTTTGAAAAAAAAAAAAGGAAAAAGAAAAGCTAGAGCTGATATCAGACTCTAAACTTTTGCTGCTCTAAATTGGAATCTTCTCTGATAAGCCCTGTTAGGAGGATTCTAAAGCCTGCTGAAATGGGCCCACAAAGGGGCCTGGGCAAAGTGCCTCAGGGGAATTCTTAAATCATTCTAAGAAAGTTGGGATCATCTTGCTACGGGGAAATAAGGGTCCTGGTTGTTAAGTTCACATTCAAAATGAGTCTGGCATTTTTCTCCTCTTATCAGTTTTCAAAGCTGACTCCTCACGCTATGTGTTGAACAACTCCTTTTTATTTCTGCTGTAAATTAAAGCCTTTAGGACGCAGTGAGCCAGCATCCAACATTTGCTTCCCATCCCAAATCAGTGCATCTGTCTTTTAAACCATATTTCTATAGTTTTTGTTTGTTCTAAATGACACAGAAGCCAACGCTTTAGCTAAATCATGAAGGGAAGGAAAGCAAGATGAGTGGGCGGGGTGAGGAGTTTGCACTGGTGAAATGGTGCGGGAGGATGAGCTGGGAGGCAAAATTGGGTATCTTTTTCAGCTTTCACACAACATTTGGTGGGTGAGTGCAAGTAATCTGGGATAACACCCCGGGACATGTTGAAAAGGGGGTGACTTGGTTTGTTTTTACTGCACCGAGGAGATAACAGGACTTCATTTGGTATCGAGGCAATTTTCCTTCAGTGATCTCCTTGGAGCCAAATACGGAATTCCTTTGGTTTAGATTTAAAATAGCATACTGTAAAATCTGGCCCAGATAAAATTTTAGGCAGCCCTTATGATCACTCCCTCTTCTATCCCTATTGCAGTATAGATAAATAGATACGTGGCCCTCTTTCTGTGAAGCTGAGCGCTTGGATATTGCCCTAGAGGAAATCTTTACTTTTTTCCCCCCTAGGAATCATCAGGAAGGCCACCAATGTTACTCTTCTTCACTACAATTCTTTTGAGACCGACAGAAGATATTATAGTTATCTTTTTTGAAATTTTGTTCAAGAAGCATTTATTGTATGCCTGTTATGTACCAAGTACTATGCTCAGAAGTGAGGCTTAAAAGTAAATAAGACATAATCCTAGAATAACTCTTAGAAAGCCACCTTATGGTTCCATAAAAGGGCAAACAGCAAGTACTAACTTTCCTGATCCAGTGAGAGACACAGTTTGCAGCTCTTACACGTACCATAAAAGGGTTGCAAGGGAAACTATTGATATGTCTTTAGTTCCCCCATCATCTCAGATATTTCTTATTCCTTGAAAAAATAAGGAATTTTGAATTCTTTCTCTGCCCCCTCCCCAAATTTCACTAAATATTAAGGACACAGTATAACATAATGGTTAAAAGTATATACTCTGAAGTCAGACCCAAGTCCATTTCCCACATTCCTGCATAGGCAAATGACTTAGAGCAGTTCTGTGCAATAGGACTTTCTGCAGTGCTGGAAATATTCTTTATCTGCATTGTCCAGTATGGTAGCTACTTGAAATGTGGCTAGCACTACTGAGGAACTAAATTTATAGTTATTTAATTTTAATTAATAAATTTAAATAGCCATGTCTCTACCACATTGGACAGCACAGGTGGACTGTTTGCTCATCTTTTAGAATGGAGATTATATGGGTCCCTATCTCATGGAGTTCTTGAACAAAGATTAAGATAACCCATTGAAAACAGTATTTCCCAACAAGTTATGTATCATTAATCATATTACATTAAATTATACTTACACCTACATCTGTACCTCAGCAAGTTTGCCCTTTCAGAAGATATTTTATCACTTAAACAAGATCTAGTAATCCTCTCCAAGACAGATGTCATGCCATGTTTGTCTTGGGGCACCTGACACATAATAGATACTTGATAAGTGCTGTTTCAACTCAACTGAATGGAGTAGTGATGATGGGGCTCTCCGGCTCCATAAAGAGGTAAATCCAAGTGGCTCGCAAGTACAGTTTTCCTAATTTCCAGTGTAGCATAAGGGCATTGAACTAGGTCTTGGTTTTGCTATTTCCTAGTTGTAGAGCCACAGGGAAACGACCTGACTTCTTTGAACTTTGGATTTGCCACCTGTAAAATGATGACAGCCCTGCCTCCCTCATAAAAATGAGTGGAATCATGTCCACCCAACAGAACATGTGTGGGAAATGTAGATCCCTTTTTCCTTCTCTTCGGTGGTGGTGGCTTCTGTACAGGTCAATAGATGTAACTCTCTGCACAGCAGTGAAGAGGTATGACCAGTGGTTACGTCTTCCCTGCCTAATAATTTCAATCACTTTGAATTTCTTCTTCTGAACTTGCAATTTAAAAATGCAAATATTCCTGAAAAAAAATTCTCCCAGGCCATCTCAGTCTTCCACACCTGAAGGTGCATAAATGAGTTTCTCCTTGACTACATGGCGCTGAGGGAACATGAATTGTGGCTCAGGTGTGGCATTAGGCAAACTTTGGAGGTGGGTAGGAAGGAATCCTGCTTTGAAACCACTAATATATATTTATATATATTTGAAGGCTTTACCCCAAGTCACAACGGATAACAGCCTAAAAGAACAGAAACAGAGCTCCAGCAGACACTTAGGTACAGTTTGGTTTCAAAATGCACAGGCTTTAAATAATGTATAGGACTTTTTATTTTTCATGGAATATCTATTGTTAGAGTGCTTGGGGCACTTGAGACAAAAGGCTCTATAAAAAGTCTTAGGGTATTTTTGCTTTTAGGCACCTCACAAAACTAGACCCAATTTTATGATTGAAAACTTGGGAGTCCAGGCTTAAGGAACATACGTGGCCTTGTAACTAAGCTGGAATTTTAGGAGACCTGTCAGCCTCCCCAGGAATTTAAGAGGTACCAAGAAAGAGTGGACCTATTTGGTATTTATATAAAGCTTTTCTTCTCTGCAAAGATCAAAGCATTATTTCATTATCCCTCACACAGAGAGGTTAAGTGGCTGCCTACAGTCATGTGGAGAGCTGATAGTGGGGCCAGGATTTCAGGTGCTGCAGCCCCTAGGTCCTTCCACCTGAGGAGACAAACACAGCAGCCTTCTAGCTGCATTTCCACACCTTAGTGAAGCACTATCCCCTTCCCCTCCCCCTTCCTGGTGAAAGAGGAAACGTCTCCTCCTTATAAATAGGGCAGGCTCTGGCCCTGTGAAGATCAAAGGAGAGGGTGGGATTCTAACAAAGACTGGTAGCCCAACCGACCAAAGACTGGAGAGGACCTGCATAGCTCCAGATCATCCAAAAGGCACATACAGCAGCTAAGGTTCTGGCACCAAATTAAAGGAAGATTGTTGCTCTCAACTATGTCCTATAAAATTGGTGATTAGAAAACCAAGAAAGAAGCTATTCAATGTCATATGCAGAAGTTTCGAGTTTCCCTGTTTAATGGTGCTGTTTAACGTAGAATACTGGCTGATCTCACAGAAGCTGACGCTATAAGTCTACTTGAGTTCAAATCCTGACTACCCACTTACCAGCTATGTGACCTTGAGCAAGTTACCTAACCTTTCTGTGCCTCAGTTTCCTCATTTGGAAACTCAGAATAATAACAGTAACAACTCAGAAGGTTGTTGCATTAAATGAGTTCATCCACATACAATACTTAAAATCGTGCCTCGTACATAATAGTCAATAAATATATACTTGTTAATAGTAAAAAATATTATTGCTTCTGCTACTACAGATGTTGTTGTTGAAATTACCTGTTACTACAGACAGACAATGACAATATTTTCAGGTCTTGGGGCCTCTAATGTCTTAACTAGCCCTGGGAATACCCCAAACCAAACTTGCCCTGAAGCGGAAGATGGCTGCTTTGCTGAGGGTGTGAGCTCTGGGTTCAAATGCAAGAAAAGGAGGCCAGATGGGATTGGCTTTCTGAGAATGTGCCATTTCCTGAGAACACAGAATGCTTCTGTGTAATCCTGAACAGCAACAATGATAATAGCACCGTGGAGAAAGCCAGTTGGCTAGGCAGGAAGCTTGGCTCTGCGCTCCAGGCTCCTATGGGAAAGAGCAGGTTTAAGCTAAAGAGAGTTCATAGGAATGAAGGTTAAACTCTATAAAGTTCTGGCTTATCTTCCCAGCTCTGCGGTAAGACCTTGCCCGGACTCGCCTTCAGCAAGTCCCGATATTAAAAAACACCCACAACAGTCAGGGCTTAAGTCAGACAAGTTCACATGCCCAGAATCTCTCAGATGGCAGCAAGGAGGGAAAATTGAGAAGGGAAAGATCCTATTTTCCTCTCATTACAGACCTAGTGAGAGGCATCTGTTAGATCAGGAGAGGAGCAGCCAACCTTTCTTATAAATGTGAAAACCTACGTCTTTACCTACTGATGCTATCACTTAACAAATGAGGATTAATGTCTGAGCCACAAGGAAAGAAAATAAATGGCATCTTCTGCCAGTTTTAGAGAGGGTTCTGTTGTTCTAATAAGCAAAGGCTAAGCATAAAACTCATTCACTTTACTTAGAAACAGATGAAAAATACTGTCAGAAATAATTCACTTTTATTTTTCTTATAAAATTGAAACACAGCAGTAATTATAAGAAAAATCACCTGACTGCAAAGCCTTTTTAAAACTTTAAAACAGTTATATTTAAAGATAACATTAATTGCCCCTAAAATGTTCAACTGTGACAAGAGAGAATTTCCTCAACGCGAATGCATTTAGTTGTATTATAGCAATAGACATCGCACTATTTGTCAGTGGTGTCATGAATTATTTCCTAATGGTGGAAGTTCGCCCTGTGATTTGAAAAGTGGCCTACCAGGAGAGAGCAGAAGAAGATACACCCACATCAGTACGTGCCGAATAATCAATCATCCCAGCGCAGCTCTGAGTCAGGAACTCCCTCACTGAATAAGCTTATACTATGCTGTGCCAAGTATATTTTTGTTGCTAGTATGTTAAGCCCAACATCTGAAAATAAAATAGAATGAATATTTTAAATGTTTTCACTAAAACATTTTTAAAAGGCATTTCTGATACAAAATTGCATTATTACTTTGGTAATAGTTCTTCTGGAAAGACAGATATTGTACTGGCTTGACCTCAAAAAATTGATGTCAGAGAATGTACATTTATATTTAAAATTCCTGGTTGCTCCTCCCTGAGAAATAGACAAGGGGTAGAGGGCATGTGCTATGGATGTGTATTTCAACACTGCCCTGGCAATGTTTTAAGTTTCAAAGGGCATCCAGTACAGTACCATGAGGCCTCGGGCACCTCTGTTCAGAAATCTAGATCGGGGTGGGTTTGGCCTATGTTGAGGAGAACTAGTCCAGACTATACAGGAGTGAGTGAGTGAGTGAATGAGTGAGTGTGTTTGTGTGCATGTAGCCTTAGAAAATAGGGTTTTCTTGCCCTAACCTTCTTCACTTCTGAGATTTCAGTCAATCCACACAGCTTCTGAAGGAAAGCATGAAATTTGGCCCCAGAAGAATATGGTTTTCTTGAGCTATATATATTTTTTTTAATATTTATTTATTTTTGAGAGAGACAGAGCACAAGCAGAGAAGGGGCAGAGAGAGAGGGAAACAAAGAATCCAAAGCAGGCTCCAGGCTCTGAACTGTCAGCACAGAGCCTGACACTGGGCTGGAACTCATGAACCTCAAGATCATGACCTGAGCTGAAGTCGGATGCTTAACCAACTGAGCCCCAGGCATCCTGAACTATATTTCTTATTAAAGAGCTCTGCATTTCTGAGGAGCCTGGGTGGCTCCATTGGTTGACCTTCTGACTCTTGATTCAGCTCAGGTCATGATCCCAGGGTCGTAAGATCAAGCCCTGCATCGGGCTCCATGCCCTGCTTAAGAATCAATCTCTCGGGGCGCCTGTGTGGCTCAGTCGGTTGGGTGGCCAACTTCGGCTCAGGTCATGATCTTGCAGTCTGTGAGTTTGAGCCCCGCATCGGGCTCTGTGCTGACAGCTCAGAGCCTGGAGCCTGTTTCAGATTCTGTGTCCCTCTCTCTGACCCTCCCCCATTTATGTTCTGTGTCTCTCTCTGTCTCAAAAATAAATAAACGTTAAAAAAAAAATTTTTTTTTAAAAGAATCAATCTCTCAATCTCTCTCTGTCTCTCTATCTCTCTGTCTCTCTCTCTCTCTCTCTCTCTTCCCCCCCCCCATCTACCCCTCTCCTCCACTCATGCTCTTGCTAAAATTAAAAATTAAAAATTAAAAAAAAGAGCTCTGGGGTGCCTGGGTGGTTCAGTCAGTTAAACGTCCAACTCTTGACTTCTGCTCAGGTCATGATCTGATGGTTCACAATGGAGCCCCACATCAGGCTCCATGCTGACAGTGAAGAGCCTGTTTGGGATTCTCTCTCTCCCTCTCTCTCTCTGCCCCTCCCCACTCATGCACACGTGCTCACTCACTCTCTCAAAATAAATAAATTAAAAAAAAATAGAGCTCTGCATTTCTAAGATACCACTGGGCATCAGGACTCCAGATGTAATTGAAAATCATATACACAAGTACATGTGCACATGCAAATTCGGTTAGCAGATGTTCAACAACCACCTTGCACAAAACACATTCAAGGAGTCTGTAGAAACTATGAGCAAGAGACCGCAGATCCCCTGGAAGGACATGCCCAGGGAGGAGAAATCAAAGGAACTAAAGCAGAGCTAGGGAGAGTGGAATACATACTGCATCTGAAAATCCAAAGCACCTTGTAAGAACCAGAAGCCTGATGTCAGAGACCAAACCAGGGAGTGAGGGAAAGGTCCCTGCCTACAATTTGCCTCTCCTCCCAGTATGCCTGAGACTCCTCAACTGAATCACAGCCACTCCAGCAAGAAGCTTCTAGAGACAAATCCAGAGATGCTGATGCCTCCCTGATCCACTCTTCTCCCTGGGGGAGGAGAGACATGTCATTCATGTCAGACATGAATGACACATCCCCCTACATGGGTCCCTTGGGGACCCGCACTAGTGCTTGGCAGGAGTTGCCAATCTCCTAGAACTTCTTCTTAATGTAATATTTTAAATATTAGTTCAAATATAACTTAGAACATGTCACAGGATGACATTATTTTTAATGTTTATTTATTTTTGAGAAAGAGAGAGAGAGAGAGAGAGAGCATGAATGGAGGAGGGGCAGAGAGAGAGAGGGAGACACAGAATCTGACGCAGGTTCCAGACTCCGAATTGTCAGCACAGAGCCCAATGCAGGGCTCGAACCCACGAACTGAGAGATCATGATCCGAGCCATCCAGGCACCCTGGAATGACATTATTTTTAAAGTTAGGACAATAAGCTTTCCTGCCTTTTAAGTGGGACAATATTTGGGGTTAGTTACACAAAGGCAGAGATATATACCTTTTTAGCACCATGTAAAGTGCAGACTGGTTCCCTCTTTTCCTCTCTCTGTTTTTTTCCCTCCTTCCCTCTCTTGCTCTTTTTCCCTCATTTTAATAAGGGGGAGGTGGGGACAACTTGCACATTTCCTTTTGCCCTTCTTCTCCAGCTTCACAGTGAATAACCACTTTTTTATTCTGAAACGATCCTTATCCCAAACACAAAATAGATGAGCAGGATAGGATGCCCCTTACGGGTGTGATTGAAGAGAGGGTCCTCTGAGCCAAGTGACTTATCCTCACAGCTTCAGTTGCTGCCTATAATTGCACCAGTAAAGGTTCAGGGTTTTGCCTGAAGACAGTGAATGTGTAAAAATTGGGCAAAGGGTGTCCAGACATGTCCCTGAAATCAGAGTAAAGCCACTGGGAAGAGGGGAGGACACTCCCCAATACAGGGCTGCAGCCTTTCCGACAGAGGCCTCACCAACACACCGTGCATGCCCAGGGCTTCAAATAAATCCGCAGGATTCACTCCCCTGTACTCCCTCACTCCACGGATCTCTGACTGGGTCTGGGACTCTGAGTGTATCTCGAACCTGGCACCTCCTGATAGCAGTACTGTCCATGGCTTCAGCCCACACAGGACTCAGTTTTCACCTTATATGCCAGGTTTGGGGATCCACTGCTCCCTCAGTCTGACCTCCTTGCTTCCACACCGCCTGTGCCAACCGGCTTTGAGTTCATTGCAATCTTATGAAGGAGACTGACACATGCAATTAATTACCACTCAGTGTTGTCAGTGCCATAATCGAAGTGACACAAAGTGTTACAGGATCATCCAGCTCCGACGAGAAGAAACTTCACAGAGAAGGTTGTGACTGAGCTTTCATCTAGAGAATTAAAAGGATTTTACCAGAGCCATTGCAGGTAGAATGAACCACCTGTGCAAAGGGGCAGGGGCATGAACCAGCAGGATCACAGGTATGGTGAGAAGTGCAGTGTGACCGGAGCATACGGTTTTGGAGGAGGCAGAAAGAGAAGCAGAAGTTATAGTTTAATGAGATCAGACTTTTCTCTCTACACACAACACAGAACAACGGAGGTTAAACAAGGGAATGCTATGCAGCATTTATGTTTCAGAAAGGAAACAAAGTCTACAGACTGCTTCTCAAAGAAAAGAGAGCAATAACTGGTAGACAGAGCAACAACGTCATCATGACCTGTCAGATTTCTTCTAGAACAGTGGTTCTCGGGGCGCCTGAGTGGCGCAGTCGGTTAAAGCGTCCGACTTCAGCCAGGTCACGATCTCGTGGTCCGTGAGTTCGAGCCCCGCGTCGGGCTTTGGGCTGATGGCTCAGAGCCTGGAGCCTGCTTCTGATTCTGTGTCTCCCTCTCTCTCTGCCCCTCCCCCGTTCATGCTCTGTCTCTCTCTGTCCCAAAAATAAATAAAACGTTGAAAAAAGAAAAAATTTTAATAAAAAAAAAAAAAATTAAAAAAACAAGGGAATGCTATGCAGCATTTATGTTTCAGAAAGGAAACAAAGTCTACAGACTGCTTCTCAAAGAAAAGAGAGCAATAACTGGTAGACAGAGCAACAACGTCATCATGACCTGTCAGATTTCTTCTAGAACAGTGGTTCTCGGGGCGCCTGAGTGGCGCAGTCGGTTAAGTGTCCGACTTCAGCCAGGTCATGATCTTGCGGTCTGTGAGTTCGAGCCCCGCGTCAGGCTCTGGGCTGATGGCTCGGAGCCTGGAGCCTGTTTCCGATTCTGTGTCTCCCTCTCTCTCTGCCCCTCCCCCGTTCATGCTCTGTCTCTCTCTGTCCCAAAAATAAATAAAAACGTAGAACAGTGGTTCTCACTGGGGGCAATGTTGCCCCTCTCAGGGGACAACTGGTAGTATCTGCAGACATGTGTGGTTGTCACCTCTGGCCTCAGTGGAAGGGTGCTCTTGACATCTAGTGGATAGAGGCCAGGGATGCTACTTAACATCGTGCAAGGCACAAGACAGCCCTCCACAACGAAGAATTGTCAACAGTGCTGAGGATGAGAAACCCTGTTCTAAAAGATGAGGTGGCCAGAGGGTGCACTATGACACAGCCACAGTGGATCTCCCCGAGAGGCAGAGAGGAGACCTGGAGATGGTGGGCCTTCTCAAATGACTGTGCCACAATTCACGTGCTGGGTGATGCTCACATACCCATGCACCCTGGATCTCTGCATCTTTCCCTCTCCTTCCACTGAGTGAGAAGGACGCTGCTGTTGGAATAACCTTGAATTTGACCCAATAGATTTATTTAAAGGAAATCATTTATAAACTTCAATACTCAATTAGTGACAAAGTGGCGTGTGATCATAGCCGATCAAAGCATGTAGCCACACAATGGTGATGTGCAGAATCCGTGCCCCGAGTGCTGCATAAGGGGAGAAGGAGATATCACCACTTCTAGCAAAACCAGTAACCTTTCAATATAGGTAGAAACATAGGGAAAAGCAAGTCAGTCCTCCCAACCAAGAAAACCAGGAGTCACTGATTCTCCAGAACGTTCACTGCTGTCCTCCAGGCCAGAAAACTCTCCCCAAGGAACCAATCCAATCTGCCATCACTTTTTAAATTAAAGTTCCACTATCTGGCCAAGTTTAGAGAACACAGAGCCTTTAGAATGTAAAATGCTGAAAAAGACCAAAGACATGTTTAAAACCCAATATTTGTTGAGAGCTAGGATATCAAAATGCATTCTACCCAGACTGAAAAGGAAAATAAAATCCTTTTTTCAGATAATGTCTTTTTGCAGCTTTCACTCTCATTTCTACCTGCGTCTTCAGGGCTCACCTTTGTCTCATTAGCGCTGCCTCCACTACAACATTTGGGCAATTGAAGGCGGTTATTTGGAAGCCGAGTACAGGCACCAAACACAGGGGCCAAGTTGAACTTCACAAATTGGAGAATCTGCCCTCTGTTGGTTTTCAGTTGAGGAAATGGGATTTCATTACAAAGACAATGCCTGGAAAAGTGCTTGGGCAGGAACCGGCACTCCCCGTGTGGTGCCCCATCCATTCAAGGCTGCAGCTGTGAAGGGACTTGGGACTTTGCAATACAAATTAAAGGGATCTTTACAGAGAATTGTGTCTGCACAGTTTACTTCTGGAAGGGTGCAGTGGAAACTGGCACCAGTGGTCTCCTGGGGAGGTGAAGGGAGTGTCAAGGGAGCAAAGGAGGGAAAGGAAGTCACTGTTTACAGTGTGCTTTTTTTTTTTAAGTTTATTTATTTATTTTGAGAGAGAAACAGTGAGCATGAGCAGGGGAGGGGCAGAGTGAGAGGGAAAGAGAGAATCCCAAGCAGTTTCCACACTGTCAGCACAGAGCCCCATGTAGGGCTTGAACTCAGGAACTATGAGATCATGACCTGAGCCCAAATCAAGAGTGGATGCCCAACTGACTGAACCACTCAGGCGGTGTCACCACCACCCCTTTTTTTTAAGTCCACAATGTGCTTTGAATTCTGAATTATGTACATGTATTACGTACTCATAAAATAATAATTTAAAAAACAATGAATGATAGAAAACCCACTCCCCCCAAAAAAAGATTCTGTAAAACACCCAAGTTAGCAAGTCCCAGGTTTCTATCCTCTGACTTAAGCATCCTCTTGTCTGTATGGTCATGGGAGTCATAGAAGAAGAAAACACTCACATCTATAGTGGGAGCTTTAAATTCACTTCTGAACTCCCAACACTTACTTCCAACTACCAGGGGCTTCTCCAGGATGTCCACCCCTGGGCACCTCAAAGACAACATGCCCCAATCCCAAATTCTCCTCTTCTCTCCCTCCTTCCTTGCCCCTTCCTTGCCCTTTCCTTCCAAGCCTGATCCTGCTCTAATATTCTCAGCCATTTTTAGAAAAAAAAACTATCCATTCAACTTCCCAGTCTAAAAACCTTAGTATTATCTTGAGGACCTTCTCCTCACCCTCATGGTCGCCAAATATTGTTAATTCCATTGCGATGATACTTTTCAAATAGGTGACCTCCTGTCCTATCCCACTGACCTTTTCTAGGTCAAGAACTTATAAACTATATTCCTTCACTGGAATGTGAGCTCCTGCTGCTTTTCCAACTTGTTCATTCTTTACACCTCCCCAACCCCCAGTCCCCATCATCTTTCTCGAATACAATTATCTGCTCATGCTCAAGAACCTTGGATAACTCCCTGTTGCCTACAGAATTGTCCAAGTTTGACAAATGAGCCTTTACACTGCGAACTGAAAAAAAAAAATCCATCCTTAATACATACCCTATGCTCTGGCCACTCTGATGTAACAAGCCTTGCTCACTTATGCCTCTTGTGAGCTTCCACAACTTTGCACTTGCTGTCTGCTTGACTTGAAAGCTTTCCCCTCCCTCCCCACCCTGCCTTGTACAAAAACATAAATTTTTATCCACCCTTCTAGACCCCCACTCAGTTTACACCCTCTCTGAAAAGCCTTTCAGGACTGCTTTATACACACCCTCATTATAGCCCTAACCACACTTGCATAATTATTTATGTTTCTATCTCCCCTGCCAGAATGTGAGCTGCTTTAAGAAACAGCTGCTATATTTTATTCATCTTTGAATCCACTGCACCTCCCTGCTAGCATTGCACATAAATGTTTGCTGAATGAATTGGCTGAAAGTACTTTGGTAAAAATGTAACACATTATCCCAAAATTTTATAGATCTCTGTGGCTAAAATCTCATTTCTTTGCCCTCTCTCTCTGCATACCTATTGGCACGCTATCGCAGGTCTCACGAGGGCCAGTTATTCAAAAGGAACTAACAAAGTGCCTGCTATTTGTAAACAGGGCCATTTGTAAACCCTCTGGGCTAGATTTAGAGATTGCCTTTCTAACTCTGACAATGCTCCTTTGAGTACTCACTCCAGTATAAGAAGCATTTCTTTTCCAAATGTCTTGAGTCCTATAAGTAGTAACCTTTGTTTACCCTGAAAACACTTTCAGGGAAGCTGAAAGGAGCTTAGAAAGCAATGTAGTGACCCTGCTGGGACCTACCTGGTCAGTGAGCCGCCTGCCTGCTGAAGAGGAGGAGAGGAACTTCAGAGGCTCAGCTCAAATCCCTGCCTACATCCACCACCACCACCAGCTAGTCAACTGCTTCAACCTTCAAGGACTCTCTGCTCCACGGTGAAGATCAATGGCAGCCCATTAATCACAATATTATTCTAGTAAAACAGCATCATAAGCAAAGTGATAACCCCAGTGTCCTGAAGAACAATGGGTAACAAATGAGAGTAAGATTAGGGGTCGGTGCTTATTCAAGTGGAGCCCAAGGGGGCAGAGACCCAGTGACAACTCCCAGTCTTGGGCTCTTTGGCTCTTGCTCTTTTCTCTCTACCTGGAATATTCTACCAGGAAATATTTGGAAAGAAGAAAAGGAGGGGGCGCCTGGTGGCTCAGTCAGTTAAGTGTCCGACTCTTGATCTCAGCTCAGGTCATGATCTCACAGTTTATGGGTTTGAGCCCCACATCAGGAGGCTCCCCACAGAGCCTGCCTCGGTTTCTGTCTCTCCCTCTCTCTGCCCCTCCCCCACTCATACACATTCATGTTCATGCGCTCTCTCTCTCTCTCTCAAAATAAATAAACAAACCTAGGAGTGCGTGGGTGGCTCAGATTGTTAAACTGCAGATTCTTGACTTCAGCTCAGGTCATAATCTCACAGTTTATGAGTTCAAGCCCCACATAGGACTCTATGCTCATAGCAAGCCTGCTTCGATGCCTGTCTCCCTCTCTCTGCTTCTCCTGCATGCTCTCTCTCTTCCTTTCTCTCTCTCAACAATAAATAAATGTTAAGAAGAAAATTCCTAATAAATAAACTTTAAAAAAAAAAAAAGGAAATGTTTGCATTCAGGTCTCTGTTTGAATGTCACTTCCCAAGAGGCTTTCCTGATGACTCAACCCAAAAGAGCAACATCCACTACTATTCATCTTCTCACCCTGTTTTATATGTCTTTAAAGCACTTTTAGCACATCACAGCACTTACACCCAATATCATACTACCTAGGTGTTTGTATGCTGACCATTGTCCTCTACCTCCACTCATTCATCCAAGAGAACAGGGACATTGTCTTTAGACAGGGACATTGTTCCTAGACAATCTAAGCACATAGTAATCTCCCAATAAGTGTTTTTTTTTTTTAAAGAATAGAAAGAAATATTCAAGTAGTTTACAATTTCAGTAAAGATGTAAGACCCAAATTAAAAGGTTAAAATCTAGCATGGTTAAATACATGTAATAAGTGGATGATAAGGAAAGCAAATAACATTTGCTGAGGAAAAAGCGATTGTGCACGGGGATGGCAAGAGAATGTTTCCCAGAGATGAGATTTGTGTCTGCCTTGAAGGCAGTGGAAAATTCAGTAAGTTTAAGAAACCGTGCCAGTAGGAGCCAAGATGGCGGAACAGCATGGAAGCTTTTTGTGTTTCGCATCCATGAAATACAGTCAGACCAACACTAAACCATTCTGCACACCTAGAAAACTGACTGGAGGATTAACACAACAATCTGCACAACCTGAACCACAGAATTCAGCAGGTACGCGGCGCAGAGAAGTGAACTTGGGGAGCGAGAGACACAGGAAGGGAGGTGCTTTTGCGAGCGGAGAGAGGACGGAGACTGGGGTGGGGGAGATACGGGAAAAGCACCCCTCCCCAAAAGCAGCTGGAGAGAAAGTGGAAAATTGGAAACAGCCTCAGGGACTAAACTAAAAAGGGAGAAAGGAGAAAGGAGAGGGTTTAAATTCCATCAAGACTGTAAACAAGGGGAGTGCAAAGGCTGCAACTCCACAGCTCGATACCTGGTGGTGCTCTGGTGGGAAGGGCGAATCCCCAGGAACAGAGTGGAGTCCAGGAGGTTCTCGGGCCACAAGGGGAAAAGCAGTTCCACTGCTGGAAGGACATTTGGTAGAGACTGTTGAAGCCACCTGGTCCCAGCAGACCCCAGAGAACAGCCACATTCGCTGTTGCTAGAACAAGGTCATTAAGGGTGAAGCCTGGTGCCCGATGTGTGTTGTGATTTTCCATAATCCCTGAAAAGCTGCTGCAACACTATCTCGCGAACTTTTTCTGAGGCGGGCTGGCACCTGGCCGCAGTCTTGGGGCACCGGCAGCAGCAGGGCCCAGCGGACATTCCTGGGTGCAGCCGACATTCAGCCATTGCTCATTCAGCCATTGCTCAGTGAGACCCTCCCGCAGAGGGGCGGAACGGGTCAAAGCCACAGTCCTTCGGAAGTAAGGGGCGGGGATAAACAGCCGCATCTGACACAAAACTTGGGAGAGAGGTACTGCCTGGGGCCTGGTCACGGAGAGTAAAAAGCAGGGAGTGGACGAGAGCTGAAGACAGAGGATGGGTGCGCGATTGCTGATGGGGAGAACAGACTGGGTAGCCGGGCGCCGCCATTTTTACCACTCCCACGCATGTGCATGCGCACCTACGAGCTCTGCAACAATCCACCCCAGTAGGCTAGCAGCGCCATCTAGTGGAGAGCGGAGCTGTTACAGTGAGCCCCGCCCAACTGGGCCAACTTCACTCTTCAAGAACACAAGTCTCACCGCCAGCTTAATTTATGGAATATAAAGAGCTACATAGACTGCTTCTAGGAGAAAATGAAGCAGTTTCAGTCCTACTTCAATCTGCTAGCAGGCTCAATTTTCATTTTTCTTTTTCTCTTTCACAATTCTTTTCTTGTTCTTGAATACAGAAAGAGAAAAAATTCATTTTTATTTTCAATTTTTATTAAAAATATCTTTCTTTAATTTTTATTACTATATATTTTACTTTTGTGTAATTTTTTTTCAAATTCTACTTTACTTCCATCATTTTATTTTAGTCTACTTCAGTGTACTCACCTTTTCAAATTTTCAAACAATTTCCTTTTTTCTCTTTTTCTTTTTTCTTTTTCATTTCTTTTCTTTTTCTTGAATGCAGAAAAAGAAAAACTTCGTTTTTACTTTCAATTTCTATTAAAAATATTCTTATTTAATTTTTAATTTTGCTTACTATATTTTTTGCTTTTATGTAAATTTTTTCAAATTCTATTTTACTTCCATCATTTTATTTTAGTGTACTACAGTGCGTTCACTCTTTGAAATTTTCAAACGATTTCTTTTTCTTCTTCTTTTTTTATCTCATTTATGTTTTTTGTTTCTTTTTCCTTAAATACGGAAAATGAAAAAAATTCATATTTATTTTTAATTTTTATTAAAAATATGTTTCTTTAATTTTTTCTACTATATTCTTTACTTTTGTGTATATTTTCTGAAATTCTATTTTACCCTCATCATCTCCTTTTAGTCTACTTCAGTTTATTCATTTTTTCAAATTCTCAAATGATTTCCTTTTTTTTTCTCCCCCCCTTTTCTTATTCTCTAATTTGTCAAACCACTTTCAGCACCCAGACCAAAACACAGCTAGGATCTAGCATCATCTATTCAATTTGTGTGTGTTTGTATGTTTTTAATTTTTAATTTTAACATTTTTTAAGTTTCAACTTTTTAATTTCAAATTTTCTATCTCATTAATTCCTTTTCTCCCTTCAAAATGACAAAATGAAAAAAAAATTTAAAAAAAAAAGGGGCGCCTGGGTGGCGCAGTCGGTTAGGCGTCCGACTTCGGCCAGGTCACGATCTCGCGGTCCGGGAGTTCGGGCCCTGCGTCGGGCTCTGGGCTGATGGCTCAGAGCCTGGAGCCTGTGTCCGATTCTGTGTCTCCCTCTCTCTCTGCCCCTCCCCCGTTCATGCTCTGTCTCTCTCTGTCCCAAAAATAAATAAAACGTTGAAAAAAAAATTTTTTTTTTAAATGACAAAATGAAGGAATTCACCTCAAAAGAAAGAGCACGAAGAAACGACAGCCAGGGATTTAACCAACACAGATACAAGCAAGATGTCTGAACCAGAATTTAGAATTACAATAGTAAGAATACTAGCTGGAGTGGAAAATAGATTAGAATCCCTTTCTGCAGAGATAAAAGGAGTAAAAAATAGCCAGAAGGAAATTAAAAATGCGATAACTGAGCTGCAATCACGGATGGATGCTGCGGCTGCAACGATGGACAAGGTAGAACAAAGAATCAGCGATATAGAGGACAAACTTATAGAGAATAATGAAGCACCACAAAAGAGGGAGATGAAGGCAAAAGAGCACAATTTAAGAATTAGAGAAATCAGTGACTCATTAAAAAGGAACAACATCATAATCATAGGGGTCCCAGAAGAGGAAGAGAGAGAAATAGGGGTAGAAGGGTTATGTGAGCAAATCACATAGCAGAAAACTTTCCTAACCTGGGGAAAGACACAGACATCAAAATCCAGGAAGCACAGAGGACCCCCATTAGATTCAACAAAAACCGACCATCAACAAGGCATATCATAGTCAAATCCACAAAATACTCAGCAAGGAGAGAATCATGAAAGCGGCAAGGGAAAAACAGTCCTTAACCCAGAAGGGAAGACAGATAGGTTTGCAGCAGACCTATCCACAGAAACTTGGCAAGCCAGAAAGAAATGGCGGGATGTATTCAGTGTGCTGAATCAGAAAAATATGCAACCAAGAATTCCTTGTCCAGCAAGGCTGTCATTCAAAATAAAGGAGAGATAAAAAGATTCCCAGACAAACAAAAATTAAAGGAGTTTGTGACCATTAAACCAGCCCCGCAAGAAATTTCAAGGGGGACTCTCTGAGAGGAGAAAAGATGAAAATATATATATATATATACCAAAAGCAACAAAAGACTAGAAAGGACCAGAGAACACCACCAGAAACTCCAACTCTACAAAGCATCATAATGGCAATAAATTCATATCTTTCAGTACTCACTCTAAACGTCAATGGACTCAATGCTCCAACCAAAAGACATAGGGTAACAGAATGGATAAGAAAACGAGATCCATCTACATGCTGTTTACAAGAGACCCACTTGAGACCTAAAGACACCTTCAGATTGAAAATAAGGGGATGGAGAACCATCTATCATGCTAAAGGTCAACAAAAGAAAGCCGGAGTAGCCATACTTATATCAGACAATCTAGACTTTAAAATAAAGACTGTATCAAGAGATAGAGAAGGGCATTATATCATAATCAAGGGGTCTATCCACCAAGACCTAACAATTGTAAACATCTATGCGCCAAATGTGAGAGCACCTAAATATATAAATCAATTAATCACAAACATAAAGAAACTCATCAATATTAATACCACAATAGTAGGAGACTTCAACACCCCACTCATAGCAATGGACAGATCATCTAATCAAAAAATCAACAAGGAAACAATGGCTTTGAATGACACACTGGATCAGATGGCCTTAACAGATATATTCAGAACATTTCATCCTTAAGCAGCAGAATATACATTCTTCTCCAGTGCACATGGAACATTCTCCAGAACAGACCATATACTGGGACACAAATCAGCCCTAAGTAAGTATAAAAAGATCGAGATCATACCGTGCATATTTTCAGACCACAACACTATGAAACTCAAAATCAACCACAAGAAAAAATTTGGAAAGGTAACAAATACCTGGAGACTGGAGAACATCCTACTAAAGAATGAATGGGCTAACCAAGCAGTTAAAGAGGAAATTTAAAAGTATATGGAAATCAATGAAAATGATAACACCACAACCCAAAACCTCTGGGATGCAGCAAAGGTGGTCATAAGAGGAAAGTATATAGCAATCCAGGCCTTCCTAAAGAAGGAAGAAAGACCTCAGATACACAACCTAACCTTATGTCTTAAGGAGCTGGAAAAAGAACAGCAAATAAAACCTAAAAACAGCAGAAGACAGGAAATAATAAAGAGTAGAGCAGAAATTAATGCTATCGAAACCAAAAAAAAAAAAACAAAAAAACAAAAAAACAACAACAGTAGAACAGATCAATGAAACCAGATGCTGGTTCTTTAAAAGAATTAACAAAATTGGTAAACCACTAGCCAGTTTGATCAAAAATAAAAAGGAAAGGACCCAAATAAATAAAATAAAAAATGAAAGAGGAGAGATCACAATCAACACAACAGAAACAAAAACAATAATAAGAGAATATTATGAGCAACTATATGCCAAAAAAATGGGTAATCTGGAAGAAATGGACAAATTCCTAGAAACATATACACTACCAAAACTGAAACAGGAAGAAACAGAAAATTTGAACCACCCATAACCAGTAAGGAAATCTAATTAGTAATCAAATATCTCCTAAAAAACAAGAGTCCAGGGCCAAATGGCTTTCCAGGTGAGTTCTACCAAACATTTAAGGAAGAGTTAACACCATTCTCTTGAAGCTGTTCCAAAAAATAGAAATGGAAGGAAAACTTCCAAACTCATTCTATGAAGCCAGCATTACCTCGATTCCAAAACCAGACAGACACCCCACTAAAAAGGAGAACTATAGACCAATTTCCCTGATGAACATGGATGCAAAAATCCTCAACAAGATATTAACCAACTGGCTCCAACAATACATTAAAAAAATTATTCACCATGACCAAGCAGGATTTATACCTGGGATGCAGGGCTGGTTCTATATCTGCAAAACAATTAACATGATTCATCACATCAATAAAAGAAAGGACAAGAACCATATGATCCTCTCAACAGATGCAGAGAAAGCATTTGACAATATACAGCATCCTTTCTTGATAAAAACCCTCAAGAAAGTAGGGATAGAAGGAGCATACCTAGAGATCATAAAAGCCATATATGAACAACCCAACGCTAATATCATCCTCAATGGGGAAAAACTGAGAACTTTCCGCTAAGGTCAGGAACAAGACAGGGATGTCCACTCTCACTGCTGTTATTCAACATAGTATTGGAAGTCTTAGCCTCTGCAATCAGACAACACAAAGAAATAAAAGGCATCCAAATTGGCCAGGAGGAAGTCAAACTTTCACTCTTCACAGATGACATGTTACTCTATATGGAAAACCCTAAAGATTCCACCAAAAAACTGCTAGAATTGATTCATGAATTCAGCAAAGTTGCAGGATATAAAATCAATGCACAGAAATCGGTTGCATTCCTATACACCAACAATGAAGCGACAGAAAGAGAAATCAAGGAATCAATCCCATTTACAATTGCACCAAAAACCATAAAATACCTAGGAATAAATCTAACCAAAGAAGTGAAAAATCTATACACTGAAACATATAGAAAGCTTATGAAAGAAATTGAAGAAGACACAAAAAAATGGAAAAAGATTCCATGCTCCTGGATAGGAAGAACAAATATTGTTAAAATGTCGATACTACCCAAAGAAATCTACATATTCAATGCAATCCCTATCAAAGTAACACCAGCATTCTTCACAGAGCTAGAACAAATAATCCTAAAATTTGTATGGAACCAGAAAAGACCCCGAATAGCCAAAGCAATCTTGAAAAAGAAAACCAAAGCAAGAGGCATCACAATCCCGGACTTCAAGCTATACTACAAAGTTGTAATCATCAAGACAGTATGGTACTGGCACAAGAACAGACATTCAGATCAATGGAACAGAACAGAGAACCCAGAAATGGACCCACAAAAGTATGGCCAACTAATCTTTGACAAAGAAGGAAAGAATATCCAGTGGAATAAAGACAGTCTCTTCAGCAAGTGGTGCTGGACAGCAACATGGAGAAGAATGAACCTGGACCACTTTCTTACACCATACACAAAAATAAACTCAAAATGGATAAAAGGCCTCAATGTAAGACAGGAAGCCATCAAAATCCTCAAGGAGAAAGCAGGCAAAACCTCTTTGATCTTGGCCACAGCAACTTCTTACTCAACACGTCTCCGGAGGCAAGGGAAACAAAAGCAAAAATGAACTACTAGGACCTCATCAAAATAAAATAAAAAGCTTCTGCACAGCAAAGGAAACAATCAGCAAAACTAAAAGGCAACTGACAGAATGGGAGAAGATATTTGCAAATGACATATCAGATACAGGGTTAGTATCCAAAATCCATAAAGAACTTATCAAACCCAACACCCAAAAAACAAATAATCCAGTGAAGAAATGGGCAAAAGACATGAACAGACACTTCTCCAAGGAAGACATCCAGATGGCCAATCAACACATGAAAAAATGTTCAACATCCCTCATCATCAGGGAAATACAAATCAAAACCACAATGAGATACCACCTCACACCAGTCAGAATGGCTAACATTAACAACTCAGGCAACAACAGATTTGGTGAGGATGCGGAGAAAGAGGATCTCTTTTGCATTGTTGGTGGCAATGCAAGCTGGTGCAGCCACTCTGGAAACAGTATGGAGGTTCCTCAAAAAAATAAAAATAAAACTACCCTACAACCCAGCAATTGCACTACTAGGAATTTATCCACAGGATACAAGTGTGGTGTTTCGAAGAGACACATGCACCCCCATGTTTATAGCAGCACTATCAACAATAGCCAAAGTATGGAAAGAGCCCAAATGTCCATCGATGGATGAATGGATAAAGAAGATGTGGTATATATATACAATGGAGTATTACTCAGCAATCAAAAAGAATGAAATCTTGCCATTTGCAACTACATGGATGGAACTGGAGGGTATTATGCTACGTGAAATTAGAGAAAGACAAAAATCATATGATTTCACTCATATGAGGACTTTAAGAGAAAAAACAGATGAACATAAGGGAAGGGAAACAAAAATAATATAAAAACAGGGAGGGGGATAAAACAGAAGAGATTCATAAATATGGAGAACAAACTGAGGGTTGCTGGAGGGGTTGTGGGAGGGGGGATGGGCTAAATGGGTAAGGGGCATTAAGGAATGTACTCCTGAAATCATTGTTTCACTATATGCTAACTAATTTGGATATAAATTTTAAAAAATAAATAATAAAATTTAAAAAAAAGAAAGAAACAGACCCACAAACGTATGGCCAACTCATCTTTGACAAAGCAGGAAAGAACATCCAATGGAAAAAAGACAGTCTCTTTAACAAATGGTGCTGGGAGAACTGGACAGCAACATGCAGAAGGTTGAAACTAGACCACTTTCTCACACCATTCACAAAAATAAACTCAAAATGGATAAAGGACCTGAATGTGAGACAGGAAACCATCAAAACCCTAGAGGAGAAAGCAGGAAAAGACCTCTCTGACCTCAGCCGTAGCAATCTCTTACTCGACACATCCCCAAAGGCAAGGGAATTAAAAGCAAAAGTGAATTACTGGGACCTTATGAAGATAAAAAGCTTCTGCACAGCAAAGGAAACAACCAACAAAACGAAAAGGCAACCAACGGAATGGGAAAAGATATTTGCAAATGACATATCGGACAAAGGGCTAGTATCCAAAATCTATAAAGAGCTCACCAAACTCCACACCCGAAAAGCAAATAACCCAGTGAAGAAATGGGCAGAAAACATGAATAGACACTTCTCTAAAGAAGACATCTGGATGGCCAACAGGCACATGAAAAGATGTTCAGCGTCGCTCCTTATCAGGGAAATACAAATCAAAACCACACTCAGATATCACCTCACGCCAGTCAGAGTGGCCAAAATGAACAAATCAGGAGACTATAGATGCTGGAGAGGATGTGGAGAAACGGGAACCCTCTTGCACTGTTGGTGGGAATGCAAATTGGTGCAGCCACTCTGGAAAGCAGTGTGGAGGTTCCTCAGAAAATTAAAAATAGACCTACCCTATGACCCAGCAATAGCACTGCTAGGAATTTATCCAAGGGACACAGGAGTACTGATGCATAGGGGCACTTGTACCCCAATGTTCATAGCAGCACTCTCAACAATAGCCAAATTATGGAAAGAGCCTAAATGTCCATCCACTGATGAATGGATAAAGAAATTGTGGTTTATATACACTATGGAATACTACGTGGCAATGAGAAAAAATGAAATATGGCCTTTTGTAGCAACGTGGATGGAACTGGAGGGTGTGATGCTAAGTGAAATAAGCCATACAGAGAAAGACAGATACCATATGGTTTCACTCTTATGTGGATCCTGAGAAACTTAACAGGAACCCATGGGGGAGAGCCAAAGCATAAGAGACTGTTGAGAACTGAGAGCAAACTGAGGGTTGATGGGGGGTGGGAGGGAGGAGAGGGTGGGTGATGGGTATTGAGGAGGGCACCTTTTGGGATGAGCACTGGGTGTTGTATGGAAACCAATTTGACAATAAATTTCATATATAAATAAAAAAAAAAAAAGAAAGAAAGAAAGAAAATGTGCCACTGTTGGGGGCACCTGGATGGCTCAGTTGGATAAGCATTCGACTTCAGCTTAGGTCATGATCTCACAGCTCATGGGTCCAAACCCCACATCGGGCTCTGTGCTGACAGCTCAGTCTGGAGCCTCCTTCAGATTCTGTGTCTCCCTTTCTCTCTGCCCATGCTCTGCTCACATTCTGTCTCTGTCTCTGTCTCTCTCTCTCTCTCTCTCTTAAAAATAAATAAACATTTAAAAATTAAAGAAAAAAAGAGAAAACAGGCCAGTGTTTCACACTGGGAGACTACAATCCATGTGTGATAAGGCCAAATTATGAACACATGAGAGTTCACAGCTTACCCAACCCTTGGCCACCCATTGTCTGAGAGAGAATAAAAGCCCCAAAGGTGGATTCTCTCAAAGAAAGCTGACAGAGTCAAAGAAGAATCATTAACCCCATATAAATCTAGAGGTGGTAGGTAGGACTGGAGGAGTGTTCAAGAAACTAAGACAGCAGGAAGAGCATAGTAAAAAGTTCTGAGTTTGGGGGTGATGTGAAACACTGAAGGAGAAGGAATCAGTCATGAGAATTGTCATGGTGTATGTGCATGAATTTCCTTAACATGGAAGAGCCTCCTCATGGGAAGAGACACGTGAGTCCCAGCTGTGTTAACGCTGACTTATCCCTTTGTGCCTGCATCTTCCCCTCAGTAAAAATGGAAATAATCATCTACATCATGGGATTGCTGTGAAGAGTAAATGAGTTGATGAGAGTAGCACCTGGCGTGTTGGGATTATCCTTATTATTGGCATTTTGAGCCCTGCTCCTTTAAATGCAACATCGTCCTAATGGTCTATAGGGATCGTGGCTTTATAAAAATTACACATGTTTTAAGGAGCAATATCACCAACAGCTGGGCCAAAGCCAAAGCCTCAGTGTTGAGATAACCTTAAAGAGACAAACCTAAGTGAGGATACGGAGATCCCACATACCCAGCTGAGGAATTTGGTTCTTTGAACGAGCACTTGGCTCGCTGGCTAGACCAACACGATTACTTCGGAGATCAAAGAGGGCCTAAGTCACTTCCAAGTACAGTGAGCACTGACCACTTGACAGTGTGGTGGTCTTCATCCAGCCTAGGCATCCAATGTGGGTACTCACGGTTCCGGGGTGTAGAGGGGGTCCGAGCCATGCCGGACGTACTGAGTGCAATGGAACACTCTGTAGGCCAGTCCTGCCAGAAAGTCTCGCGGACTCAGGTATCCAGCCACCGGCCTCACCGTGAAGCCTGATCTTTCTAAAATGGCAACAGAAAGAACCAACTAAGTATTAACTTGACAAGGTTTGAGGGCCCAAGCAGGGTGTCCTATTATTTATAAGGAGGTTCTAGAAACAAAGTAATCAAGGTCTTAAAACTCTTGACAACTGAATGACGTATACGGTTAATAGCTATCATGTTTGTGGTTTCTGATTACTAAAATATACTCCCAAATGATGGTTTCCAGGGGAACAAGGCATTTATTAAAATGGGGGGAAAAAGTGAAAAAATTTTGAAAGATTTAAATTCAGAAGCTAAATTAGGACAAGAAAGCTCAAATTCACAGGACAAGTGATGCTTACCACGTATTACCTAGTATGTTTCTAAAAAACACACGCCCCCAGGTGGGGATCCATTCTGCCTGTATGTGTTCAGTTAACACAGGGTAAATTCACCCCCTTCGCTAGCCTTGTGGAATCAGTTCACACTACAGCTTTCTATCATCAATACCACCTAACTCCTTCATTCCACATTGCTGTTTTCTATGATATTATGAAAACAATCATATTAATTTCTGTAATTTGAAGAGATACACTAAAGCTCTACATGTCTATTGGTTTATGGTAAGAGGAAACAAAATAAGTGGAATACAATGCAATCTCTGAAACTGCCCTATCCTGCTAACTCAATTAGGCCATGGGTCATCAGTGTTCTCAATTTAAGCACTACCTAATGCTTGCTTTTCATGAAGGCCCAGGAAATTTACAACGGGAGAACTACTCTTATCTCTGACACCAGCTTTGTAAAGCCTCCCATTCTGAAAACCTCATCTCATTAGGAGAGCGTCTCAGAATGCCTAGAATGGTTTTAAAAGGCAAGAACCAATTAAGCTTATAAAACAAGTTCATCCTGGGATTTCTGGTATCTACATGAAAATATTCCTGTTCTCAGGCCTCCTCAGACCCATAATTCTAACAATAATCTGTTCATTCCAAAAGCTTTTCCTTTGGATTTTTCCCTAGAGAATATCAAAAACTGAAGTCTATTTTATTCTTCTTCTTTTCTATGCAATGAAACCGGTGTATCCCACATGTAGGACCTGTGTGGGGGTGCACAGAGGATTGGTCCTTTTTTGAATAGTTATGTATCTTATTTTTATATAATTTTTAAAAATATGTGACTAACATATCATCAAGAACTTTGAATTTGTGGATATCATTGCTTATAAAGTTTCCTTTTTAAATAAATTAGGTATTTATGGGGGCGCTTGGGTGGCTCAGTCAGTTGAGCATCCAACGAGCCGTGAGCATCCGATCTCACAGCTCGTGAGTTTGAGCCCCGCGTCAGGCCCTGTGCTGACAGCTCAGAGCCTGGAGCCTGCTTCGGATTCTGTGCCTCCCTCTCTCTCTGCTCAACCCACTCGCATTCTGTCTCTGTCTCTCTCTAAAATAAACATTAAAAATAATTTTAAGGGGCGCCTGGGTGGCGCAGTCGGTTAAGCGTCCGACTTCAGCCAGGTCACGATCTCGCAGTCCGTGGGTTCGAGCCCCGCGTCGGGCTCTGGGCTGATGGCTCAGAGCCTGGAGCCTGTTTCCGATTCTGTGTCTCCCTCTCTCTCTGCCCCTCCCCCGTTCATGCTCTGTCTCTCTCTGTCCCAAAAATGAATAAACGTTGAAGAAAAAAATTTTAAAAAAATAATAATAATAATTTTAAATAAATTAGGTATTTAAAAGTGAGTCAGTTAACAGACAAATACCACATACATTTACATTATGCTTGCTAGGTGCCAATGAATGGTGCAGACTGAGCTCCCAGTGTCGGGTTGGTAAGGGTTGTGAAAATAACAGCAAGAACAAGAGCAATAATAACTAAGACGCTGCTGTGGTATATCAGGAAATAACTATAGGGCTTCTAGGTATAGTGGTTATTTCCTTTCCCAGCCACCTTGCCAGGTAGATTAAAATTGTGATCTCCATTTCCAGAGAAGAAACTGAGGCACAGAGAGGTTAGGATAACTCATTGAGGTTACCCAGCCAAGGACTCAGCCCAGGAATTCTGCAGCCAGATTCTGTGCTGTACCACACCGCCTCTCATCAAAATATTAAGTTGGGAGACAGATGGGGCAAAAAATTATGGGATGGTCTTCTAATTACTGGAGTCTGAGAAACAACACGGTAAAAAGCAATTCCCGTAGATGAGCAATCAAGCCCATGGTAAATCTATAATACGCACATAACTCTGTGGGAAACGAAGAGGGACATGCCAGAGGCAAGGCCGTTAGGGAGAATATAATCCAGTTAAACAACAGCCTAAGACATTACGTAATTAGGCACTAATTAAGTGATACTGATTAGTGGTTCTCAGTCTCTTTGTCTTAGTACCCAATATCATGGGTGGTGTTCACACATGGGGCTCTCCCGTTGCACTAGGTGTGGTTCTCAGGGTACCTGCTCTCAGACCATGCCTGTCTCTCTCCCGATACACACATGATCTACAAAGAAATCCGAGAGGGAAAGGTCGTGGTGACTGTTATGCTCAGGATTCATAGAGGTGGCAGGACTTGCTCTGAGTCTTGAAGAATAGGTAGAATTTGATAGGTGGAGGAGGAATGAGTTTTCTAGCAAGAGACAGAACGTGAGCAAGGGTATGGAGAGCCCACAGGTAGAACAGAGGGTGTGTGCAGCATGGTTGTCACAGGAGACAATCTTGGCAAGCTGGGTTGGGGGCCTTGAATTGAGGCTGAGCTGTTCAGAACTTGATTGTATAAACCAGAGATCAGCACAGCATGGCCTATAGTCCAAATCCAGCTTGTTTTTCTATACCCCATAAACTAAGGATAATTTTTACATTTTTTTTTAATGGTCACATTTAAAAGGTTATCTAAGTACCTACATAATGGCCTCAATTTTGCCTCTTGGCCAACAAAAACTAAAATATTTATTATCTGGGCCTTCACAGAAAAAAAAAAAAAATCCAGCCCCAGTAACATCAAAGGGGAGCCACTGATAGCTTCTGAGCAGAGATGCCAGGAAGGAAGTAATGTCTTAGGAAGCTTCATCTGGAAGCAGTGGACAAGAGGGTAGAGGGGAGAAGATACAGACATCAAGTCTGTAAAATAGGGACCTCAATTTGGGTGGTGACAGTGGGATGGAAAGAAAAGAGCAGGTTCATGATGGTGCCAAAGCTAGACGTGGCAATACCTGGAGACCGCGGTAAACTAAATAATAGCCCTCCAAAGATGTCCACATGCCCTAATGTTCTGAACCTGCAAATATGCGGCAAAATGGACTTTGCAGGGGTGATTAGGTTAAGAATTTTCAGATGGGGAGATTATCCTGGATGACTCAGGTGGGTCTGATATAATAACAAGGGTCCTTACAAGAAGGACAGAGGAGGGTCAGAGTTAGAGAAGGAGATGTGACAAAGGACCGAAGAAGTTGGAACGGTGTAAGGAAAAGGCCAGGGGCCAAGGAATGCAGGTGGACTCGAGAAGCTGAAAAGGCAAGGAAATAGAAGCCTCCAGAAAGAATGCAGCCCTGCCAAGACCTTGATTTTAGACTTCTCACCTCCATCACTGTGAGGTAATGCAGTCACTATATCTGTGGTGATGTGTTACAGCAACGATAGGAAACGAGTAACCAAGACCATTTACACAGCTGGGAGGGTGGGTAGGAAGTCAGGGGAGGGGTCCTTAGAAGTGGGCCTAGTGAGTCTAGAGAATAAGGTATCACCGATAGGGGCGCCTGGTTGGCTTAGTCGGTTAAGCGTCCAACTTCAGCTCAGGTTATGATCTCACACTCCGTGAGTTCAGGCCCGGCGTCAGGCTATGTGCTGACAGCTCAGAGCCTGCAGCCTGCTTCGGATTCTGTGACTCCTACTCTCTCTGCCCCTCTGCCTCTCACTCTGTCTCTCTCTCTCTCTCAAAAATAAATAAACATTAAAAAAAATTAAAAAAATAATAAAGTATCACCGATAGAAAGGGTAGGCAGGCAAGGAAGTGAGTCCCAGGAGAGGAGGAGGGCAACAAGGCTTCTGCTCTTACCACTGCTGCGATGGAAACAGGGGGAGAGGAAAGAACAGAGAACCCAGAGACTCAACCCCAGTGAAGCTCAGAGGACGGAGTGCAGCCACATGAAACCCCACCCCCATTGGCCACGCCCAGAAACTCTCCCAGTTGCTGTCCCAGGAGGGCCAGGGAGGAGAGCGACCATGCAGAGGACATGAACTTGAGGTATCACTGTACCTCATCTTGTTCCTTCCCATATCTGCCATGACTATGGTCCCTGGCACATAATTTATTCATACAAAAATTGCTTTGATTAATTGACTGGTTTCCCCCAAAGGAAAGTCACTAGTGTTCAAGATCACCCATGATATTTCTTCATGCAGTACATAATTTTTAACAAAGCAAATAAAATGTCACCTTTGAGGCCGATCTATCCCTATGTAGCCCCACAGAGTAGTTCCTGGATCAGAAAATCTCAAAGCTGAACTTGCAAACATCCTTTGGGGCTTACCACATAAACAGCCAACCATGAGAGAGCCCACCGCGCCCCTGAGTGGCATGAACAGCTGAGTCCCCCTCCCTGCCCATGGTCCCTGCTCTGCTTTCAGCAGGTGGTCCCAGGTATCACGGCTTCCGTGCTCTCCTTTTTTTTTTTTTATTATTATTTTTTTTTAACGTTTATTTATTTTCGAGACAGAGAGAGACAGAGCATGAACGGGGGAGGGTCAGAGAGAGGGAGACACAGAATCGGAAACAGGCTCCAGGCTCTGAGCTGTCAGCACAGAGCCCGACGCGGGGCTCGAACTCATGGACCACGAGATCATGACCTGAGCCGAAGTCGGCCGCTTAACCGACTGAGCCACCCAGGCGCCACCGTGCTCTCCTTTTTAAATCAAAGGGAGTTTGTCCTTTTTTGTAAAAAGGGCCATTGCTGCAATGTGTGTCCTTGGAGGACAAACAAGGATGTTGGCTGGGAAGAGAAGAGACAGCCTGTGTGAAGTCTTACCTTTGAGAAACACGGACACATCTTCAAGTTGAGGCACATTGTCCTCCCGGTAGCCACAGTGTTTAGTCAGCAGAGGGAAGTTTTTCAAATACTCCCGGCAAGCATGAGTGGGATACAGTTTGGAGAGCTCTCGGAACACAACGCCCCATGTTTTTGTTTCTTCCTCTGTGTACTCCACCCTGGGAATGGGCTGGCCACTGGGCAAGAGAGAAGACCGAAGAATGAATCTAGCTCTGTAACTGAGTTAAATGTATTCTCACTTCATACCTACCATTATTTTTTTTTATTTTTTTTTATTTATTTATTTTTTTAACATTTATTTATTTTTGAAAGACAGAGATAGAGCATGAGCAGGGGAGGGGCAGAGAGAGAGGGAGACACAGAATCCGAAGCAGGCTCCAGGCTCTGAGCTGTCAGCATAGAGCCCGATGCAGGGCTTGAACTCACGAGCTGTAAGATCATGACCTGAGCCGAAGTCAGACACCTAACCGACTGAGCTACCCAAATGCCCCAAGAATTATTTTTTTAAGTAAATTCTAACCTTGTAAATCTGTGTATTTGGACTCCTATATAAATGATTTGATTAAGTTATATCTTCATACATCCTATGGAAACTGGATAGGATATATGTTCTTACACTGAGATCAATAACTAGTAAGAGTTCTGCGTTGGGAGAAACTGATTTAGGTACAAAGCTGTGCTCTGGAAGCCTTTCCTGCAATCACCTAACAGTGGCAATAAATGGATGTTTTCTCTAGAAAATAAAATTGCCTGTGGGTTCTCTTTCCCTTGTGGGAAAATCACCCTAATCTCTGAGTGTAATTTTGAGATTGTTTTGTTTAGTGAATAAAACGTCTGGGAAATGCTTAAAAAAAAAAACTATACTGAATTCTTGGGGTGTCTGGCTGGCTCAGTCAGTAGCGCATGTGACTCTTGGTCTTGGAGTTGTGATTTTGAACCCTACACTGGGTGTGGAGATTCCTTAAAAATAAAATCTTAAAAAAAAAAAAAAAAAAACCTATACTAAATTCTAAAGTGAGAGTTTTACAAACTTCCCAAGAGGGCCATTCATTACACGTCATGTCGGTAGATTCATACGTTAAGCTTTCTCACTTTAGTAGAGGGGGTCAGCAAAGTTCTTCTGCAAAAGTCCACAAAGTAAATATTTTTTTAATGGTTATTATTTATTTTTGAGAGAAAGAGAAAGAGACAAACAGCCAGAGCATGAGCAGGGGAGAGGCAGAAAGAGGGAGACTCTGAATCCAAAGTAAGTTCCTGTCTCTGAGCTGTCTGCCCAGAGCCTGATGTGTGGCTTGAACTCATGATCTATGAGATCATGACCTGAGCCTAAGTCAGATGCTCAACTGACTGAGTTACCCAGGCGCCCCATATGAAATAAATATTTTAAACTTGTGTGCCATACGGTCTCTGTCAGAACTGTTCAAGTCTGCCATTGTATCTCAAAGACAGCCAGAGACAATATGTAAACAAATGAACATAGTTGAATCCTAATCAAACTTTCATTACAAGACCAGACCGCTGGCTGGAGTTGACCTACAAGCAGTAGTGCTGATGCTTGGATTAGAATATCAAGAGGTGACTCAGGACTGGAACGGGCACCGAGAGCTTCCTGGAGGAGGCTAAGCCTTGTCCCAGGGAGGATTTGTGAGTTCCCAGACAGAAGGGTAAGGGGGAATTGCTGTTCTAACAGTAGCCAGTAGCCAGGAGCAGGAAACAGAGCTCCTGAGGCAGCCTGGGACCAGTAGAAGGAGGGGAGTATGGAAATGTGCTTTTACAAAGCTACTGTTTGACAGACCAGAATCCAAATTTAGCCTCTGATTAAGATACCTATTTTAAACGTGAATTAGGGTTTGAGAAAACCTCTCATGACATACTCAACAGCCACCTGCAGCACCCCTCCCTTCCTGCCCCCCTCCCACTGCCCACCTTGGCCACTCAGTCAGAAGTTCTGGTCCTGCAGTCAGCACATATATGCACACAACATATGGAAGTCCAAATACATACACATCAAACTAAGAATTCTACCGCTGCCATCTACATAACCCAGCCTGCAGCAGGCAGCCACCACAGGAACCCAACCAGGCAGCGAATTGCCACTCGGGGTTGCAGCAGCTGCAGGGCGCCTTCAACAAGCTGGGACCACCAGGAGTACCCCCTGAGGAAGCCAAAAAAGGGAAGGAGACAATTACAAGATCAGGCTAACAAACAGATCCAGCAACCATTCTGTATACTTCAGTGCATTCCTGCCAAAATGTTTTCTGTTTAAATGTTAGGTCCAAATGTGGTTCCTACTGCCCCAAATAATTTTTATTTAAAAAAATATTAACTGCAGTACATGAGGGAAAACACACGTAAGAAAGAACAAGAAATTAGCATTTGCTTTCTCTAAGTACCAAGACTGGGGCTTATGCAAACCAAATTAGAACAAGATTAGCCTTGTTTAAATTTGGCTGTTGATAACAAATAAAAAATTACAACCTGGCAAATATTTGCGGAGAAGATCAAGACTGCTACGACTTAGCATCTATGATAAGTTTAGAATGAAAGCTTGAAATGGAAAGGTAAAAATAGAAAGGATGTGATGAGATAAATATACAAACAGTCTGCCTCTGGTTCCAGAAAATTCGACGAAATCTATTTGAGTCAGGTAAGCCAATAAAACTAATAAGAGCTGTGCACAATCAGAAGTTAGGAGAGCAATGAGGCTGAAACAATAAATGAAATATTGAGAAGCCATTTGAAAAGAATCGTTAGGTCAAACTTTTCCCTTCGATACTAATCTGCAAACCTTTCAAAGGGGAGCTGAATGTAGCCCACAGCAAACAGCAGAAGGAAAGCCCGTGGAGGGAGAATGGGAACAAAGAGTTTCACAGATCTGTTACTGAGTAACGAATCTCCAGGGTCAGTCTTGGGTATATGGAGAGTCTTGTACATTTTCATTTGTGCCCCCTGTCTGTCCTGCCTGGGTGGCTAATTAGCCTACTCCCTGAGTTCTTGGCTGCCTGTATGGCTGCTACTCCAATGGCAGGTAAGGCTGACCCTGATCGTATTGAGACACCTCATTCCACTGTAGTCCCTACCCCCCAGGTAACTAGGTAAATGTTTTAAAAAATTTCTGACGTTTATTCATTTTTGATAGAGACAGAGTGTGAGCGGGGGAGGGGCAGAGAGAGAGGGAGACACAGAATCTGAAGCAGGGTCTAGGCTCTGAGCTGTCAGCACAGAGTCTAGCCTGGGGCTTGAACTCACAGACCATGAGATCATGACCTGAGCTGAAGTCGGATGCTTCACTGGCTGAGCCACCCAGATGCCCCTCTAGGTAAATGTTTAAAAGCCAACAGCATCACAAAGCAAATCCTAATTTGATCCATTTGATTTCTATCATTAATATTCAAAATACCAATATCCAAGCAAAAACAAGAAATTTCCTATTTTTCTCTGTAGTTAATAGAGTATATAATTAAACCCCATCCTTGAAGGCTCACTATGGGCCAGACACTTTTTTAAGGTTAAGTGATTTTTTTATTAATTAGTCCACTTGAGTCTCACAACAACTCTGTGTGATAGACACTATTATTATCCCCATTTACAGGTGAGGAAATTGAGGCTCAGAGAGATTAGGCTATTTGTCCTAAAATCATGGAGCCAGGCTTAAAACCCAGTCAGTCTGGCTCAAGATTGTCTGTAGCCTTAATTAATTGGTATACACCAATGAAATAAAACATTTATTCCAGACACCAATTTGTTTTCATGTACCAAACTGAAATAAGACTTATAGGTATGTATATTTATATATAGAAAAGCTACTATACAATCATATGTAATAATGGTCCTTCATTTTTTTATAGATCACGTAAAGTATGTCCGTATTTATTCACTTATTTAACCCTTTCAGTATGACTGGAGATACTGCTTAGAGCACTAGGAAAGCATATATGTTTTTAAAACTTTGAAATTTGACATTTGGAAAAATTAAAACTGTAGTCATGGGGAAAACAGAATGCCTTGCCCTTCTTTGCCCTTGTCATGGATTAATGTATTTTTGTGTGTGAATTATATATGAAAAGGATGACAGCAGGGTGTTCTGATCTTTTTAGGGCCTATGTTATATACCCATAATCATTTCATATCTATCTGTGTGTACACATTCTAATGTATATGTAACAGGTATCATATTTCAGCATCCTTAATCTCTGCTCTGGCCCAAAACTAAAGTCACTTACCTACTTCACATTCTAGAGAAAGCCCCTAGCAGCTGGAGCTGGCCAGCCCCTTGCAGGGCTTATTAAAAGGCGGCAGAAATGGTCCTACTTCTAAAAAAGTTCTCTCAGGGGTGCCTGGCTGCCTGGCTGCCTGGCTGGCTGGATAGAACACGCAACTCTTGATCTCGGGGCTGTGAGTTCGAGCCCCACGTTGAGTGTAGAGATTACTTCAAAATAAAATCTTAAAAAAAAAAAGTTATCTTATACCATCCTTCCCGCTTCACCCCCAAACCTCACCCACCAGTCTAACAGGATATAAGAGATGTGCAGGATTGTGGGGAAGGCCAGCCTTTGAGGAAAAGGCAGGTTCTTCCCCCTTACCCAAGTGAGGAGGGTAGGCTGTGCGCATACAGGTCAAACATTTAGAGGGACCGCCCACAAGAAGTGGGGCCTGGCATCTCATTTCCCAGCTGGACCCTGGCAGAGCAGCAGGACCATGGGACCCCCCCCCGCCCCCCACTGGTGTGGCCACCAGTGGAGCAGCAGAGGACAGGAGGGTATCTGGAAGCTAGGAGTAGAGTGCTCTATGGTAGGGGCGCCTGGGTGGCGCAGTCGGTTAAGCGTCCGACTTCAGCCAGGTCACGATCTCGCGGTCCATGAGTTCGAGCCCCGCGTCGGGCTCTGGGCTGATGGCTCAGAGCCTGGAGCCTGTTTCCGATTCTGTGTCTCCCTCTTTCTCTGCCCCTCCCCCGTTCATGCTCTGTCTCTCTCTGTCCCAAAAATAAATAAAAAAAACGTTGAAAAAAAAAAAAAAAGAGTGCTCTATGGGAAAGAAGAGGGGCCCTTTGACATGTGTCCTCTGAAATTGGAAGTTCACAGGAACGTGGAGCCAGATGCCCAGCAAAATCTAGAGATTTTGGTGGAATCCAATGTGATGTGCCTGGGAGGAAAATGCAGAGGCCTCACCCCCTCTAATTCTGCTCAGCCCTCAGGAGGCAGAAGTGGCTCCCAACACTCCTGCTTTGTGAGGGGTTCATTTCCAAGCTCTGGTGCACACAACCTGGAGAAGGGGTTGGTGGTGTGGCCACTGAGAAGGCCAAGGGGATGCAGGGCACATGTCTGTAAGGATGGAGGTGGGGGGAAGGGTGCAGCCCCAAGAAACTATACATCACGCTCTGCAGAGACCATATCAACAGAGACCACCCCAGCAGAAAGGATCTGTCTAGACCCGGGTAATCCTGGTTCAAACAATCCTGTAAAAAGTTCTCAGCCACCTCCCTCCCTCCTTTTAGCTTCTAACTGTAGAGGAACGAAGTCTTTGAAGAGAGAAGAAAAGGTGTCTCAGAACCAGCACACGCACATTTACACACAGACACATTCACTCCAAATAACAGAGGGGGAAGGAGGATACACTTTGAATCAAGTTTGAGATTAATCTTTTTTTAAATGAATGGGACTAGGCTTTAAATACCCAAATGAGACTGTACTAATAATTGAAAATGACAGCAAATTAGATGTTGCTAAGGAACCTGCTTCCCAGCAGGAAAGTAGAATTCAACACAACACAGTTGAAAGCAGTGAGTGGGGAAAATAAAACCATTTTACCGTTGGTATAAACCCCAACAAGATGAGACTTCTCAACAAACTAATGACATGTAAATACTATAATTAGATCTTTAGGGAGTCTCCTCCATGTATATGGAGTTAGTTGGGATTCCACAATTCTCAATAACCGCCAAAATGATTATTCACAGATTCCTAAATTACTGGAGAAAAATAGATCCAACTTTCGGTAGCTTCTATTCACTGCAGATTCTGTTCCCTTACGAAAGATGGTAAATTAAGGCTTTATAAACACAATAGGGAACCGGTGCTCGGTGAAGACAATACCAGGGAAAGGACTACAGTGGTCACCGTAGATTTGAGGCTTGATGATGGGAAAAAAGAAAACCCTGGTGCAATATGTTACTCAGAGATGACTAGGAACCTCCTTTGTAAATATTGAAGGCTGTGGGAGGCATCTTTCTGCCTATAAGTTTAAATGCCACGCTTCCTAAAGGTGGGGATGATTCTGAAAAACCTGCCTTGTCCCCACAGAGAGAAGAAAGTGGAAAGTACAGAGACAAACATAACTGGGGACAGGTACATTTATAGTCATTGTAGGCAAGTCCCGAGCTTGTTAAAGTTGTTTAGCAAATACATTTTTGCTACTGAAAGCCAGGGACATACACACACCGCCCGGAGGCTGAAATTATGGGAGTTCTTTCAATAGCCAGATGAATAAGGCAACAATGCCTTTTGTTTTATGTAACTATTTCTTTGATCTTCTGCTCCAGCAGGTCCAACCACAAGACATTTTTCTTATACATTTTTTTTTAATGTGGGGGATTGGAAAATACTTGATTCCAGCGGTACATCCTGGCTGCCTCCTGGAGTCCTTGCTGGTGGGATTCCAAATGTGAGATGCACTCTCTTTGCTTATGTTATGTTATCTTTAGAGGAATTCCAGAGTCCGGAAGCAATTCCCTTATTCAGGGGAGGAAGATGTAACAGGCTGCAACTGATAGTATTTACATCAAGATGGCAACATTGGCTGAAACACAAGGCAGATTGTGCTCTTTGAAAACAGTTGGATCTCCTCGGTGGCAAGAACCAAGCAGAGCAGAAGGTAAGCAGAGAATTGGTTAAAGGGACGGGGGAATCTGATAGAAACAGTTAGGAATGAACTCATTTTCTATTTGCTTTCATTACATGCTCCTCGGGCCAGGAGATGCCTCACTTATTCAACAGCTGTTTATCTGCCTGAAATAGACTATCCCTCTCCTCTCTACCTCATCTTTTCTCCCTTCCTCACCTTAGGCAGTTCTCTTGATTGACACTTCCACCTGGGGGTTTGCAGAAGGGAAATGAGAAGAGATGAAATGTAAAAACCCATCAACTTTGCAACTCCTTAGCAATTAGCAGCTCCGCTAAGGGTTTGAACCAGGCCTTTGGAGGAAGAGTATGGAAACATAAAGGCAGGAAGTCTCTGTCTCTGCTCCTTCTTGACTTATGATGCACCCACATGCTGCCCTGCTCAACGAGCAATGTGCCGCATACCCTGAATTCTGCATAACTTTCAGGGAGCTTCTGTAATCCATCCTCTTTCCTTCCCATCCAAGAAAACATAGAAGAACATAGAAGAGTAAGACTGACATTATTCTAACTTATGAGACTAATCTTTATCTTGATCCAATGGAATTTTTTTTAAAAGAAACATTCATCATTCACAAAATTTACTATCAATTGTTACCAAGAATGTTACACTTCATACAACTGAGGTGTGAGTCAGTCACTTCTGATTCTGGTGTAACTGGTGACCATAATGTCATCCAGTTCTGTGCCAGTTGGTACCACCTTCATCAAACAGTAGCACCTGCAACCAGGTGTCCCCAGACTAGAGTTGTAAAGGTCCACAATTGTTCAACAGGAAGATGGCTTATGCTTCCGGGACTGGAAAAAATGTTGCCACAAACCAGAGCAAACAAAATCCTAAGAAGTGGATGGATTCCATTGAAATTTAACCAAAAAGCAAATGCCATTTTTTCTGATTTCCAAAAGCCAAGGGGAAAACGTCTAAGACTCCTGCATTTGATAAAATTACACTTCAGAATTCAGACCCTAAAGGACACTCAATAACTTTATGATGAAATACTGTCAGCAATACCAGGGGGGTAGGGCGGGGAAAGCAATGTATCCAAAGATAATACTCGACTAAGTCTACTCCCCCATTACAATATACGCTCCTTGAAGGCAGGGATTTTTGTTTGCTTCGTTCATTTTTGTATCCCTGTCACCCAGAGAAGAGCCTGGAATATACAGGTGTTCAACAAATATTATTTGTTGAATAAGTAAATCAATCAATCAGACTAAAGCAAACCACAAATTTAAGGGTGGAGAAAAATTATAGGTATGTACCACAAAGTCTGGCAGATATGTATTTGTCTTACTCCATCTACACTGTCAGCGCAGAGCCCCACACGGACTCCATCTCACGAACCGTGAGATTATAACCTGAGCTGAAATGAAGAGTCGGACGCTTAACCAACTGAGCCACCCAGGCACCCCCCTGCCTCATATTGTAATTGCTATCAAAAAAGTAAGTCCAAAGACCTTGAGATTTTAGTACGTTTTCTGGTAGCTTCCAATTATCCCTATGTACTACATACTTTATATGTAAGTGTTTATTTTTTCTAATTTTCTTAACTCCAGCTTCCCAGGCATTGTCACCTATCCTACTTGTAGCCTAAATTTTCATCAGGAAACAAAGCAACATCTACAAACCCAAAGGGACATAAAAGCCAAACTTAGCTGAACACAGGGATGTTTCCTTTGCTGGACATCTTAAGGAATGAACTTTCAAAGATATTTTCAAAGACACAGAGCATGATGATTGAATGCTATTTTTCTAAAAGGAAAGTCACAAATCAGTACAGTGACATAACAACCATCTGTGTTATATCAGGATTTCAAGCCATTCAAGTTGTCTGACGTAAATAAAGTGGCTTGATGAGAGTTCATTTGGTAAGGAGACGGGCAGCCCGAGATGGCTACGCTACGCCATAGAGTAAACGTAAAGACACAAACTCATTTTCAGCTAGTCCCCTAGGCCAGTCAGGTAAAGAGCATTTGTGATCACATATTTTATTTGCTTTTGCAAATGAGTTTTGCGCACATGAATTCTTGCAAATGAGTCTATGGGCCCTAAGGAACTTTCAGATGGTGGCAAACAAAAACGTTAGTTTGTTTTGTTCACATTGTTAATATTGGTGCTGCCTTTACAAGAGCATAATGAAAATAAACTATTACACCTAGGGAGCCTCAGGGAGAGTGAAAATTTAACTCCTGGAAATTATTTGTTTTTATTTGTCCTATGCACCCCAGGATAGGGCTTCCCACCATTTTCTCGCCTTGCAGAAAGCCCTCTTCACATTCTAGAGGAGTGATTTTCTTCCACCAAAACTATCCTGATATGAAATACAAAGAGCAACAACAATGGGTCTAACATCCATCGATGCGTGCCTGTTCAACATACAGAAGGAAGTGGAACTCAGAGAATACAATCCAGAAAAGAGCTGCAATTCAATAGCAGCCAAAATCTCAGGGCACACTGGAATGAGGAGACCCAGCCCAGGGTCTCCAAGGGCTCCAAATGTAATCTCATACATCTTGCATCATGACCAACAGGGACCAAACATTGTTAATTACTGGGCCTTGATGCCTTTTAGCGGTGGATGAGTGAATATGGTTACCCTACAGTTCATGGCCCTAAGGAAACTGATAATAGCATCCATCCATTCATTTAACTGTAACAATAACAGGAACATAATAGCATATCGCATGGATAATGTCATATAATGCTCACCTTCTCAAGTAATTAAATGGCTGTTAGTATCCCTATTTTATGGTTGAGGAAACTGAAGCTTACAGACATAGTCATCTCTCCAAGATCAAACAGCCAGTAAGTGGCACAGCAGGGATTCAGATTACGGAAGCCTAGCCCTAGGGACCCCACACTTCACCAACACACCTCAGTGCAAGGTACTAAGTACCTAATGTGTAGGAAGCATGGAGGTTGGCTTCTGTTTCCTCATTTGAAACTGAGGGAAATAAGACAACCATACAATGCTGAGAAGATCACATGATGTCATCTGGAAAGCACCTGGGCCAATGCCTAGCACCTAACAGCTACTCAGTACAGTTGGATCCCTTTCTCCAGGCAAAAAGGAAGGAATAAAATCTCATCACTTCCCTGCAGGGTTGGGAATAGGTCTGAAGACAAAACAACACTCTTCTGTATAAATCCATACACCTCTCAGACAGGGCTCGTGGAAAATAATTTTAATCCTTCATGTTCCTGGAAATCATTTTAAAGTAAAATACTCATATCTCATTCCCTGTGAAAGAAGTTAGAATTTGGTGCAACTCCTGTCCTTGTCAGTGACACCAGGCCATACCGTGCTAATGTTTTCCCCAGCTGTGGGAGCCATGCTATAATCAGACAACATCCTACTGAGGCATTCATGCACATCTAAAAAAACCCGCCAAGCCCAAAAATTGAAAAGGAGAAACCTTCTCCAAATCAATTTCCCCTTTTGTCTTTCTTTCAATTCTCAGGCTCCCTTCCTTTCAGCCATTGAGCTGAACTTCAGGTAGAGAGAAACATTTGGCATGAAAATGATTCTTCCATAAAGCCTGACATCTTTTAAATACTTCCAAGGACTATGCATTTCAAATACGCCGAGACTTCTGTAGAGAGAATAACTTTTTAAAAACCCAATCATTTAATTCTTCTGCTCTTGTTTTCAACCTGTGTATAATATCATCTATGTCAGATGGAAGTTGCTACATAGATAGAAAAAAAGAAAAAGAAAAAGAAAAAGAGGCGTGGCCTCCTGAGCAGAGAAGGATATTTAGATTCTCCACAAGAAGCACTCTTGAAAATCCTAATGTGACCTTCCTCAGAAACCATCCCAGTCATCTGGGAAATGACCCCCGCACAACAAATATTTGGTTTTGTTCTACTTTTCAATTTACCGCTCCATTTCAGAGAAATTAAAGCATCAACAACTGGTGTTTATGCAGGAGTCGCAAAGTACCCAAACAGCCACATATATCTCAGTTTCATTCAAAACCTCGGAAAGCAAATCAATGGAGGATAATGGAATGGGATACAATTAGCTCAGTAGGGGAGAAAACATATTTGCCTTCTAAGGTGCGTCTCCTAAAAAGGCAGAGAAGGGAAAAAAAATTAAAGCTTGGGCCCACATCACAACAAAGCCCACAATTCATCAAGGTGACCATCTGCCAGCAAAACTGATGAGGAAAATAGAACTAAGGATAAAAACTTGCCGCCCCCCACCGTTAAGTTTTCTTCCCTGTTAAGAAAGCAGAACTTTTCCCTTTCATTCTTCCTCCACCTTCTATTTGTGATGTTTCCAATTAAGATTCACCTATCTAAAAATAGGTAGTGTGGCGCTCACAACTCCTGTTAGTAATGTATTCCTTTTAGCTACATTCTGAAACCAAGCAGGATCCATAAATCATGCCTTTTCTCCCGTGAAATGAGAAATGCTAGGGTCACCTGAAATTTCTAGGAAGGTGGAGAAGTGGAGCCACCCCAGTTATACTTCTGCAAGTTGCAATAATTGCAAATGCCTCCTAGGAAAGACACAGCATCGGTAATCCTCCAGCTCAAACAAAAGCTAAGTCGCCACAGGTTCCTGAGGTCGGGAAACCCCCGTGTGGACAGTCGTGGGCGCGGGAGGTAAGCACAGGGTGGCATCGGCTCTACCAGTATCCGCCAAACAGTTCTACTGGAGGTCTGGAGCCTGCCTGTGTCTCTGATCTGTCCCCCTCCTTCCTTTTCTTTGCAAACCTAGGGGACTCCTGCAGAGTCATGTAGCGCAAGAGGAAACAGAGGAGACCTCCCAAGGAGTGAGATGCTGGCTTGGAAGTCACATCCATTCCATACTATGTATCTATTCAACATCTTCGAGGCCTTGGCATTTCAGTCCCAGAAAGTTGTGTTGACATGTGGGGCTGTGGGTGGGGGAAGAGGAGGGTGGCAAAATAGCCTTCCTCTGCTTTGATGAGAAGAGGAGGTTAGAATCATCGCCAGTCCATGCTGAATGAGAGGATTCTCTCTCTCTCTGATGGAGCGGAGTAGAATATTCACAAGCTCACCCAAATTGAATGTGCCTGCTGGGCTGGTGATTGCACTTTTCAAATATCCCAGTCCCCATTTGGGGCTGTTTTGTTTTAGAGTCTCTGTTTAGCTGTGTACTTACGCTCACAGCAAACGAATCACAAAGGGTGCAATTCTGTTAAATCAAAAAATCAAGAAATAAATCGTTTGGCGACTAGAAAAAGCCAGAGAGGGACAAATCCCTGGCAGTTGTTTTTCAAGCTTCAGTGCAGCTGTGTTTATTTCCCTCCATCATCTATCCCACAAGGGGCAGGCCTCAGGCAGGACAGGAAGAACACAGGACCCTGCAGGCCGGGCGAAATTGCTACACAGTTTGGGACATGGCTCTACCTCGCCAGGGCCAGGTACATGTTCCAGGCACCCTGTGACATGGCTTAGCCTTGAAGTCAGACTGGCTGGTTTAAGTCCTGGCTCCATAAAGCCTTAAGTGAACCGAACACATACAAGAACTGTGCATTTCAAATATGCTGAGAATTCTGTAAAGAGAATGACTTTTTAAAATGCCAAGTCTTAGTTCTGTGACTGCTATTTTCAACCTGTGTATGAATGATATCACCTATGTCACATGGCAGTGCTACAGACGTGGCTTCTTGAGCAACGATGGAGAGTGTCTTTAAGAGAAGTACACTTGAGGGGGGCCTGGGTGGCTCAGTCGGTGGAGCTTCCGACCTTGGCTCAGGTCATGATCTCAGTTTGTGAGTTCGAGCCCCGCGTCGGGCTCTGTGCTGACATATCAGAGCCTGGAGCCTGCTTCAGATTCTGCGTCCCCCTCTCTATGCCCCTCCCCTGCTCATGCTGTCTCTGTCTCTCAAATATAAAATAAAACATTTGGGGGCGCCTGGGTGTCTCCGTCGGTTAAGCGGCCGACTTTGGCTCAGGTCATGATCTCGTGGTTTGTGAGTTCGAGCCCCGCGTCGGGCTCTGTGCTGACAGCTCAGAGCCTGGAGCCTGTTTCAGATTCTGTGTCTCCCTCTCTCTGACCCTCCCCCGTTCATGCTCTGTCTCTCTCTGTCTCACAAATAAATAAACGTTAAAAAAATTTTTTTAAATAAAATAAAACATTTTTAAAAATTTTTTAAAAAAGAGAGAGAAGCACACTTGAGAGTCCTGTAAGCAACCTTATTCAGAATCTATTCTGGTCGTCCGGGAAATAAACCCAGGCCTACAATATTTGCTTTTTTCTTCCTACTCTTCAACTGATTGCTCAATTTCAGGGAAGTTAAAGCATCCACAGCTGGTGCTTATGCAGGTAACATGATCAGCTGTGTCACCTTTAGCAGATTTCTTAAGGTCTCTGAACCTCAGTCTTCTCATCTTCAAAATGAGCACAATAATGGGCACCTATCCCAAAGGTTTTTTTGTGAGGTTAAATGAGCAAAAATAAGCAAAGTGTTGAGCACAGTGTCCAGCACATGGCAGGAATTTTACTGAAAGAAGCAAAAACTACCCGAATATGCCAACTGAGTGGTATGTACAGTGAACACTCCTACCACCGTCAGCCATTCAGGGATTGAGCCAACACAGTCCAGATGCAACCCGCACCCTCTAATCTTAGCGGAGACTCACTGGCCTGGGAAGGCCTTGGAGAGGGCAATGTTTCAACTGAAGAAGCGAGCTGCATGCAGGAGTTACATGAAACTGAAAAGTGCACACACACACACACACACACACACTCACACACACACACACACACACACACGCATATATTTTTGAAAAGCTCCTTTAACCCAGCCCACCATGGAGCCTGAAATTCCCTGATTTATTCACTCCTTAAGGTCCTTTATTCATTTTAAATGAGCTTAACGAATGATTACACAGAATCGAGGAACACCAGCTACTTAACACATGATAATAATCACATCTATAGATGCAACCCCAGCTTACACCAGCCAGCACCTGGGCCCTGTAATCACTGGTAATCCCCCCAACCAACAAGGTGGGTAAATATCGTGCCCATTTTAAGGTAAGAGCACCGAGACGCAGAGAGACTAGGTCAGCGCTCATGGCCCCCGAGTGTATTTGGTGGAGCAGGAGTTCAAACCCAGCTCCCTCTAGCTCCAAAGTCTATCCATTCTTCCACATGTGCTGCCACTCCCGTGCTCTCATGAGGAGGACTTCTACAGACAGTACACTAGACCCAGTGTGGCGGAGCTGTTCGAGAGGGTCTTGAAGAAATAAAATTGAACACAACCTCGGTATATGGCAGCCAACCTCCTTCGTCTCCAGTGAAGCCTGACTCCTGGCCTCTATCCCATGTGTCCCCTCCCATAGGGTGGCAGGGTTGGGCAATGAAAACAAGAGACTACATCAAGAGTGATGGTATGTCCCTTCTGAGGCTACATCATAAAAGGCACGGTAGATTCTACCTTTGGGCCACTTGATTTGGGGGAAGCCAGCTGCCCTATCTTGAGGACACTTGGCAGCCTAGCGGAGGGACCCATGTTGTAAGAAACTTTGGCATCCAGCCAACAGCCATGTGCATGACCATATTGGAAATAGATCTTCCAGCCCTAAGCTTTCCCTGGTCAATACTTTGACTCCAGCTTCATGACAGGCCCTGCTCCACAACCACCCAGCTAAGCCCCCTCTAATTCCTGGCCCTCAAAAACTTTGTGAGATAGTAAATTGTTGTTTTAAGCTGCTCAATTTGGGGGTCATTTGTTATACGGCAATAAATAACCAATACAGTGTAAAAAAATCAGACAATTTCAGGGCCTAAAGAGAGTCTTGGCCAAGGGGAATGGAGAAGGGTATTAACCAAAAGGTAATACAAAGATTTGGAACATGCGGGTAGACAAAAAGGAGAGACCAGTTGAAGTGAGAAAAATTAGAATAATATTAGCAAGCACTTATGTAGCATTTCCTATATGGTGTTCTAAGTACTGCTAATATATTAGCTCACTTAATCCTTTCAACAATCCTAAAAAGCAGTAGTAGAGTTACCCCCGTATCCCAGATATGGAAACTGAGGCATAAAAGACAAATCGTTTGTAGGAGTCACTCAGCAGGCAAGTGTTTAAAGCCGGAATTCACCCCAGGCTTCTGCACTCTTAAGCACACCACACACTGCCTCCCACGTTGAAAGAAAAACCAGAGAAAGCAACCAAGGCCCTCCAAGTGGGCCAGGAGTCTGAGTAAACCCCAGGCTTTTGATGTAGACTCTTTGATTATTGTTTTGAGAGAGATAAGAATAAAGTACACTGTATGGCAATGTTCCATTGATTTCATTGAATCCTCAAAATACTCCCAGGAGAAAGGCAGAAGAGATATTATTATCCCCAACTCACAGAGGAGAAAACTAAGGCTGCGAGATGGACTGAAGTGGTTCCCTGACATCATCTGAAGTCAAATGAGTTTTCTTGGCAGGTCAGGGAATTTTCCAACTTGAAGCAAATTCTGACCGTTTTGAATCTCCCTTGTTTACCTTACCCTCTGACATTGCATTTACCTATTTACATTTTAGATTCCATGGACTAAAAATAAATAAATAATAAATAAAAGAGGACGTAGCCCTTTGAGAAGGACGGAAGGTTCATGTACTCCCTTAATTTCAACCAGAAGAAAGTACATCCATAACAAAACACAATCACAATAATATTCAAAATCAATTTAAGCAAACAAGAGTGGCATAATTAAAGTCAGAGCTCGGGGCCTCTTTCCAAGAGAGTAAGATGGATTGACATAACTCCCACCCCCACACACACACCAAAAATATAATTAAATATGCATGCATACTGTTGAGGAATAATCGTTATAATAGCCCTCAAAGAAAAATGCGTTTATTTCTAGTCAATTGAAAAAAAATGTATTGCTGATTCTTCTTCCCCAATAACCTAGCAATTGTGAAAGCTACAGAAATGCAGCAAAGCTAATGCCAAGGTCAAAATATGAAGGTGCCAATGACAGAAAGCTGGATAGTTTCGGACAAACCTAACAGCTACCACATCACAGTCATAATTTTCTCTTCCTCCACATGCCATCTGCCCCCCACGCACTTCCATTTTCACTGAACTGTGCACGCACATCGCACCATCTAATCGAGGGGTACTTCTTTTTCTGTTTATCCAGGAATTTCTTCTATTTGGGTTGGGGAGAACAGGGGGTGATTCGCATTCTCTCACACAGGATTTTAGAAACAGTGCCCTCTCAATCCAGGGCATTCATTCTCAGGTCTTCTATGGAGAAGTATTTGCACTAATGAATGTTTTCCTCTGCTATTATTGGTGAGGCAATTAGGCCTTCCCGACACTCGTGGCCACACGGCTCAGGCATGTCTGCAGGCAGTGGTGGACCTCTGGGTAATCAATCATGTTTCTCAGCAGCGCTGTCAATCAGAGACTCGCCTGAGTGGCACCCACCGACGGTTCTCAGCGTGCCGACACCTTCCCTGCTCCCTCTCCTCTTTCGGGTTCATGGTAATGCACACTTTGAGCCTGCTGTTTTTTCATCATAGACTGGAATTTTTTCATTTTCTCTGCTTGTGTTGATTCTTTCCCCCTGCTTTATCCTTTCAAGACTATCACAGAAAATACAGTATTCAACACGAATCCCCCGGAGGGCTTCTTGGCCATGGTTTCAATATCTATTATTCTGCATTTCAGTTCTCTTCCCTCCCTTAACCCTCAGCACCTCACACTACATCGTGCCAATCCCTACAACAACCCCAACCATCGGTACTCCATCTCTGTCTGTATCTCTCACCATATATTTGCCTGCTCAGGGTCCAGAAAGCCTTAACTAATTATTAAGGGGAATTGAATTGCTCTCCACCTGTCAGAACGGCCCCTAATTTTATCACCAGACTAATTTGCTGGGACATCTCATGCTGGATTTTTCAGGACCACGTCAATTTTAAGTAATCTGCTTCTCAGACTGGAGGTTCCAAGCTTCGGATTGGAAAATCAGATTGTAGCATGCTGCCAGAAGCCACTCTAAGGAGCTTATTTTAAGTTATTATTGTGTTGACTTCTTTTTCCTTTGCTCTCAGAAAGCCATCAGCACTAGAAAAATGCCTATTTCAATTAGAAATTGCATCTTTATTTTTTGTAAACTGAAAGGAAACCTAACTTACTTCATGGCAAACTGGAGACAATGGGCCAGGCCCACCTGGGATTCGTTAGCACCTGTGCCCCACACCCACATGCACCAGAACCCGAGCTTGAGCCCCAGCACTCCATGGGCTTGTGTGCACACTCGCACATACACACGTATATAAACACACACACACACACACACACACACACACACACACACACAAAAATAGCTAGCCCTTAGCTATCCTCAAACTCATATTCAGAGAAGCCACAGCAGCAATGACATAAAAGGCATTAAGGAATGATTCTTTTCTCTCTACTTTCCACAGGTCCTGGGTTTGTGCTTTCCAGATCTAACCTCTCCTGATAGGCATCTTCCTCACTCTGGCAACTTACAAGGAGCACCAAGGCAACTGACAATCTGTATCTGTATTGTGGCAGCTTCCCACACACACAAATGGGACTATGATTGCCTTGTATGAAATCTTTCCCTAAAGAAGGATGTCGCTCTGCCCAGAAAGCTTTGGTATAGGCAACAGTCTTTAAATGGGGAACTGAAGTCGTTTTCATCTAAGGATTACTTCTTGCAACATTTGAGCTACAGTATTTGTTAAGGTGGCAGCATGGTGTTAACGTAGCTAAAGAGCTAAACAATAATAGTTCAACTGGAAACTGAAGACAGACCGTGACAAAAGGGAAGGGAAAAGACGTAATAATAATAAGTGACACATGATCACAAATCGTGTGCCAGGGCCTGTGCTAAACACAACACGTGCCTTCTCTTCGGTAATCCTTACTACAACCCTGGGAGATGGGTCGTATTTGGAGACTCACTTTCTAGATGATGAAACAGGCACGATGAGGTTGATTACCCAGCCAGGAAGCAGTGGAGTCAGGACTTGAACCCCAGACTGTCTGGCTCCAGTGTTCTAATCATTTGTTGTTTTTAATCTCCTTGTTGTTAGAGGTAGTCAATCTGGACTCAGCACTGTCCCGGGAGAGGCTTATAATGCCCCTGGATTCCAGACTCTCTCAAACACCGTTTGGTTTGACTCTATATCCACCAAATAACATTCAGGTTAGCATTTAGCCTCTCTGGGGTCATGACAACAGGGAGTTTTGTGAGTCATATGAGAGTAGTTTCTCCCTGTATAATGATGAATTGGCGGTTTCCTGCCAACCTCAGCCTCTTGAACATCAGGGCCCTTGAAACTAAGCACCCCCTAGCCCTGCAAACAGGGGCCAGATCTTGGAATGTTTCAGCTCCATCCAGAGCCTTCTCTGTGTAAAATCTCCACCATTTCCAGCTGCGGGTCTTGCAAGTCTGTGTCCTGTTGCAACAGCGTTTGAATGGAATAGACCCAGGCTCCCACCACCCTCCAACCTCTTTTCCGTTCATACATAACCTTTGGAATCATCTTCTCAGCCACCCTCTGCCTCTGGAACCAGCCAACACCATCTTTTGAGCATAGCCTGTTTATCGCCCACCAATGCTGAGCTCCCAATTTGGTCAGAATTATTCCACCGAGGAGGAGGCCACCATCAACAGCCTGGTCGGCATGCATCTGCTGGCCTCCTGCACCTACCTCTCTCTGGGCTTCTATTTCCACCATGCTCGTGTGGCTCTGAAAGGCACGGAGCACTTCTTCCCCAAGTTGGCCAAGGAGAAGCACGAGGATGCCCAGCAACTCTTGAAGACGCAAAACAACACAGCAGCCTGGCCCTCTTCCAGGACACACAGAAGCCATCCCAGGGTGAGTGGGTTAAACCCTGGGTGCCATGGAAGCCGCCATGGTTCTGGAGAAGAACCTGAAACAGGCCCTCTGGATCTCATGCCCAGGTTCTGCCAACACAGACCCCCAGCTCTGTGACTTCCTAGAGAACCACTCCCTAGATGAGCAGATGAAACTCAGCAAGAAGATGGCAACCCCTGGCTAACTCCACAGGCTGGCGGCCCCCCCAGGCTGGGCCACATAGGTATCTCTTCCAAAACTTCATTCTTTGAGAGGCCCTCTGGCATCCCTTGGTGCCAAGGCTTCTGCTTGAGTCCCTCCCTGCAGGCACTAGGCAGCTTTTTAACCACCCTGGACCCTTCTCCTGAGTAGTGGACCAAATGGAAACAATAAGCTTTTTGCAGGAAAAAAAAATGTCCACCATTTCCAACCACCAATTTTTACTTTTGTTTTCCATAGACACGGCAACTCAATTTTACTCTTCAGCTAAGGGAAGGTGGCAAATGTAAACTCTTGTTAGTGCTTTGAGAACCTCACCCTCCATCATTTTCACTACATGTTCTTTGCCTCTTCTCTCCATCTCAATATATTTTCCTTAAAACACAAACACTCCCCATTATCAATGCTCTTTGAAAGTGTTTGACTCATATATACCAATTCTATTAGTGTCACCACAATATCAGCTTGCTTTGTCCAGTTTCTGGAATCTACCAAGAAGAAATTAGTAACATTTGAGATAGATCCTTGATCACTATGCTAATAAAACCCTTTATATATACATATACATATATATATACACACACACATATATACATATGTGTACATACATATATTTTCACATATATAATACATATATCATCTATGCATAAAATACATATTTATCCATCTGTTTTGTCTTTAAAAAAAGGCTCTGCCAAGCACTGAGCTTTTATCATGTCCTGGGGAGTTCATGCCCTAATGACCTGTCCCACCCCACCCCCTTCTGAGGACCCATGTATGACATGGTTCCCCTGGGGACAATCTGTGAAACAAGAGGAGCAAATCTTAAGTCTCACAATCACTCGTCAGACCCTAATGTGAAAAAGTGAGCTCAGCCCATCAGAGTCCCCTCTTAGCAATTTGACTGGGAAACAATGGGAGATGGGGCTAGTGAGTGATGGTGCTGAGGGTAAAAATGGGGCAGGAGGTCGGGCTTGGGCCAGGACAAGCCTTATGTATGCTGACATTGTGAGGGGGTAGAAAGTCACATGAAGCTAAAGGCGGTCAAGAAACTGCTTGAGGGGTGGAGCGGGGGTATCTGGGTGTCTCAAGTCGGTTAAGTGTCTGACTTTTGATTTGGGTTCAGGTCAGGATCTCAGGGTTCATGAGATAGAACCCCACATCAGGATCTATACTGACAGTGTGGAGCCTGCTTAGGATTCTCTCTCCCCTTCTATCTCTGTCCCTCCCTTACTCTCTCTCTCTCTCTCTTCCTCTCTCTCTCTCTCTCTCTCTCTCAAAAATAAAATAAATAAAAAAAAATTTTTTTAAAAGCTGCTTGGAACAAAGGAAATAAAAATGAAGTAGACAAGGGCATTTGGGTGGCTCAGTCAGTTAAGCCTCTGACTCTTGATTTCAGCTCAGGTCATGATCCTAGGGTGGTGGGATTAAGTCCCACATCAGGCTCCGCACTGAGTGAGGAGGCTGCTTGGGATTCTCTCTCTTTCCCTCTCTCCCACTCACTCTCTCTCTCAAAATAAATAAATAAACATTTTAAAAAATGGAGGAGACACATGTGGAAAAGCATGTGCCAAGTGGTTCTGGTTTTTAGGATCATAAACATGGTGGAGAAAGAACAAAAGGTGTCTGGGTCTTGGGAGGAGGAAGGGAAGAGCACTAAAGCAACAGGAGCCAACAACTGATCCAATCACGGGTGTGATGTGGGGTCCTTTGTTTGACTTTGCTTTAAGCCCCTGTGTGTTATATTCCTCAACAAAAAAAAAAAAAAAAAAAAAAGAGGAAAAGGATAAAGCAAACACTGATACTCTCTAAAACACACAAAATGTCTGAAATTCTTACCAAGGAAAATTTGCCCCACAGGACAGTCAAGCTTCTCAACTACTCACAAGTAAAATAAGAAAGAATCTCTCCTATCGGGTATGGATTTACATTTTGTTCTGAAGACAAGGTTCATGTAGTCGATCACACACCAGACAAAGGAAAGGCAGCAGTGTGATGGTCTACTAGCTTTATTAATGTGAGCAGAATATCCTAATATCCACTCCATTTTCCTACACATGGCCTGCAGTCAACACATGACATCATTACTGGTCTCAAACATCCTGTCACTGCTACTTAGCACCATGCATTATGCATGGTCCTAACCCCAATCCTGAGGTTCTCCAACTTTATCCCCACCCTGATCTGGGATTAGGTAAGAAAGTCTTCCATAAGCCCTCCAATTTATAGCGAATTTCCCTTTCCATGTAAAGCAAACACATGTATTTTTTATTAACGCCGCTTACATGAACCCTTGTACCAATCCTGCTGAATCTTCTACTTTCACTGGGGAAACTGGACATTGAAACAGATTACTGACAAGTCAAATCAAAAGTAAAATGAAAACACATTTTCCGGGTGTGCCCGGATGGCTCAGTCGGTTAAGTGTCCAAGTTCAACTCAGGTCATGATCTCACGGCTCATAGGTTCAAGCCCCTCGTGGGGCTCTGTGCTGACAGCTCAGAGCCTGGAGCCTGCTTCCAGTTCTGTGTCTCCCTCTCTGTCTGCCCCCTCCCATTCACGCTCTGTCTCTGTCTCTCAAAAATACACATTAAAAAAAATTTTTTAAACACATTTTCTAGACCCTACAGAGTATATAAAAACGGCACCTTGTCTTGGTAGAGCAGCAAAGACAATGGTGAAAATGTAGCACTTGGCCTGTGACCTGCAGGACTCATTATTTTACAATTATACCTGCATGTCAAACATCAGTGTTGGCATTGAAACCCTACAAAGTTGGTGAGTATTTAAAATGGCTCGTGCCTGCCTTCTGCAAAAGGTAAAGTGAAGACAAGACAGGTCTATTTAGCACAGTGTGTGTTTTCCCTAATTCGCCAGCAACAAGTCACAGAAAAGAGTTACACAGGTACTTACTATTTATAACCCATGGCCACATCCACAAAATACTTTCTTCTCTGTCGATAGACATTGTCCTTAAATCCCTTAAACAGAAAAGAGATTAAGTTATTTAACAAAGTACCAAAAAGTAGCTGCAGAAGGCCTAAAAGAAAATCACTGGGGTGTTTCTTGAGTGTTCAATTCAAATGTAAATCCGATCCTTGGATGACCATCTTGATGACACAGGCAGAAGCGAATTGTGCTTACAGTAAAACCTCATTAAATTTGGGTTGTACTAATTTGGGATGCGCGGGAATTCAGGCTAAAGTGAATGACACCCTTTGGTGTTCAAGTATCATTTTACATGCAATTGATGTTAATCACAAGTCAATCTTACCCTGTTCATTAAAACAGGTCCCTCTAACACGGTTACTCGGTAAGTTAACCTAAATGTAATTTTGTGTAAATAACCAATAAATGCACATTTATTAAAAATCCTATCATTCAGGGGCGCCTGGGTGGCGCAGTCGGTTAAGCGTCCGACTTCAGCCAGGTCACGATCTCACGGTCCGTGAGTTCGAGCCCCGCGTCAGGCTCTGGGCTGGTGGCTCGGAGCCTGGAGCCTGTTTCCGACTCTGTGTCTCCCTCTCTCTCTGCCCCTCCCCCATTCATGCTCTGTCTCTCTCTGTCCCAAAAATAAATAAAAAACGTTGAAAAAAAAATCCTATCATTCAGAATAATCACGGAATCCCCAAATTAGCATGAATTAAAGAGGTTTTGCTGTTTTTTTAGGAGGATAGCCACACAATGCAAAATCGATCATAAGGGATTCATGCACAGCATAGCAAGTTAGTTCCATTCCACGGTGACTTCCCGTGATGCTCTTTAGTCGTTAGCAACTGTGAGACTTTTATTCATCATCATGCACCTGGGAAATTAAACATCCTGTCTGCCACTGTTTTGTCAGGCGGACTACTACTGAGAGGAAGCTCCTGGTTTACTCAAGAATCTCTCCTCTTGTCAACAGACTTTCCATTCTCCTTTCCTTGAGGTACTTTCAATCAATTCTTTCTGGGGTTGTTTCTTCAAACTGCTGCAAACCCAGAAGGAGTTGTTTCAATTTAACTTCTTACGTCTGCAACCCCTGCAACCTTAAAAGGTAGCCAGGAAGCAGTGACCACTCTGAGAATGGAGGCCAGGCAAGACGGGCCGCTGGGATCCCTGGCTCTGAGGGGAGAGGTGGGACAGGCCCACAAAGGCCTAGGACTACCCCTGCTGTGGCTAGCATGCTTCTGCAAAGGTGGGCTGGTCAGAGGAACCTCAAACTCAGAGAAAATCATTCTGTTCTCTTGTATGGTTGGAGGAGAACTGGCCTTCAGGACTGTCTGCTGGGCTGAGGTAAAGAACTTCCACTGCCAACAGCCTTTCTCTCAGAAGAGCACTCCTAATGGCAGGAGACAGAGAGTATCTGAGATCACCCAAACACGCTGTAGAAATGAAGTACCCGCACCAGAGAAGCTGGTGCTTTCTTCTGCTATGAATTGGGAATTTTCAAACCAGTATTCACAGGCAGGCTTATGAAAACTTATAATGTGCACACGCAAAATGACGTGACCGTAGCTACCACATTCACAAATGGGCCTGTGACCTGAAAATGGGTTTCCTGCTTTCGACGAGAAAGTATAAGTTTCAACTCCCTAGTGATACCAAGCAGCCCAGGATGCTAAAACTGACGAGTTCCAAGCACCTTTATTACTCAAGAGGAAAGAAGGCCTGACAAAGGGAAAAGAGTCATGTGAAAAGCACAGCACCTGTTCCCCAGCTCCTGCCAAACCAGACACCATCCTGTAAGCATCGTTGTCTGCTGGGCTTCCCAAAGATTCTCGACTGCCTTTCCTTGGCAAACACCTGCACCTTTTCCCAGGCATGCAAGAGAGTGATTTACTCATCGTGCCTCATTAGCCTCGGATGGCAGTGGTTACGAAAACACCAGTGGTGATCCAGAGCTTCTAGGCTGGAGCTGTGAACTAGCAAAATAAAAGAGACCCCAGCTACACCAGTGATTACAGGGACAAAGAATTCCTTGGCCATCTATTCTGGACTGAAGGCAGGGATAAGTTACCAGATAAAATAGAGGGCACCCTTGTAATATTTGGAGCATACTCATACCAGGAAATTATTCTTCATTTACCTGAAATTCAAATTTAACTGGGCATCCTATATATTTATTTGTTAAAGCTGGCAACCCTAGTCCCCAGCAAATATCTGTCACATACCCATCCTTCCTCTCTCCATTTAAATCAAGGAGAACTAAAGACGCAGCCAGTACCCTAAAGAGCTCAGCCAAGTGTGGGTTGGCACTCAAGCAGCCCTCCCAAATCGTTCAACGCTGGTGAAATATTAGAATCCCCTGGGGAGATTTAAATAATACTCCAGGGCGCCCAGGTGGCTCTGTCAGTTAAGCATCTGCCTCTTGATTTCACCTCAGGTTATGATCTCATGGTTGGTGAGATCAAACCCCACCTTGGGCTCCATGCTCAGCCGGGAGCCTGCTTGGGATTCTCTGTCTCCCTCTCTCCTTCTGTCCCTCCCCTGCTCATGCACGCATTCTCTCTCTCTCTGTCTCTCTGTCTCTCTGTCTCTCTCTCTCTCTCTCTCTCTCTCTCAAAATAAACATTTAAAAGAAAAATAAATAAACAAATAATACTCCAAACCTAGATGCACTCCCAGAGGTTCTGATTTCAGCACTCTGAGGTGAGACTGGCCTTAGTAGTTTTTTTAATTCTCCACAGATTATTTGAATGGAAAGCTAAGGTTGACAATTGTTGAGCTAGAACATTCGTTCTCAAAACACTAGAGCTCATCAGGATCTCCTGCAAATCCTCTCAAAAGCAGAATCTAGGGTCCATCTTGAAAGTTCTGATTCAGGGGGCTGAGCTCCAAGGAATTGAATTTTTAATAAGCACTTTATGGGTGGGCCATGAATCACACTTTGAGAGACCCTCCCAGTCCAGATCCTTGCTACCCAAAGTGTAGCAGACCCCTAGTGAAAGCCTCAACTGGGACCTCACCAGACACGTAGAATCCCAGAACTCCCATCTGCACTTTGAAAAGACCCTCCAGCTGATTTGTTTGTCCATTAAAGTTTGAGAGACACTGACCTAGATAGATATTTAACCCTTTCTAGGTAGACTCAGCAACCTGACTCTCCCATCCCAGCTCCTTCCAAGCCAACCAAGAGCAAGAGTGCCATCCTAACACGATAATCCCTGTCTTGAAACTGAGATTATTCCCAGGAACCCAAAGTCCTTAGACAACGTTCTCCTTGCTCATCAAATAATAACCTACGAAAAACACCAATTTACCAATACCAGATTTTGCATAACAAACATTTGGCGTGCTTATAAAAGGAATACATGTGATTTTAAAAAAATGACGAGTGAGGTGGTAGATTGCTAAGTACTTGCAATTATTTCAACTGGCTGCACAGAAAATAAGAGACGGTATCATAAAGTAGGTATAATTAGGAATAACAGAACAGAATTAAACACAGAAAAATTCACACTGAGTATCGGAATAAATTTTTTTTTCAAAGCAAGGTCAGTGGTTCCTGTGGTTGCTCCACTAACAAAGCTGACCCCCTTTCTCCAGGTCGAGTAACTTAAAAACTAGACTAAGGGGAATATTTGGAAATACGAGGTTAGCAAAAATTCATTTACTATCCAGGCACTGATCTGAATGACACAGCATTTCCATCCCTGGGATTAAGCATTTACTCTTGCCAAAATGCTTTCCAGTTGTTTTATTAAGTAGGCTTTTCAAATGCCCCTTAGAGATCAATAAGAATTTTATTTCCACTTTTTACATAAAGAATTTGAGGTGCAAAAATAGAGGGACTCGCCCAAGGTCATCCTGCAAGTTAACAGCTGGTATCCGGAAAGTCCCATTACTGCTAAACTCTTAAATCAGGCGTCTGTGCTAATTCTGACTCTTCTGGAAGTGGGAAAGGGGAAGATAACAAATGGATGATTATTAAAGGCACTTTTGAGTGTTTTTCTAACATTTGGGAGCGTCACTCGTGAGTTACTGTGAATTATTCTGAAATTTTAGACTGGCAAATGTAACACACCACATCTTTGGATAAATTCAGCTTCTTGAAAATAATGCAATTGAATTAGGTCTGTTTGACCATTACTTGAATGGTATATTATGAATTGGTTTGAATTGGTATATTGCGTGAAATGACTAATTCGATTGAAAATTTCCTTGTTTATTGAAGTTGTCATAGTTTCCTCTAAAGCAGTGGTTCTCAAACTTAGATGTGGGCTTGTTATAACAAACCCCCAGGTAATGTTGATGGGGCCGATCCTGGGACCACACTTGCAAAACCACTGCATAGAGTATAGTCACACTGTCACATTTCTAGATTTCTTCCATTTAAAATAAAGGAATAACTGTACACCATTACCCTCAGACTGCAAAGCCCTTCCATAAACATGACTGATCTGCTTGGGTTTCACTCTTTTATCTGCCCATTTTTCGACAAGGGGCACCAGGAAAAAAGTGCTTGTAACAAATGAGTACATTGCTTACTTCTCCCAGACTATTAACTATACTTCATTCTGACCATAAAGAAGTTCCAGGTCTCTTGTGTTAAATAAAAACTGATGTAAAGGGGGAGGTAGGAAATAATGGGAAATGCTTACCTACGTATCATATTTCTTTACAGGTGGCCATTTTTATTGGAATAGACGAGAGATAGTGGTGAATAGATTCAGAGTAGATGTGGGAAGAGATGTGTTTTCCATCACAACCTCATTCTAAAACCCTCTGCCCTTCCATTGAGACTGAAGCCCACCACATTACTCTGCTCCTAACTACCTCCAGTCAAGGAAAATAGCGAGGAGAATTTTATTCTCTCACTGAGCCCCATAATGCCTAGGCCTCCTTCATTTCTCAAAGGGGTGATCAATTTCAGTTCATCGTTTTTCCAAGGGTCACCATCTGCAAGTATATCTCAGGCTGTCTAATACTACAGAAATATTCTCCAAGGTTTTGAATCTCCTCCTCTCTCCAATCCTTTTAAGAACAAATGTTATGTGGAAATGCCATCCTTCTAATCTGCTTCCAGCCACCGCATATGTACAGGGAAGCTTTATCATTTGAAAGTCTGCTCTCCGTGATGGGGAATACATAATAAATTGCTCTACAATAAAGCGTCACAGCAGACAACATGGCACACTAGCTGGCACACGCGTGGAGCTGGAAGAGCCTGCATGGAATGGATCTTACTGGACACTTACTGGGTGATCGGCGTCAAGCTCAGAACCATACATGAGAACTCTGTGAGAGCATTTGTCTAACTCAGAGATCTTCCGGGGGAACCAGGGCACATCCTCTAGCTCTGTTGGAAACACAGTGCGAGTTCAAAAAAATTAGCTCACAGATTGTATTTTCCTCTTTGCAACATTTCTCAGATTGCTAAATCACCCGACAAGGAGAAGCTGGCCTTGCCTTCCTCCTCCGTCCAAATGTTCTCCGGCGGATTCAGCGTTACAATTGTACTTTGAAATTTCAGCAACTGGATGAGCTCGTTAAATTCCGTTTTGCCACACTCACAGTCCACGAAGATTTCAACCTCTGAACTTCTTCTCCGGGATTTCCTGGACTCGATATGAACCATGTTGACATGTTTCTCCTGTGGAAATGTAAGCAACATCTCTAAATTACCTTCAGGGCACAATAAAAGGGACGCCACAGGCTGTTCTTATTCAACTCTTAAGAACAGGTGCTAAGTGCCCACAGAGGAGGAAAAGACCATCTCCTTGCTCTTTGGTTGACTAAAACATGGAAATGTTTCCAACCACTACCTCTGTTAATGGAAATAAACACTGTATATAGTTTTTCCCGTCTTATTTTTTTAAAAAAGAGGGCATAAAAGACATACACAGGGCCCTATAAAATGTATTATAATTATGGATATCATTGTTTTCTTGAACAGCCCACATCCCGCTGGGGGGTGTCCATGACTATTTGGAGGGGGGAAATTAGTTTATATCATCATATGATCCCCAAATTTATATTTTTATTTTCATATGTTTCAAAAAAAACCATAACTAACCTCGAATCCCTGATTTTATAACAGTATAAGTTTTCCTCATAAATTAAAGGTTAAAACACAATAATCTTTGAAAAAATAAGTACATGGTACAAATGGCAGGCAAATGAGGCAGACACTGGGCAGGTGGTATGAAAACGACTGATAGTTGGGAGACACAAGCCAAGGTGCAACCCACATTCTAGAAAAAGAAAAGGAAGAAAAGCAGCCAAGAAAGTATCTCTACAGGCAAAAACAAAAACAAAAACAAAACAACAACCAAAAAACACACCTAAATGGGACCATTTATCAACTATTCTGTTTCAGCAACGTCCAGACTAGTTTCATGCAAGGATACATCATTGCAAACCTCACCCTGTGACGGATTTCAGGGGTAAAGTTCTCCTTACAATAAGGTGTTCAAGGGAGGGCAGCAATTTAGTACTTTATTTATCGGGTTGAAATTTGTCCAGCGATGCAGTCCACCCTTCCCCTGAGTTAACTGAAGACTAAGTGCTCCTCTCTGCCCTACCCTGCCCTTAAATAAGCCAAAACCTCCCCATCACACCAGATGGTATATTGCAATTATCAATTCACATTTCCTCATACAATCCTGGATGGTCTCAGAATTTTCAGCACGGGAGCAGGATAGGTGGTTTCCAGTACAGAGTAAGATCGAATCAAACAGATCCTCCCCTGTATAAAGAAAGTAGTCCTGAGACCAGGAAACTAGATACTCTATTTCTGTTTTTATTAACCTTTACAATAACACCGCATTTTCTAAATTGGCTGATAATAAAGGCAAGACTAATATTAAGGTCAAGAGTCTTCACACACATGCTGTGTCACTTTGGGCTCTTAATGTCCATTGGTTGAAGCAGAGTAGGTATTTTTAGACAAGGGAACTGGGGTTTGGATGGGTTAAATGGTTTAGCTCTGACCCCATGACTAGCTGATGGCCTAGTGAAAACTCTGGGCTGCTAACTCCTTCTCCAGGGAGTCTGGCCTGCCTTTGGGCACTGAATGGCGATGGCCTGGATGATACAATTATGTGCAAAATATTTCCCCAGATTTCCATTACCACTGTTAATGGTCCCTGATCCTTTCTTCCAGGTCAAGAGAGAACGAGGAAATATTTGCCAAATGAGGCTGCTAATTCCCCCTCTATGGTCATCAGAGAGACCTTACAATAAAGGCGTCTTATCTGTACACTTTGACAAAGCCCTTTCACTCATATTAGTGTATCACAACAACCTTGTTTGGTAGGAATGATTACCACTACTTTACAAATGAAGAACTTGAAGCTAGGAAGCAGCTAGTGATTAGCCAAACCAGGAGAACACAAGTCTGAATTCTCTGACTGCAATTCCAATCACCTTTCCACTGCACCGACAGGCCCTTAGGCACCATACAGAGCTGGGCTCCCTATCTTGCAGCCCAAATCAGCAGCCAGTGCCCCCAAACCAGATGCATTTGTAAGGGACAATGCTTGCTGAAGAGTAAGGTAGCCATCAGGTTTCCCCTGGTAAGAGGGCAACAGTGTTTCTGGGCTTTTCTAACCTCCCCCTCAACCAGGCTCTTTCTTGGGGGTTCAAACCACCAAATTGGACCTGGAAAAAAAGCTACTACATTTCTATAAAATAGAGCTAGCCCTAGCTTACATATGGGAAGATTGACTCGTCTTTCCAAAAGACGTTAAATTCATGAAACAATGAGGCATAGGAAACTACCAAATGCCTCTCCTTACGTATCTCATTTTAGGCAATAAATGTGCTCATAGAACATGCACACAACTCAAATGTTAACAAATCAAATAAGGCTGCAGGCTCTTGATATTTAAAGATAGCCTGTTGGCTCCTCTTGCATTTGCTTTCTCAGGTGTGAGACTCCCATTTTTAATTACTGACTTTCTTATCTGACTATAGTCTGAGGAATTTCTAAGAGGCTAACTCAGGATTAATAAAACATAGCTGACGCAAATCTGCTCATTTCATTGTTTGACAGACACACTTCCCTTGTAAAGCTTCATGAAATTTGGTTTCTTTGAAATGGATTCAGTGATGTTTCACAGCAGAGGACAGGTGTGTAATGGGGCACATGATCACTTTTAAAGTTATGTAATGATGTTTTACATTTACCTGAAAGAGTTTCAACGCTTTTACCAATCCTCCAACTTCATTTTTCAACGAGAAGACAACAGCTGTCTTGCCACTTTCGGGACCAGTTTCACTTTTGCTGTTCCCCTTGCTGCTTTTTTTATCATCATTTTTGCCAGAGTTAGCTTTATTTAACTTCAAGAAGGTAGAAATACACACACATACACATACACATACACACACACAAATATTGATTAGGATTCCAGAGTTCCCCTAACTAGAGTTTTTGTCAGATATTCCATTCATATGCCAGAAACTTCAGCAATCCTATACACTCAAAGAGAAGCTACCACAGAACTCATAACTTTTGATCATAAATACTGATCCAATGTATTCTGGGACACTATTTTCCAAGTGCTCTAAGATACCCCTCAGTGGTTGAAATCTGATCCAGGGGGGTCAGATTTGGTTCACTTTATTTAATAGTAACAAAAATCTGACCATCATAAAGTCTCATATATAAATAATTCCTGCTTTTCTTTCTAGGTTTATTTTACAGCATGAAATTTGGTCTGTTAGCCTACTTGCATAATATGGAAACTATAGTAATTAGTAAATAAAACAAAAATTAAGACCAAACATTTTTCACAACAATAATTTTAGTTTCAATTAAATCTTCAAAATAAACTACCCATTTCATTCTGAAATATGTCAGGAGATGCACTGAAATTGATAACCTTACTTTCTGCAATTAGATCCACATTGTCAGTGTGAATCTATATCTGCACAAGTTCAACACAGAGGAGCATATTCAATTAAGGCCATCTGTGTTAGCGATAATATCTGAAAAGTGGCTGTTACAATCCAGCCACAAATAAAAGAAAAAAGGGAAAGGGAGGAAGGAAGGGAAAAAGAAAGAGACAAAGAGAGAAAGGGAAGGAAGGAAGGAAGGAAGGAAGGAAGGAAGGAAGGAAGGAAGGAAAACTAGCTAATCATTAGAAGCAAAGAGTAAAATCTGAGAAATTGAACGTGATTAACACTTCATTAGCCATTCAAGATATTGTAATACAGGACTAAGTGATGACTATTAGCCCTATTGGTTAAAGACAAAAAATGGCAGATTTCAGAAACTTGGATGGATCACATTGTCAGAAATACAGAATAAAAAAGCTGGGAACTTTCACGTAAAAGACAAAGTGAAGTTAGGTTGTACTTTTTTGTGTTCTTTATACGCAAACGAAGACTTGAGCAAACAGAGATGTTTCTCCCTGGCAAGTAGTAAGTTGGTACAATCAGACCAGTCTCAGGAAACTGAGTTTCTCACGTAACTGAGAAAAGTACATTTGATATGTACCCAGTGAACAGGGACTTGCCACTCTCTTCCTCTGATTTCCCTACCAGCTGTATTTTTACATGTTTCACATTTTCACATTGCCTCACTCACCAGATTTTTATATCATGGAAATGAATATTTTATTATATGACTTGAAAGAGAAAAAGTTCACGCAGACATTGGCATTTGACAGTATGTTTAGTCATTAAAGGCTCAAATGCCACAGCACTCTCACGCAACATCTGCCTTATCCTCACCACATAACACACAGATCTTATCTATTTAAGTAGAATTTTTTATACAAAAGGGTCATACATTAACCATAACTCTGAGTTCTTTGTTTTCCTTCTAGCAGTTCATTATGACTTCAAAATTCCTCAGTGTAATTCATGATATTTAGATGTTAAAAAATCTATTTACATGTTTGGTCTCCTTTCTGCAAATTGATTTAAATAGTTCTATAAAACTTACCCCGATTACTTTTCAACACTTTTACCACTAATAATGCACTGTACAATACAACTTTCTGGCACATGTTTGGAGCTACAACGTTAGAACAGAACTTTCTGTGACACAGACTGAATTGTAATTGGTTTGATGAACTCTGAGGTTATAATAATGAAATAGTATTTAATATTTTAAATGACTAGGAATCTGAATAGATTTTTCTGTTCATTGTCTTTTTTATTAAATCACATGACTATTACCTCAAATCAGGATCTAAAATCCCAGAAAATGTTTCCTTTTTTATTCTGTTAGTATTTCAATACAAAAACTATCTTAAATACTGAAGCAAGTGGTATATTGCTTTCATTACTCCATCAATTAAAATGGGGGGGGGGGGGGGGGCTGATGACGAAAGCAGGAAAACTTTTGAAAGGAACCAGACTTTCTTTCATTCCAATAATCAGCACCTATAGGCAAGAATAGAAAACATTACTTCTGTGTTTAAAAAAAAAAAAACACGCTTTGTAGATGGTTAGAGGTATAGGAGACACAATAATCTTGCGGGAATCACAGAAATCTATTTAATTTCTTCTCTCTGTTCCTACTCATAATAAATGGCCTTTCAAAATTCTACACACTCTGTTTAGTTGTAGATATAAGACAGTGGTTCCTACAACCTCTTCTTCCTGATGTTCAGGAACTTCTTTACTTTCTACTTATAAACTTTGAGGAAAGGAAGTTGAGAACATAGCGATCAACATACCCACTTTATGGAGAGAGAAGAAAGACTGAAGGCAGACAGCAGATGATAGAGGGTATACAGATGATAGAGGAACAAGTTGAGGCATGTGTGCTTGGTCTATATCAGGTGTCCCTGTGGCAAGGATAAAACGATGGCTACCCTAGAAAACACTCCTCTAGAGTGCCAGCTACTCAGTACTCACTGTTAAGCTGCCAAGTATCTGATGCTCTTCAGGCACTGCTGAATCCAGAGAAAACCCTCTCCTTGCCCAGTATTTACTGGAAAACATCATCATTGCCGGCTGCATGGATCCCGATGTAATTTTCTTTCTCTGCAGCAGGGGGGACTAGAGTGGCAGTTAGCAGCGCTGGAGGAGACAGAGCGGAAGGGGAGTAAGATAGACGGCTGCTCCAGGCTCTGTCCACAACCCTGGTGCTGACGAAAGAGCAATGAGAATCGTCCCCTCCCCAGGCTCCTTTATATGAGTGACTGGGGACTGATGGAAGGCTGATTAGAAAGAAACTCATTTCTGGCTGCCGATGGCCACGATCAGATTACAGACCTGAAGGCTGGGGTTATCTGTGCTCCTGTCGCGGTTTGTTTCATAGGTCGAACAGTCGTTTGGGTGTGGGTGGTGGAGAACAATACATAATGGGGATGTTATTTGTAAAAGAAAACATCTGTTCCCGGAGGTTAGCTCTCATCTCTCAAACCTGCTACTGGCAAGCTAACCTCAGACTTTAGGTGACTATGAGTTCAAAGGTTTTGGGCTTTCTTTCCAAAAGGAAAAAAAAATTTTTTTTAGAAAGATCAGCACTGTTGAATCCTTAAGCCATTTTATTTTGTGTTAAGTGTTTTCTGATCTGATGTGTTACAACTGTATGTGTGTGATGGCTTTCATAAAAGGCACTGCTTCCCAATCCTACGATGCCGCTGTGTGGTGATATTCAGGCAATTGTATTGTAAAGGATATGTAAGGCTTTGATTTAGCCACATATGTGGTTGAGACACTAACCCTAGAATCTTCTCCACTTTGTGAGAAGGAAAAGGAAAATAAATGCCTATATATCAGTCATTCCTTTGATGCTATTGACGGTTTCTGAATTTTTCCTCTCCACTTGTAACTAGATCAAACAACAATTTGAAATGTATAGATCAATTGAAGTACTTACTATTCAAACTTTAGTAAGTGATAATCACCATGTCACAGGAAAATATTATCAATCTCCTAAAGGCTGGAAGACTCTTAGCCAGATATGCTTATTTGACTGCAAAACTAAACAAAACCTGGGGCTGGTGCTGCTTCTCTGTACAGAAAACAAGATGAAAAGTTTTCAAAACAGAAATGGATGAACTAGTATTAACTGGATATTAATTGTTTCTGGAATCTTCATGGAACATAATTATTATTTGACCTAATTTTGGAAATATTATTTGGCATGGATTTCCTCCAAAAATCAGCTCTCACAAACTGACAGGAAGATGAAGTGTATTTTTTTAAGATTTTATTTTTAAATAATCTCTACACTCAACATGTACTTACAACTCCGAGAGCAAGAGTCATATGCTCTATGGACTGAACCAACCAGGCAGCCCCAGTAAGATGACGTTTAAATACATTCATTGAGGTTTAGAATATAGGATTTTAAGATTTTCCAACACTGTCCTAAAACATTTCAGTAAAATCATGCTACTTCTTACTATTAAAAATATAAAATACATTGATTGAAGTAATGATAATAACAATAGCTAATATTAGTGAGTGCTTAGCATTTTCCAATTTCTATTCCAAGAATTTTTTTAGGTAAAAACATGTTTGATCATCACAACAACACTAGCAAGGCAGTAACTATTATTTCCATTTTATATAGGCAGAAACTGAGGCACAGAGAATTTAGGTAACTTGCCAAAAGGTTCATACAATGAAAGAATGGCTGAGGCAGGATTTAAATTCAGGCAGTCTGCCTCCAAAATCCATGCTCTCAACTATTACATTATACAGCCTCTTAGGTATTCCACACGAGGAAACCTAAGTAGGCTCAAGAGACCACACATACATAATTTCAGCTAGAACAGGGTTTGGGATGATGTGTAATTCAACAAAACTTCGTTACGCAGACACTTTCTGTTAGGCATTGAAACTGATTTCTGGCGATGCAAAGATGAATGAGATACAGTGCCTACCCTCAAGCAAATCACACATGAGCTGCAAGAAGCACACATGAAAATAAACAAGTGAAACAAATGTATTGACTTATGAACAGAAGACATTAGGAGCACAAGAGACAGGGTGCTCAATGCTACCTTAGGAGAGCCGGGAGAGGTGCCTAGGAGGCACTGCCTGGGCTGAATATTTATTTATTTATTTATTTATTTATTTATTTATTTATTTATTTTTAATATATGAAATTTATTGTCAAATTGGTTTCCATACAACACCCAAAAGATGCCCTCTTCAATGCCCATCACCTACCCTACCCTCCCTCCCACCCCCCATCAACCCTCAGTTTGTTCTCAGTTTTTAAGAGTCTCTTATGCTTTGGCTCTCTCCCACTCTAACCTCTTTTTTTTTTTCTTTTTCCTTCCCCTCCCCCATGGGTTTCTGTTAAGTTTCTCAGGATCCACATAAGAGTGAAAACATATGGTATCTGTCTTTCTCTGAATGGTTTATTTCACTTAGCATAACACTCTCCAGTTCCATCCACATTGCTACAAAGGGCCATATTTCATTCTTTCTCATTGCCATGTAGTACTCCATCATGTATATAAACCACAATTTCTTTATCCATTCATCAGCTGATGGACATTTAGGCTTTTTCCACAATTTGGCTATTGTTGAGAGTGCTACTATAAACATTGGGGTACAAGTTGGGCTGAATATTTAAAAGTGAGTATGTTCTGGGTGTCTACGCTAGAGAAATTAAAGCTTGTATTCAAACAAAAACCTTTACAGAGGTTCTGAAAACAGCCCAAATGTCCTTTGGTGGGTGAATGGATACATAAACTGTGGGACATTCATAAAATGGAATACTTGTTAGCAATAAAAAAGGAACGTAACTATTAATATACACAAACTGAATGAATCTGAAAGGCATTATGCCGAGTGGAAGAAGTCAGGCTTGAAAGACTGTGTATATTTATATGACGTTCATAAAAAGATAAAACTGTAGTGGGGGAGAACTGATCAGTGGTTGCCAGAGTTTATGGGTGGGGGAGGGTGTGACTCCAAAGGGATAGCAAGAGGGAGTTTGAGGGGGAATATTTTACATCCTCATTATGGTGTTGGCTACACTAATCTCTCCATGTCAAAATTCAAACTGCACAAGTTGATTTTACTATATGCTAATTTAAAAACAAAATTTTAAAAGCTTCAAAAAAAGTGTTTGTGTTTGTTAATCAGAATGGAATAGGAGATAGAAAGCAAGCTATTCACAATGAGATACCACCTCACACCAGTCAGAATGGCTAAACTTAACTCAGGCAACAACAGATGTTGGTGAGGGTGCGGAGAAAGAGGATCTCTTTTGCACTGCTGGTGGGAATGCAAACTGGTGCAACCGCTCTGGAAAACAGTAGGGAGGTTCCTCAAAAAATTAAAAATAGAACTACTCTATGGCCCAGGAATTGCACCACTAGGTGTTTACCCAAAAGATACAAAAATGCTGATTTGAAGGGGCACATGCACCCCAATATTTATAGCAGCACTATTGACAATAGCCAAATTATGGAAAGAGACCAAATGTCCACCTGCTGATGAATGGATAAAGAAAATGTGGTATGTATATACAATGGAATATTACTTGGTGATCAAAACGAATGAAACCTTGCTATTTGCAATAATGTGGATGGAACTAGAGTGTATTACACTAAACGAAATAAGTCAGCCAGAGAAAGATAAATATCATATGATTTCACTCATGTGGAATTTAAGAAACACAACAGATGAACATAGGGGAAAGGAAGGAAAAATAAGATAAAAAACAGAGAGGGAGGCAAACTGTAAGAGACTCTTAAATACAGAGAACAGACTGAGAGTTGCTGGAGGGGTGTTGGGTGGGGGGAAGGGCTAAATGGGTGATGGGCATTACGGAGGCACTTGCTGGGATGAGCACTGGGCATTATATGTAAGTGATGAATCACTAAATTCTACTCCTGCACCCATTCCTACACTATATGTTAACTAGCTTGGATTGAAATAAAAAAATTTTTTTAAAAGAAAGCAGGTTATTCTAGGTAGAAAGAATTTAAGAAAATATACAGAGAATTGTTGTTGTTCAACAATGCTGGAGTATGGATTTGAGGCAAGGGTGCCCTGGGAGAGAGAAGGCTAAGGAGGAAAGCGGGGTCAAATTCTGCTAAAACTTGAATGGCATTCGGTGGGCTTTATGCTTTATCATCACCTTTTGCTGCAGGTGAAAGAGAACAATTAGAAGGGCGTTATGCAAGTTAATAGCATAACCACACTGGTATCTTAGACAAGAAGCACCTTGGAGGAGACTTCGAGACTGAAGGCACCCACCCCACACCACTTAGGGCTTGAAATAGTCTAACCAGTAGATGATGACCTGGATTAAGGCAATAGCATTAAGGATGCAATAGCAAAACCAGAGATGTTAAGGGATAAAATCCATCGAACATCTGTACTTGGATGTGAGAGCAGGGGAAAAACGTGCCAGAACGACTTCTAAGTTTCTGACTTGAGGCACTGGGTTAATGACAGTGGCATACATTAATCTAGACCACACATAAATAATAGCAATTTAAGAGAAAAAAAATTTTTAAGAGAGAGAGAGAGAGCAAGAGTGGGGGAAAGATGCCAAAGAAGAGAGAATCCCAAGCAGGCTCCACATTCAGCACGGAGCCTGATGCAGGCAGGGCTCCATCCCATGACCCTGGGATATGACATGAGCTGAAATCAAGAGTCAGACATGCAACCAACTGAGCCACCCAGGAACCCCTGTGTTTTACAATTTTTTAAAATGTTTTCATAATAACTAAATAAAACCCAAGAGAACCCAGGAACTAAACCATGGAAGATGCTCACAATTAAAGGTAGAGTGAAAAAGGGAAGCCATCGGGTAAGAAAATGATTAACAAGGTGAAACATGAAAGCTTAGGAAAGAGATAAGAAAGACTTATGGTCAATAGTTTTAAATACTAAGGAAGAGGGGTGCCTGGATGGCTCAGTTGGTTAAGCACCCGACTTCGGCTCAGGTCATGATCTCATGGTTTGTGGGTTCAAGCCCCGCGTCAGGCTCTGCACTGACAGTGTGAATCCTGCTTGGGATTGTCTCTCTCCTTCTCTCTCTGACCCTCCCCCATCTTGTGCTTTCTCTTTCTCTCAATAAATAAATAAACTTAAAAAAATAAATAAATTCGTAAATACTGAAGAGAAGAGGAAGGAAATGAGGACCAGAGGAAGACCACTAGGTTTGGCTATGAAACCGTTGTTGGTGACTTTAAAGAGTGCAGTTGTAGCAAAAGAGAGAACATAAAACCCAGTTTACGGGAGTTAAAAGGAGTGTGGGTGCTGACGTGCAGGCCACAGGTCTAGATCATCTATATAAGATATCAAAAGACACTTCCTAATTAAGAACATAGATTTAACTACTCCTGCTCCTTCCAGGAATCCAGCTAAAACAATAGTATAAGATTTCCATTCCTTTTTAAGGCACAAAAGAATAGCATAAATTCAAGAAACAACAGCAACAGAAAATGAGAAGCTGAGAGGAGATGAAAGAGTGATCAAAGATTTTGCAGACCCGAGAAAGCTAAACTTTAAGCTATCAAAGACTGAGAAGCAACTCAATTTATATTGTAGGCTCCCATAAAGGCTCAAACACCTCTAGAAGAGGAAGCAAATGGAGGAGACTGGAAGAGAGTGGCCCAAATTCTAATTTCAAAATTTAACAAAGTTACAGTAATCGAATTGAGACTGTATAGGGAAAGCAAGAGGGACTTAACTCCCTTAAAGCCACTGGTCTGAGGTAAAAGTTAAGTTTCCATACGCTTAGAAACAAATACCTCTTTCTGGGAGAGAGAACAAATGAGAGATAACAGCCATTAATGGGAGTAATGGTTGTCGGAGCAAAATTAGAAGTAACAATTTAAAGCCTGCTTGCACAAGTATTTCTACTTTCCAGGAGCCCTAAAGAATGTTGACCACGAGGAAATGTATCCTGTGATTGTCTTGTGTCTACTAAACAGTAATGACCACAAGATAATGACCATGGGACTGAAGGACACTTCCCCACTCCCAGCCTTTCACTCTTTGGAAAAGTGCCTTTATAAGCCTTACATGTTACCCCTTCGGGGAGTGCTATTCCTTTTTTTTTTGTAGATTCCCTCATATACAAGCTATCTCTAATAAACTCTGCCTGCTTTCTTTCTCTCAAGTTCAGTGTTCATTTCCGTGACATTGAGACAGAAGAACCTGGTGCCGGGGCAACAAAATCAGTGTGGCACTGCAAAAGGATAGACTTACAGATAAATGGAAACGAATTTAGAGTCCAGAAATAAACCCTTTACATTTATGGTCAATTGATTTTCAACCAAAGTGCCAAGACAATTCAATGGGGAAAGGATAATTGTTTTAACAAATGTTAAAAAACTATATCTTCATAACCTTGGGTGAGGTGATATGTTTCTCAGATATGATACCAAAAACATACTCAGAGGAAAAATAGATAAGTAAGATTTCGTCAAAATGAAAAACTTTTGTTCTTCAAAGAACACAATCCAGAAAAATAAAAGACAGAAAAAATTAAAAGATAACCCACAGTTTAGGAGAAAATATTTGTAAATCAAGTATCTCATAGGAGACAGTGTCCCAAATATATAAGAAATCCTTATAACTCAACAATGAAAAGACAAATAAAGCAGTCTTTAAATGGGCAAAGGATTTGAATAGACATTTCCCCAAAGAGTATATGGCCAATAAGCACATGAAAAAAATGTCCAACATCATTAGTCATTAGAGAAATGCAAATCAAAAAACACAATTAGACACAATTTCGCAAACCACTAGTATGGTTGAAATTAAAAAGTCACATAAGTGTTGGAAGGAAGTGGGAAACTTGAAGTCCTCATACATTGTTGGTGGGATGGAAATATGGTACAGCCACTTTGGAAAAGTTTGGTAGTTTCTCAAAATGTTAAACATAGAGCTATCATATGACCCAGTGATTTTACTTCTAGGTATATGTCAGTAGTGTAGTCGCTTCAGAAAAATGTTTGATAAATGTTTAACTTCCTCCAAAAGTTAAATCTAAAGTTACCCTATGACTCAGCAATCCCACTCTTAGGTACACCTCTAAGAGAAATGAAAACATACGTCCCCACAAAAACCTGTACATGGATGTTCACAGCAACATTACCCCAAATAGCCAAAAGTGGGAACAACTCAAGTATCAACTGATGAAAAGACAAAACATGGTAGATACATAAATGGCAATGTAAAGGAATGAAGTACTGATATGTGTTATGGCATGAATAAACTTTGAAAACATGCTCAGTGAAAAAAGCCAGTCGCAAAAGACCACATATTTTATGATTCCATCTACATGAAAGGTCTAGAAGAGGGCAAAAGAGAGGAAAAGGAGAGACACAGGAAGTAGATTAGTGGTTGCTAAGGACTGGAAAGAGGGGTGGGGTAGGTAGGAATCACTACTAACAGGTGGAGCGTTTCTCTTCAGGATAATACAATATTCTAAAATTAGATATGGGTGATAGTTGCAAAACTTTGTGAATATACTGAAAAACACTGAAGTGTTTTTAGAGAGTGAGTTTTACAGCATAAGAATTCTATTTTAATTTTAAATCTTTTCTTAAAGACACTCTATTTTTTTAAAATTTATTTTAAAGACACTATAAAGACCTATATTTTCTGCCCGTATTCTACATAGCCAAGACACCTCCCTTCTTGCCCCCAGTAGATGAATGGAGCTTATTCTCTGGAGAGGGTAAAATAGAGGGCCTCTGGACTGACAGGCACCAAAGTTGAGAATAGGGGTATCATCCTGAAAGGAGAGTGATTAAATGAACTGGATACTGAGACTCACAAACCTCAGAAGGGTGACAGCCAGGCATTTATCCTCCAGCTAGGCAAAGCCTAGAGCATCTGAACAAAATGGAGCAGTCAGATCACCCTACAGTGAAGCCCACAGTTGACAAGCCCCAATTTAAATATTTGGTAGAGAGTGGGGGGTTGGATTAGTGAAAATTATGTATAAGATCAGTAGGTGAAAAGCCTCAATAAGAATTAGCTCCTCACTGTATGTTAACTATTATAGTAATAATCATTTTTTTTTTTTTTTTTTTTTTTTAAGGAATTAGCTCTCAAAGGAAAATGAATGTTGGGGCTAAATTGCCTCAGCTAATTGCTTTGATCTAATCCATATTGCGGTATCAACTATATTGGCAGGTGGAAAGATACAGAATTTTGCATATGCATAGGGAGGACTGAGGGGAGGGGAAAGAGGGGTAAATCCACATCTTCCAAGATGGGGAGTCAGTGGACAATGCCTAAAACTGAAAATTAAAATAGTAGCAACACAAGCATATTATAGCATCAAGAGATATGGAAGTAAATTCCAAAAGAATTAGCTGAAAGCTGAAAATCTTGCCAACAGGGAAGAGAAATTAGAGAGTGGGGAGAAGGAAAAAGACAGTTTCTCATAACAGCAAAACGTATGGAAACCATGTGCATATGTGACATTAATTACAAAAATTAAAAATTTTAGAAATAAATTATACTGCATCAAAATACAATGCTAACTAATTTGGGTGTAAATTTTAAAAAATAAAAAATAAAATTAGAAAAAAATACAACACTAGTTTTGGATAACCCTGAGTTTAAATCTTTGCTGGGCCACTTACCTAGACATATTTGAGGACCTGTTACTTCATGTTTCTCAACCTCCATTTCTGTCATACAGGGTGATTAATATCTACATTTTATAGAGCTGTTATGTCAATTAAATGGGATGTGTTTATAGTGTTTATCACAGTGACTGATAGATATTAGATGCTCAAAGTGTTAGATATATCCCTATCCCTCATTGATTCTGAAACCAGAATGATAGAAATTTGGCACTGGTTTATAATCTTTGGAGAAGACGTCCAAATACAAAATATTACAAATGAAGAGGGCCATCTAATCATTAATGGCCATGTGAGTAAAAAGTTAAGAAATAAGACAGGGTCTACAAAATTAGGGAAGTTTTATTTTAAGGACATCAGTGAGTCCTGAACAAAGGTATTTGTGATACCTATTGAGGCATTTGTGAAAACAAGAAAGAAATAATATGGGCCATCCTTTAATCAGCTGGAAAACGGAAGGACCTCCAGCCTGTGAGGCTTTTGACAATCAGGACAAAGATATAGAAAAAGGTGATATAAATAGACTAAGGAAACCAAGGAATATACATGGTTCACAATTGGAACAGACCAATCTTCCCAATCTATCAACTTCCCCCACCACACACACATACTTCCATTTTATAGGCAAAAGATGAGAGACCCTGAGGACTTCCTATTTTTCCCTTACCACTCACTCCAATCACTCTTGACATCAAGAGAAAGCTAAGCTTCAGAGATGCAAAGATATGTGTTGGGGGAAATGATAAAAAGAAATAAACTAAAAGTAAGAAAGAATTCTCCTGGCTACTCCCAAGGCAAATGGAGAAAGCAGGTATGAAGTTATTAAAGAATAGATATGAAATGTGAGAGTATGGAAATAATTTAAAGAGAATCAATAATGATTATTTTGAAATTGGGAATCAACAAAAGTCTGATCTTGTCCTTAAATAATTTATTGTTCGGGTTTTAAGCCACTATTTCAGCCATTCAAGTTTATGTCACAAGCAAATTTGATACATGCCTTCTGTGCTTAAACTCATGTTGAATGAAGCAAAAGAAAAGGCTGAACTTGATAACACAAAACCAACCTAATTATTTTGCTTGGCTTTTCTTCCCATTGACATCTGACTCCTACATCTTACAGGGTGAACTTCAGGCTCCATGGCAGGAATTGTTCATCATCACGACCCCACTCCTAGTTCCTCCAACTTCACCATATGAATACCATGCCAAAATAAATGTATACCATGTATGAAGTATTTCCTTGTTGCAGTAGTAATTTATCAATAAAAGGAAATGAAATAAGCCTGCCATGACTACGTTTTGGGAAGCTCAAGCAGGCCCCTCCATAACACCATTTTCAAGGTATTCACAAACCAACATCATGTACATAGTTAATGAAGTAGCTGTTTATCTGGTACTTGAAATATCTACAAAAGGATCCAAACAAATAAGGCAGCGGGATGAAAAAAAAGTCATAGGTTCAACTAAAACCTTAGAAAAATGTCAGTTTAACTTTTGAGTCTTCATCAAAATTGATTTTAATCATGATAGTCAATATGACTATGCTCACATTTCCACCCAACACCACACAAGTGCCTCCACCGCCTCAACCCATATTAGAACAGGTGAAGGTATTTATAACACAACGGACACATATTTATTCCTTTCGGGTACCCCTAAATACTACAGAAAATATTACTTTGAGGGGGGGAATATAAACAAAGATAAAGCTCTAAACTCTGCAAGAAGTTTGTCTCAACTGACCAGATATCTAAACAACATAATCTAAAATTAAATCACAAAGGACGATTTGCTGTCTGACTGAACCTACCTATGGTTGAAAAATAACCTAAAACAGCAACCCACCACCTTAGGCATCTATTTGTTCACTGATAAAATGTTCACTGCCAAATAAACACCATAATTTCCCATACTACTAAAAAGGCTTACTGCAGATAGATAGGTTTTATGATTGTTTTTAATTTTTATGATTACTGTATTTGCTATATTGACCAAGAGGGGTTGGCTTGAGAATGATCAGACCTCATTAATGAGCAAAATATGAGAAATATGCTGGTGTTCCCTATCATGTTTTTATAACAACTTTCATAAAAGGAGACTGATAAAAGACCAGCACATTTAAGCAAAATTTGAAGAGGATAAAACTGAAGCACAAAGGAGATAGTGCTTTACTTTGGAGTCAGTAGTCAGTGTTTCAGATGAAACCAGAATACATGGTTCAAGACTTAAACTCAACATGACCTCAGTCAACAGGAAACAAACCATATGGTGTCCCAAGGCTGTTCCTGTAGGATACTATGTTTTGAGGGGGAAAAAAACAAACCACAGAGCTTTAAGATAAAACAAGATGGCCTGGGGGCACCTGGGTGGCGCAGTCGGTTAAGTGTCCGACTTCAGCCAGGTCACGATCTCGCGGTCCGTGAGTTCGAGCCCCGCGTCAGGCTCTGGGCTGATGGCTCAGAGCCTGGAGCCTGTTTCCGATTCTGTGTCTCCCTCTCTCTCTGCCCCTCCCCCGTTCATGCTCTGTCTCTCTCTGTCCCAAAAATAAATAAAAAACGTTGAAAAAAAAAACTAAATAAAAAAAAAAGATGGCCTGTGTGATATTTGGTTGCCATCAGATAACAATGATAGCATTTATCAATGCTTAATCATGCCAGGCACCACATTAAATGTTTTGTATGTTTTCCATTTACTCCTCACAACTGGGGTATTATATTTCACCTCCAGATGAGAAACAGAAGGCTCAGAGAGAACAGTTATGGTCACAAAACAAGGCAACTGAACCAGATCTCAAATCCATGACTGTCTGGCTACAGTTTCACTTTTCTGTTCCATATTCTTAAGTTCAGTGGACATTTTCTACTATGAACAATTCCATCAGTTTGACTGAATTTTTCCCCTGACATCTGACTCCCAGAACTTATGGGATAAACCCTATGTCCACATCATGAACCTTACAAAGCTTAAGATGATGAAAGCATCCACATCCTACCCCAAGCCACCTTGAACTACTTGAGGAAACAAATGCCTCAAGCAAGTTGCACTATTTGTCCAGAAGTACCCCATTAATTCATATTCTTTGTGTTTACATGGGTATGTAACTCTAAATTATGACCAAGACACTTTGAAATCAGTGATAAATAACAAGAAAAATAAGGTATGCAACACTCCCTAAGGATTTTAAAAGCAAGTTTAGGGGTGCCTGGGTGGCTCAGTCAGTTAAGCGTCCAACTTTGGCTCAGGTCATGATCTCACAGTTCGTGAGTTTGAGCTCCTCGCCTGGAGCCTCCTTTGGATTCTGTGTCTTTCTGTTCCTTTCCTGTTCGCCCTCTCTCTCTCAAAAATAAATAAAACACTTAAAAAATTTTTTTAAAGACAAAGTTTAACAAAGAATAGCATGTAATATATTTAAAATCCATAGTGATGCTGTCAGACAAGGTGAGAGCCCTTCAGACAAACTTGGGAATCTTAGAAAAGAGATTAAAATAAGAGGGATCCCCCTAGACCAAGGCCATGCCTTTCATGGATTCACTCTACTGTGAAACTATCCCATGATATGCTCAGCCACATGCAAAAGAATGAAACTGGACCATGATCTTACACAATACACAAAAACCAACTCAAAATGGTTAAGAAATGCTTACAATTGGGGCGCCTGGGTGTTCAGCCAGTTAAGCATCCAACTGTTGGTTTCGGCTCAGGTCATGATCTCACAGTTCATGAGTTCCAGCCCCGCATAGGGCTCTGTGCTTATGGCACAGAGCCTGCTTAGGATCCTGTCTCCAATCTCTCTGACCCTCCCCACTCACGCTCTGTCTCTCAAAAATAAAAAAGAAATGCTTACAATTATTGAGTCTTCATAGAATAAACTCCCACTCTTCTAAACTTACCTTTTTATGTCTATTTCTGAAATACAGAATTGAAAAGGGATATGGAAATGTCAGCAACCTGGTTATGTGAAAAGCATTGCAAAATCAAATTTAGAGTGTGGCCAAAAGAAGCAGTAATTTCTGTGGCAACGAATCTCCTTTTCCCCCTACAATACGGTAATCGTATTACTTGGTATTTACCCCCAAAATACAAAACACTAATTCGAAGGGACACATGCACCCCTACATTTATTGCACCATTATTTACAATAGCCAAGCTATGGAAACAGCCCAAGTGTCCATCCACTGATGAATGGGTAAAGATGTGGTGTGTATATATGTATATGGGTAAAGAAAATGTACTGTGTGTGTGTGTGTACACACACATGGGTTCGAACCCTGCATCAGGCTTTATGCTGACAGCACGTGTCCGGCTTGGAATTCTCTCTCCCTCTCTCTCTGCCCCTCCCCTGCTCGTGCTCTCTCTCAGAAGAAGGAGAAGGAGAAGGAGAAGGAGAAGAAGAAGAAGAAGAAGAAGAAGAAGAAGAAGAAGAAGAAGAAAGAAGAAAGAAGAAAGGAGGAGGAGGAGAAGGAGGAGAAGGAATGAGTTCTCTCTCATGTCTGGAATGAGTCCACTGTAAGTTAGGACCAAGGGAATAGATTAGGAAAAGGATCCTGTTGAGGCTGTAATGGCCCCAAGATCCTGTCACCCGAATTCAATCTGTTGGCCATCAGCTCATAATTAAGAAAAGATGTGCCGGGGCGCCTGGGTGGCTCAGTCGGTTGAGCGTCCGCCTTCGGCTCAGGTCATGATCTCGCGGTCCGTGAGTTCAAGCCCCGCGTAGGGCTCTGTGCTGACAGTTCAGAGCATGGAGCCTGCTTCGGATTCTGTCTCCCTCTCTCTCTGCCCCTCCCCCACTCATGCTCTGTCTCTCTCTCTCTCTCTGTCAAAAATAAACATTTAAAAAAGAAAAAGAAAAAAAAATGTGCCTAGGCCAAGGCTAACCCACCCATTCTGTAAGTTTCAGTTTATGAAACTAGGGCTTGTCACCCTTCTTAGGTATGAAATGTCAAGGAAAGAGATTCTGTTCCCCTCTATCCTCACCAATCAGTAAAACTTTGGCATGAGTCATACATACTAAACAGAAAGCATAAAGGCTAATTTGGAAAACCAAGTAACAGGATGTGAAAGAAGCTAGTGAGAACCATAAGACTGGGCTTCCCCTTCTTTGGGAAGTCCATTAGCCTTTTCTAGACTCCTTAAAAGCTCTGTAAACCAAAACAAAGTATTTGTCCCAAAGTTACTCAGAAGTTGAATTTAAATTGGGCAATTTAACAAAATTCAGTTTTTAGACTTAACTTCTTTACAACCTAATATGTGCAAAGGAATGTATCTTGAATTTTGTCTTTTTGGGAGGAAGAGGATATAGGAACACCTATGTGTTTATAATAGCATGTCTATTAAGAGTACAAAAAGTAAAAGTACTTAAACAATTTCACTCAGAAAACTTAACAATTTGATCTTCACATTGCCTATTTGGGTTAGATGCTGTTAACTGCTAATGACCTCCTAGTCAGCAAATACTCCATTTGGCTCACTTAACACTTGACTCAGCTAACAAAAAGCAAGTGCCCTAAACTTCCTTTGGGTGTATCCTGCATAGTTGTGCCCAACAGTGACAGCAGCATGCAGTGTAATTGCTGAGCACTCAGAAGTACCTTGATGCTTCTCCACTGGAGAGCAATTTGGTTTACAAAGTGAGCCTGTGACACCCATGAAGAGATTCTAGTCCCTTGTACAATCAGGACATACAGTATCTAAACCAATCTAGAAACAGCCCTATTTGTGTTTTTAAAGCAGTCTGCTAACCCATTGGGTTTGGTGCCCCCAGACTAGTGTGGTGTTGGAAACATCTATTTATTGACAGTCCCAGCAAAAGCCCATCTCTGAGGGTTAATAAGTCTTCTTAATTAAAAAAGCTGAATCAGAAATGGGACTGCTCATTGATCACAGCTAAGCCTATTGGAATGTTCTTTTCACTCTATCTTCTTTTGCACATAGATATATGAGAAGCAATATACCATATAGATATTTGAGGAGAAGCATATTAAATAGCTGACTCCCTGTTATTCTAACATTCCAATTATAACTTTAGGCAAATATGGTATTTCTGATTCCTGACAGTTATTAGAAAAAGAGACTCTGGTTATAATCAGCTTTTCTTTACAGTGAATTTGTAAACAGTATAATTTCCCACAGGCTAAAATAAAAGCACTTTGGATATCTAAAAAGAGTTACAGAAGTATGTCCAGTCCAAATTGCCTTACCCCACCCCACCCCACCTTTGCATCAAAGGGCAACACAATGTTTTTCCCTATGTCAAGATGGATAACCTAAAAAATAGGAATCTATTTCCAAAACAGTGAGAAAGAGATTTGTAATCAGAACAATACTCAAAAATCTACAACTTAAAATCCTCATATAAGAACCCAAGAGGAGAGCAGGCCACATACATTGCAACGTTCAAATGACAATGTATTCACATTAAAAGTACTGATGTTTAGTATCAGGTAATGACACTAGATACTGATGGAAACCTCTCATATTCACTTCAAATTTAATCCTGTTTCATGTTTAGGAATAAAGTAACGCTGGGAGTGCCTGGGTGGCTTGGTTGGTTAAGCATCTAACTCCTGATTTCAGCTCAAGTCATGATCTCACGGTTTCTGAGTTCAAGCCCACATCGGGCTGTGTGCTGAGAGCATGGAGCCTGCTTGGGATTCTGTCTCCCTTTCTCTCTGCCCCTCCACTTCTCACTCTCTCTCAAAACAAATTAAAATAAAAACGTTTTTAAAAGTTACACTGGAAATTTATCTTCAAAATGTAAAACGGAGGGGGAAAACTACATAGAATAGGCCATGATGACTGTCACACTTTTTACTAAAAATGGTGGCCCAAACTAGGGCAAATCCACCTTATCATCAAGAAACTATTTTAAAACTCACAGACTTGTCTACTAGACCGTAAGTCAAAATTTTAACCTATGAAATATATAATGGCAGTTCTCTAACTTCAGGGAGGTTCAGGAACCACCTGGATGCCTGGAGAAAATGAGACACTTTGCGAAACTATGTGACTTGTCCCCAAAAATATGCACACAAGACTTCAAATACAGTAAAAGATTCATACATCTGAAAGCCCCAAGTAAAGAAATCCAAGCTAGAAGGATGTTGCCTGGTTACAGTAACACAAAAGTCAGGTAAAGTTCTAGGTTCTTCAATAAACATTCTCGGTTACTTTATACAAATTATCTTTAATAATGGACATATATGAATTTCCCGTAAGTTTTCATTGGCATCCATAAAAACCCTTGGAAATGTCAGGTTCAGCTTTTCCTTATCTAAGCTTTTTAGTCAACACCAAGACTAAAGTTCCTAGCATACGAAGAGACGAAGAATCCTAGACACGAGACAATCAAAATAGGGATGTTCTTAAATTCAAAAAGGCCTCCCACAGACTCTCATATCAGAATTGAAAATACTTTTTATAGTTAAATCAGAAATTAAATTTTAACAACTTTAAATACCAGATAATATGTATTAATATTTTACATATTATCAGGGTACAAAAGGAACATCTTATGAAAACTGAAATAAATCTTTAAGACGTCAATCTAACCAATTTACCTGAACTATTTTAACAATCTCAATAGCTCAAGTTTATATAGCATTTCCTAAGTGGGTTTTATGGCTCTCATTAAGACTTTATCTAACACTATGCTGTATTATTATTTAAAAATGAGCTATACAGAAATTCAGACTGTTTAGTAAAAATGTTTTAACAAGTAGTTTTATAATAAAACTTGACAGAAGTTCAACTTATTAAATGTGCTAAGATTTTTTTTTAACTCCGAAGTAGATATTGCATTACATAGTGGGGGAAAAAACCTCTCAAAACCCCTATCCAGGAAGAACAAGACGGACATCAAGATGTTCTAAGCAATTTCCTGAACAGCAGGAAATGAAAGGCTGAAGAGGCCGAGTTTCTAATCAGTTTACTTTTTTTTTTTTTTCTAAATAGACTTACTCATTATTAACTGATGAAAGATAACACACATATGATATTAAAAACTAAAATCTAATGATTCTCCTGTCATGATTGTCAGTTAATACTCAAGTAGGAAAAAAGTTCATTTGGTTCCCTACGTTTTTTTTTTGGAGGGGGGGGATGGAAATCTATCTACTGGACCATTTCAGAACTGCATAACTTTTATTTTACATTATTAACATCAATTGCAGGAAGTGGCTTTCCCAAGTCAGACAACTATATCCTCCAAGACAGCACTATGCCCAAGTCCATGCTGATGAAAATTCATTTTCAGTTATAAAAGGGGTCATGTTTCTTTCTCATGTCCATAACTTATTCCAAAGATTGTTTCAATCACATAAAAATAGGAAATGTCCTGGGGACCAGCTTGGATTTTTTTATTCTTCCAGTGAAGAACTAGCAGACTGCTTCTAAGTGTAATTTAACTGAAAACACTACTTCAACTTCAAATTTATTTAATGATATGTACAGGAGTTAACAAATTACAATTAAAACGGAATCAGTTATGTTAATTCCACATAACTTAAAATCATGCAACACTGCATGGTAAAAACAACAGCTTCGTTCATATACAAAAAAGTATTTTTTGAGACTCGTGATAGTATATTGAAATTTTTGACATAAGCTTTCTGCAAAGAGCATTTTATAAAAATTTAAAGACCTGATTAATCAGTTAATGCATTAGGAAAGATAATAAACACATTAGTAAAGTGAGGTTACAAGCAATTAATTTTAAAATTACACAAGGTACAGTGTTGAATGTAGTCTCATGAAATAAATGTTTGGTTAAGAAAATAGTTCTGAAAAAGTTATCATACTGAAGCTATGTATTACTTTCGTCAAATCAGGTTATATAAATCAATAGTCAAGTTTATTCAGTTAAAGAAAATATGCCTATCCTTTCTTATACTCATAAATAAGTACTTATTATATAGTCTTTATATACAAGTGAAGAAAAGTTCAATGTAAAAAATATACTGCCAATCCACTTATTATGGTTGAAATAGCTTTTTATCTACACATTAAATTGCATTGATGAAAATATCCAATTTAAATCACATTCAACCAGCATAAATATTTAAGCTGAGTACTGTTGTAAACAATAGAGAAAAACAAATTCTTTTATTTCATCACTTGCGTAACACAATCTACTTCTCAGCTTAGAATGCTATAGAGAAGCCTAAGATTTAATTTAATCAATTCCAAAACCCACTAAACTTAGAGTAAACAAAGTGAATGTTTTTCAAAGTGCATAATTTCCAACTCATCCACTTGTAATATTTATCCAATTCCAGTTCATCAGCAAGAAAATAAAATGTACTTGGCTATAAAAATACTAAGGAATGTTATTGAAAAGGAAAGGCTATTTGGTAGAAGTAACTACAAAAATAATTAGTTTAAATCTTTGTAAAGCTTTAATGCAAGAACATCAGTACACTTTCTTTCCATAAACCTTAAAGCATGATCAACACCAAGATTTTAAATTTCCTCCTTTCAAGTACTTGAAAAAGGTCGCAACCAAGTGTCTCTTCAAAAATTAAGAAGAATGATCATGCAGGTGTTAATCTGCTAACATTTGGGGACACTGATATCTGTGTTGTGTTGTCATCTATGGCTCCACTGGTAGCAAGTACGGGCAAGGCATCACTCTGAAATGTAGATGCAGGACAACTAGTCATGGCAACGCTCTCATCTTCACCGGTGTCTGAATCTGGTGTTGCAACTTCACTGTCCTGAAGCCCCAAGATCTCACAAACTGCTTGTGGCAATTCCTGAATGTGCAAAATCAAACACAAAACCATCATTCACTGTAGAGGAAAAGTAATCACAAAATAACATTTGGACTTAAGACTACACTGATTCCAGAATCTGAATAATTATTCTAACAGTGTAATTGTTACGTATCTTCTCACAGCTTCCTTCTTCAGATGAAATTCTAACCAGTTTTTTCTTAAGTGGTTCCCTGATGTTCTATTCTGAATTAGTCACTCTCCACCCCATCCTACCACTCCCACAAAACACAAATGTTTTCTAATATTTTGAATTTATTTCATTCTCCTTGTTACTATAGTATCTTAGATATCAACTGAAATCTTATTTACACTATCTTTCTCCCTTAATACCCAAGGTTCCTTAAAGAAGTGTCTCACTCACATATTTTGAACAGAACAGCTATCAAATAAATGCTGGTAGAAGTGAACCATAAGTATTTGGAACCGTGAACAAATGACACAAAGACCAAACAGGAACTCTCATAAAAATACGAAAGCCAAAACACATCAGAATAGAATGATTTAGTTCAAAGTTAGATCATATCAAATTTGCCTTGTTTTTAGAAATATCTGAGAGCTTCACTGATACAAATGTAAGGATATAGACTAAATACCACCCATTTAATTATTTCTGATTAGCATCTGTCTTTATTTGGGGATACCACATTTAATATGAGGTCCTAGTCTGTATTCACTAATTCTACTGGATAACACATCAATACTTCAATTCTACAGCCCCCTTTAGTTGTTGCAGAAATGTTTTCATTATTTTTGCCATTTTGCTGTACGATGTTTCTTATCTAGCGTAATTAATCAACTGTTTTCAATTAAGTGCTGTAACTCCATAATGGTAAACAAAATGCTAGCCAATGCTTGGTGTCTGCCTTCAACCTGCTAAAACTGTCTTTATCTTACATCTATAAAGAAAAATTTGTTGACCACCAAAAACATACAAACAAAAAAATCTTACAATTATTTAAAACACTGTATACCTTGCATTTTACCATCTGTAGAGAAATTGCTTCTGCCTTGCATAGTATATCTTCCACATCAATTTTCATGGACAATTCATTGATATGCTAAAATGAATCCATAAAATAAAATAATTGAAACTAAAAGCACTATTATATTCTATATAAACAATTTATTACCAGTTATATTTCACTACAGATAAAATCTGTAAAATAAAAATATTCACATACTACAAATATCCAAGAGATTCAATATATCTTTCAGTTTTAAAGTTAAAGAATAGCTAATAAGCTTATGGAACATTAAATCCAACAGTTGTCCCAAGTCTACCATCTCAAAGTTCTAAGCAAAAGACAATTATTTTTTTAAAAAACTAAACTACATAAAAAAGCATCTGTTAAATTTATTTTTCTTCCAAATTAGCCAGGTTAAAATAACTGCCCAATATGTATTCAACAAACTGTCATTCTCAGAGAGTCAGTCCTAGTACTAAGTGTTATTGATATAATTTAAGTTTTAACTCAAGGGATTCAATAAAGCTCCAAGGAAATGTTTTGTGTATCAGTACCACCAAACAGAAGAAAAAGCCAAAATATTAAAATCTAAATTAAAGGAATAACTACCTTAAGTATTTCATTAAAGCCATAATGCTTTTCCATTATTTGCTGCTTTTCTGATTCCAGAATAGCACAACAGAGAAGAAGATGGAAATTTTTACATGGCAGTTCAGTCCACATTACCTATAAAAAATAGAACTATTTAGTAAACTATTTCAATTCTAAGATATTTTCCTCCCAGAAACAATGCTGAACTCTAAATGACTTCTATGCAAAGCAGAAGGTGCCTAGATGGGGTAGGCCACTGTTTTTCTAGTTAGGAAGTGAGGAGTAGGGAAGTGAAATCTTAGCTTTACCTACATAATAACTAACATCAAGTTCAACACTATGTGAATATGATGAATTCCAAATGGTGGCACTTTAAGTAACTACAATTAGCAAATCACTGAGCCTGACCTAAATGATAAATGTTATTAATTAAGAAGCTGTATCATAAGTAAGGTATAAAGGTTAGAGGCATTTTCAGTATTTCTCTGTGCCTTCAGTTTCTCACTTTTAAATCATCTTCTGTCTCAAAGGCGGGGGGGGGGGGGGCGCTATATCCTAGATGGTAAAATTCAGCTAAATAGTGCATGGAATCAAAACCACCCAGAGACAGCTGTACATTATATTACATAACACAGAATATCCATGACTGTGACAAAAACTGAATCAACTACCCAAAATTTATACCCAAATGTATAAAACATTTGGTCAATAGCTGCATGTACTAAACAGAGATAATGACCTCAAATTTAAGGCCTTAATTTCCTCCTGTTAACCTACATAATAATATCTTACCTGGAAAAATTAAAAGACACACATAAAGAATACCTGAAATGTTTTACTTCTTTTCAAGGTGAATAATTTTCAGAGTGAATCCAATTTTTGAAAGTTTAATTACAGTGCAATTAACCTCAAAGTTTTCATTAAAAGTTCAATTTATTTGGTAAACAGATTGAGGATTATTCTAGCTATATTGTAATAATATTCTCAATTCATCTTTTAAAAAAGAAGTTGAGACATTTATTTAATCAAATCGATAAACTTTAAAATATGATTCCATACAGAAAACAAACTGGTGGTTGTCAAAGGGAGAAAGGGGATGGGTGGATGGGCAAAACAGGGGAAGGGGATTAAGAGGTACAAAATTCCGGTACAACAATAGGGTGTATATATATGTATACGTATATATATGTGTGCATATATGTGTATATATATATATATATATACACACACACATATATATAGTCAATAGTACTGTCATAAATTTGTATGGTGACAGATGGTAACTATATTTATCATGGAGAGCATTTTGTGATGTATGTAAATGCTGAATCGCTATGTTGTACACTAAACTAATATACTTTATGTCAACTATACTCCAATTTAAAAATAAAGAGGGGTGCCTGGGTGGCTCAGTCGGTTGAGTGTCTAACTCTTGATTTTGGCTCAGGTCATGATCCCAGGGTTGTGGGATCAAGCCCCACATTGGGCTCCAGGCTGAGTGTGGAGCCTGTTTGAGATTCTCTCTCAGTCTCCCCATCTGTCCCTCTCCCCTGCTCGCACACAACTTCCCAAATAAAATTAAAAAAAAATTTTTTTTAATATTATTTTTGAGAGAGACAGAGACAGAGTGTGAGCAGGGGAGGAGCAGAGACAAAATCTGGAACAGGCTCCAGGCTCTGAGCAAGCTGTCAGCACAGAACCCAACACGGGCTCAAACACACAAACCACAAGATCATGACCTGAGCCGAAGTCAGACGCTTAACCAAATGAGCCACCCAGGCGCCCCTCAAATAAAATGTAAAACATAAACCCCCCCAAAACAAACCAAAAAACCACACAAAGAAACAAACAATAAATACATTTTTGAAAAGTACAATGTATTTACTGGAAAATTAGGATGTGATGATTATTGTGTTTTTTTGCTTACTATCAAACCATTAAGATTAAATTTCATGACAACCCTCAAAAAATAAATTTTCATTAAATTAAGTATGATTCCAGGTAAAGAACAGGTGAGTTTTACTTCTAATTTCAAACAAAGGAAGTTATCCTATACAAAGCAATGATCCTCTGTCAGCACATCACCTTCTCTAATGGTAGCTGACAGTACAGGAGCCAGTCTCCAGCTGTAAAAACCTCAGAGGGCACAGGAGTTCCACTATATAGAAGTCTATTTATTATCCAAATGAATTATTTCCCCCATTCCTTCCTTAGGAGAGTTTCTGTAATCCCTAATCTTTATGAAGATAAGGTAGCAATTAGTCATTACACCAATATTCTATTTTAAAAGCACACTGATCCATTAACAACAGCCCATTAACACTGACTGTCAGTGATTAAATGTGACCTTTCTTTCCTATCTTTGCTGTGCACATTCTAAAAAATAAAGACCTCTCACCTCTTCTTGAGAGCAATTGGCAAAATCTATCAACAGCCTTAAAAACTGACTACTCTTTGATTCAGAGGTGTCTTGAAATTTATTCTAAGGACATATTCGGAGGTATCCATGAAAATTTGAATATTAAGATACTTGCTTTAGTGTTAAATATGATGTCATTGCAACGCTGTTGCACAAACAAGCAAAATATCTATCAGGTAGAAATTAAATGGTCATTAACCATTCATCAGTTGATGGACATTTAGGCTCTTTCCATAATTTAGCTATTGCTGAGAGTGCTGCTATAAACATTGGGATACAAGTGCCCCTATGCATCAGTACTCCTGTATCCCTTGGGTAAATTCCTAGCAGTGCTACTGCTGGGTCATAGGGTAGGTCTATTTTTAATTTTTTGAGGAACCTCCACACTGTTTTCCAGAGTGGCTGCACCAGTTTGCATTCCCACCAACAGTGCAAGAGGGTTCCCGTTTCTCCACATCCTCTCCAGCATCTATAGTCTCCTGTTTTGTTCATTTTAGCCACTCTGACTGGTGTGAGGTGATTATCTGAGTGTGGTTTTGATTTGCATTTCCCTGATGAGGAGCGACATTGAGCAATGAGAAAGAAGGAAATATGGCCTTTTGTAGCAACATGGATGGAACTGGAGAGTGTTATGCTAAGTGAAATAAGTCATACAGAGAAGGATAGATTCCATATGTTTTCACTCCTATGTGGATCCTGAGAAACTTAACACAAGACCATGGGGGAGGGGAAGAAAAAAAAACTGGTTAGAGAGGGAGGGAGCCAAAACATAAGAGACTCCTAAACACTAAGAACAAACTGAGGGTTTATGGGGGGTGGGAGGGACAGGTGGGTGGGTGATGGGTATTGAGGGCACCTGTTGGGATAAGCACTGGGTGTTGTATGGAAACCAATTTGACAATAAATTTCATAATTAAAAAAAAACAATTTCAAATAAATGAAATAAAGAAATTAAATGGTCATAGATTCATGAGATGTTTATTACATTATTAATATTTTTCTCTAACTAAAATTTCTTTTAAAAAGCCAAATACAAGTCAGCTCCCTCCCAATACTTCACACTACAAAGTGCTATCTCAACAGACTGGCCTGTCAAAACTTCCTTGAACTCTATACAAACCTATCCCAGAATGCACAGAGTCTCACATAAAGTCAAGCCTCCCAAGGAAAGAACACAAATATAAATGGTCTAGAGAACTTGTTCTGGGAAACCTAGTGGCCCAGAAACTTCATGAGGATTGTGATTTATAGAAAAATGCTCCAAAGACCAGATAGTCAATTTAAGATCATAAAATTTTAAGGAGAGACCACAAAAACCATATTTATACTATACTTATTACATACTTCCTTTAGAAATTTCAGTTAGACTATTATAATTCATTTATACTCTATAGAACAATAAAGTATTTTCCATAATAAATATTACATTTGTAAAATAATTTAAGAACTTACCTCCCATAATCGAAGAATATCTAGAAAACTAAATTCCCTTTTAAATCTGATTAAAAGCCATCTGAAGCAAAAATAAAGGTATCCAGAGTCCTGAGATTCTATACAGAAGAAAAAAAACATATATGGCTTACTCTTATGTTAATTATCTCAGAATACAGTGACCTATTTCAAACTCAAATATTTCTACACAGCTTAAGCTATGAGAAGTTCTATAAATTTAATTGCCTTTACTAATTCAAAGAAACGATTATTCAAATTTGTTTAAAAGAAAACCATAAAATAGTAATAATTCATTTTATGAATAAACTGTTTTAAGGCATAATTATAGAAAGATAGTTTGGTACCACACTTTGATTTCTCAGAGGAACTCAGGCAACAGTGACAGAGTATATGGGGCTTTCAGACAGTTCTTTACACTTTTTCTCTCTGTATATTACCCTACAACTTGCTGGGTGTATAATTTGATTAACCAAACTTACCTAAGTAACTGCAAAATCCACTATCCAACAATCGAAGTAAGGTACTGAGTTGAATTAGTTGGGTCTTCATGCCTTGCATTTGTTCTTCAAAATTTTGATGCTTTAAAGGGAAATAAATGTTACCACATAAGTAATACTGAATACATATTCTATAGTACAAAATCACTGATAGATAAAGCAAGAGTCTAAGGACAAATGCTGGAGTTATACCACACTGGTTATATTAAAAAAAAAATCACAACAAATTGAAAAGCTAAAGCAACATTAAAAAGGAGGGAAGAAAATCCTTGGAGTCAAACTAAGGATTACTTGTTTTCCTCTATTCATTTGACTTAAAGAAGAACGCAGAGCTACAGATGGATACACTTCTTACATCAAATAAGAAACTTGGTGAAAGAAATACACACTTGCGAAATAAACTTTTATCAAATCACTTCCACTGGTAAATATTTCTTCAAATTGCCATATAAAATAAAATTAATTTTAGCTTTAACATATACTTCATTTTAAAGAATTATTTCTTAAATTTGATGACACTAGGGAATCTGTGAAGTCAAAATCATTTGCATGACAATTCCAAAATATTATATGCATTTTGCACTTTAAATTCACGGGGCGCCTGGGTGGCGCAGTCGGTTAAGCGTCCGACTTCAGCCAGGTCACGATCTCGCAGTCCGTGAGTTCGAGCCCCGCGTCGGGCTCTGGGCTGATGGCTCAGAGCCTGGAGCCTGTTTCCGATTCTGTGTCTCCCTCTCTCTCTGCCCCTCCCCCGTTCATGCCCTGTCTCTCTCTGTCCCAAAAATAAATAAACGTTGAAAAAAAAAATTTTTTTTTTTAAATAAAAAAAATAAATTCTCCCCCAAGTATGAAGGGCTATATAAGGAGTGACACTGCAATAGAATGAATACAGGAGCAGGTAAGAAAATCCAGCTGTCTTCCATTAAAGTAGACACTGAAGAAAATGGAAAATGGAAAACAATCCCTCTTCTCAGTAAATTGTTTCCATTTGGAAAAGTTGCTTTTCATTAAAAAAAGGTTATAGGTGTTATGGTATAAAGGTTTGTTATTTTTAAATAATTAATAAATATTTATATATTTCTCAATATTAATTTTTCATGATAAACATCAAGAGATATAACCTACATAAAGAAATGTTCAGAGTCCTCAATAATATTTAAGAGTGCAAAGGGGTCCTGAAATCACAAAGTTTAAGAACAGTTATGGTTTACTTTACATACTTTAAATAATCTGCAGAGTTGAGTAAACTCCCTACCAAAACTTTACCCAAGTGTTGGGAGGTGGATAATGAGACCAAAATAACAGGAAGGTTCCTTAGATCATTCTGATCCCTTTTATCTATGTGCCGCCAACTCCTCTACGGTAACCTACTGTCCTAATGCTTATAAAAACCCTAAGGACAACATCTCTTCCCTCAACTTCTTTTTTAGTTTGGAGACACAGCATCACTCTTAGCTTAAAAAAAAAAATTAAGGCTACTGATTCTCAAAAAACTGATTTTTCTTTTATGCCTTAAGGAACCAGTTTACTAGATTGACACAAGCCTTTGGGATATCATTCCTTCACATTTACCACAGAGCGCTGTAAGCGAAAGGCAAAATTAACTCTCTGATTAACAGCATCATTTTTTATTATGACAGCCAAAGGCTAGAGTTGTTTTGGGAGTACCAACATGGCATACTCTGCTATAAAAAGAAGTGCTCCCAAAATGACAGAAGACAACTTTGGAAAAGTAGCTACTCCTGGAGAAGGGAAAATTAGATCAACAATGGATATACAAATGGCTTCAATTGCATCTGTAAATAAATATGCATGCATATATACATACACATGTATATTCATATATATACATGCTCATATATATTCGTGTATATGTATATATACACATGTGTGTATATATATGAGGAGGGAGGTGAGGAGAAGGAAGGGAGGAACTAAATTATTCAGCAAAATGAATGGGTGGGTATAAGAAAGTTCATTAGATCATTTTGCTAATCTTTCTATAATATTTCTATAATAAATACAGTCTATGACTATCCCTACATTAGATGTGAGTAAATATAACAAGAGTAAATCTATGGACACCAGGTTCAGTCATCACAAAAGAAATAAAAACTTACATGAAATAAAGCTGTAAAACAAAAAGGAGTCAAATAACAGTATGGGTTTAAGGACACCAAACCAACAGCAATGCAGTAAAAAATAATCATGCAGATTATTTTGATTGCAACATGTTACCCTTTTATTCAAATATGAAAAAAATGTTAGTAGACAATATATTAAGAGATTTTTTTTAGAATAAAGACTAGAAAAATCCCCAGACCATTCTCAATGGAAAAGGCAAACACAGAAACATTTACTATGAAAAAGAAGAATTTGAACCTTCATACACAAAAATGACAAATAGACCGTAAAGTGTATATTACAGATGTTCATTTACATTTGAGACCTAAATACATGCACAAGTATGTATGTATGCATGCATGTATGTATATATATGGCATCATAAGTCCATTTTTTGCACATGTCAATATTGGCTCAATTTTATGGAAACTATTACTGTAAAAATCAAATTGCAGTCAGTATGTTCATGTTAATTCTAAAGTGTCTAAACTAAGCACTGGGGAAATCTTCATGTGTTTATTCTACAAAAATCTGTTGCACAAAAACCTCATGTTGGCATTAGGAAAATTCTGGAAGCATACCAGAGAACTAGTTAAACAAAGACATGAGACTTTTATCAAGGAACATACTAGCTCTAGTGAAAAGAGGATAAACAACAAAAACACAAGAAAGGCAGACAACAGTTTTTATACAATTAGTATCAGTTGTACAGACCTTTATAACAAATGCCTCAGGTTTCTAGAGCACTTGAGAGTAATTGGAACTAAGAAAGCAGGTAAAATCAAATCAATCAAAAAGGTAAGGAAGACAAACTATGATATTAGCAGATTACTGCAATTAATAATCGTTCCAAATAATCCAAAACTTTAATTCATGGTCATGACTATGCAGTTCGAAATACTTATTAACTTAATAGTAAAAGGTATTTTTAAGTATCAAATCTTAGCAAATATGTGTTTGGAAAAGTAGAAGAAGTGAGGTTGAGTTGGAACCATGGATAAGAGACTTAAAGAAACAGGGAAAAGTGGGAAAAACTGAAAGGGCAAAGAAAAATTGGCAAGCTAATTCCCAAGAGAGGAAGAATAGACTAAGGAAAAAAGAGAAGGGTACTATTTCTAAATCCCACATTCGTATCCTAGAAACTGAGTTAAACCTTATGTTACAAGGAAACATTTTATATGATTATATATTCAATATCTTTATCCCCTTGCTAGCAAGCCATTTGAATACCCAACCTCAAGGTCCAGCGGCAAGTATATTAGTTTTACTCTGAAACAGTACAGTGACTTATGTAGTCAGGTCTTTGGATTTCATATGCCTTTATCTCCTCTTAGCCCTCTTCTATTTTTTTTTTTCTTTCTAATAGATTACTTGAGAAGACTGTTCTATTTTATTTCCCTGTTAATACTCTGTGCTATTGTCCCAGAATTCTGTCTCCAAGATATATCAGTGACAATAGATAAAATGTTCTTTGTAATATGTATATATAAACATAGTTCAACTCTAATAATCACATGCTTCTGAGAAAATAACAATGAATTACTAAGAAAGTGTCACCATTACAAATAGTTCAAACAGAGATCTAGAAGAAAAATCAGTTACTATAATGACAAAATCCAAAAATGTTCACAAAAAGTAAGGATATTACTTGGCATGACTAAGCTTTATCTCTGAAACAGATGATATGAAAGTTCAACTACTTCACAAGAACTGAATTCATCTACTTCATCAATATTCTATAATGACTCATAGCTCTTCTGCAGAACACAAGCATTTACTGATATTAAATCCTGATTACCCTTGTGCTACAGGCACTTACTATCTACTTCTTGTATTAAAAACAATGTCAATATTTTCAAGTCCCTTGAAAAGGCTATTTAAAAAAGAAACAAACAGGGGTGCCTGGGTGGTTCAGTCAGTTGGTTAAGCGTCTGACTCCTGATTTTGGCTCAGGTCATGATCTCACTGTTTGTGGGTTTTTCTTTCGTGCACTGACAGTGCAGAGCCTGCTTGGGATTCTCTGTCTCTTGTCTCCCTCTCTCTGCCCCTCCCCCACTCTCCCTCAGTCTCTCAAAAATAAATACATTTTAAAACAAGAAAAAAGAAACAAACAACATAGAGCAATTTTTAACTTCCACCATAACTGGCTAAAATATAAACATCAATCTTATGTAAGATTATAGAACTAAATTTTTCAAAATTAGTTTGATTAAAGGAAGGAGCCCCTGTTCTTACCATTTGGTCCATATAAGAAGCAAAGCACCAAAAGGCATCCACTTCATTTTCCATCACATATAAAAGAGGGGAAAGTAAGTCACTCATTCCCTGAACATACCCTAAGAATAGAAAAAACAAACAAAAAACAATCATGTCTCTGAAAACCTAAGCTTTATGTAATTCTTCTGTGCATATCATTACAATTTCATCTAAAATTTCATCTTTTCTTTGGTTTCAGAAACTGGTAGATATTGACGTCTACTGAGAAAAGAAAACAAACGAGGAGGAAGTCTAGCAATCAGGTAAGAAAGATGAGTTGTCATAGACTGAGATGCCAAGCAGATATATAGCTGCTATTTTATGTCTTCAGTGTGGTCATCACTATCAAGAGAGGGTAATATTATTAAAAATTAAGGGGGGCGCCTGGGTGACTCAGTCGGTTGTGCATCTGACTCTGGCTCAGGTCATGATCTCACGGTTCGTTAGTTCGAGCCCTGCATTGGGCTCTGTGCTGATGGCGTGGAGCCCGGAACCTGCTTCAGATTCTGTGTCTCCCTCTCTCTCTGCCCCTCTGCCGCTCACACTCTCTCTCTCTCTCAAAAATAAACAAACATTAAAAATTAATGTGCAAAATTACTATGATAAAACAGGAAAGGTGAGAAAAAACCCATAGAACATCAAATGTAAGTGTATATATTCAAAGGACATTTGAGAAGGACCAGTCAGAAGTAAGGGGGAAAAAAAACAAATGAAAAAGGTGTTGTAAAAGTCAAGGGGGGGAAACATTTCAGGGGCCAAGAGTCAACAGCCCCTAATGGCGATGAACAAGCCAAATAAAATAAGAACTTTTAAAAAGGGCCCAACTGCTTTAGCCACCAGATCACTGGTAATCTAAACCAAAAGAAGTACAAAATTATGTATTTCTTTTAAATAGCCCTATCTATGTTCTTCTTGCCTTTCTCTTCTTGTTATTCTATGCACAACCAATGCTAGCAACTGGGTGTAATCCAATCAATACTTTGTACCTGAAACTACCACTCTGACTACCTTTCTCTGGATGTTGTTATAATTCTCAGTCATGACAATTACAGCCCTTGATTAAAAAGAAAAACTGTAGGGGCGCCTGGGTGGCGCAGTCGTTGAAGCGTCCAACTTCAGCCAGGTCACGATCTCGTGGTCCGTGAGTTCGAGCCCCGCGTCAGGCTCTGGGCTGATGGCTCGGAGCCTGGAGCCTATTTCTGATTCTGTGTCTCCCTCTCTCTCTGCCCCTCCCCCGTTCATGCTCTGTCTCTCTCTGTCCCAAAAATAAATAAACGTTGAAAAAAAAAAAAATTAAAAAAAAAAAAAAGAAAAACTGTAAACAATCAGGCCCCTCACTTTAAAAGTCTTGGTTTTGCTTCTCACCTCAATGTGTCAAGCTTACTTTTTAGTTCCACCTTATAAAACTCTCAATTTTCTTAACTGTTTTACAATTGATTTCAGATTTAAGACACATTCTTGAACCAACAAAGGGACAAAAGTTCATATGAAACCTTTTTACATACAGATTATCATTCAACTTTGGTAACTTTGGTACATCTGTTAAAGTTACTTAGAGATTTTTTTCTAATAGTAGCTTGAAGTCATGGAAAATATAGTCTTTCATGTGCAAGTCCAAAGCTTACATTCTTACCATTCACAAAAATCTATGTGCACTGAAGCCATTAAAAGTATATATTTTAAAAGGGAAGAGGGTACTTCTGCTAGAAATGATATACAATTCTACACCTCTCTTCCTTATTTTGGAATAAAACTTTAACAAAGGACTTCAGGAAGCATATAGGCCAGAGTCTCTTGAGAAAACTTCTGATCAGAGATATAACAGAGAGACAACTCAGATCACTTCGGGATCACCTTACTATCTCTACTATCTCTATCTGCTCTGAGCCTTGCCCTATCATCTACTCCTATGTTCCTATCAACCTAGGTCTACATGATACCCTGTGGAAAAGTATGGCTCTACTCGCATTAGCACGAAAGAACACTTGGGTTGCCATGGTGGGCATCCGATTACACTACCAGACAACAAAGTTACCAAAATATTTGGAGAAAAGTGCCAGGGAAAATTGGCATATGCTATGATATCTAAATGTAAGTATTTCTACAAGTTTATCACAGGCTTTTTAAAAATCCTGCACCCTTGTGATGATTAGCTTTATCTCTCAACTTGGGTGGGCCTCAGGACACTCAGATGCCTGGTTAAACATTATTTCTGTGATCGTCCTGAAAGTGTTTCCAGAAAAGATTAGCATCTGAATTGGTGAACTGATGAAAACAGATGCCCGCCCCTGCCCTGCCCCCCACTGTGGGCGGACACCATTCAGTCCATGGAGAGCCTGAGCAGAACAAAAAGATGGAGGAAGGTGGAATGTGCTCTCGCAGTAGCTACTTGAATTGGGACAGTGATCTTCTCCTGCCTTTTAAAGCTCCTGGCTCTCATGCCTGCAGACCTGAACTGGCATCTGCACCACTGGCTCTCCTGCTCTCAGGCTTTCCTGGGTCTCCAGCTTGCAGACAGCAGACTGTGGGACTTCTCAGTCTCTAGAATCGTGTGAGCCTACACCTCAGAAGAAATCACCTCAGAAGAAATCTTTTTCTTTTCTTTCTCTCTCTGGATATATATGTTAAAATATACAAGAATATATATATATATAAACACAAAACATACATAAACATACAGAATCTTAATGGTTCTGTTTCCCTGCAGAACCCTAATAAAAACACTTTTAAAAAAGAGTAAGTGGGTTAGAAGGAAGACTAAATTGTTGTTATCATCAGAACTTCTCTAGATGGCACTGACACAGTGAAAGCAATGACCAACATAAAGGCTAAACCAGGGGTGCCCAGGTGGCTCAGTTGGTTAAGCCTCTGATTTCGGCTCAGGTCGTGATCTCACGGTCTGTGGGTTCGAGCCCCACGTCAGGCTCTGTGCTGACCGCTCAGAGCCTGGAGCCTGCTTCTGATTATTTGTCTCCCTCTCTCTCTGTCCCTCCCCAACTAGCACTCTCTCTCTCTCTCTCTCTCTCTCTCTCTCAAAAGTAAATAAACATTTAAAAAAAAATTTTTTTTTAATGCTAAGCCAATTAGAGTATGAAAGAAATTTGATCTGAATTCAGCAAAGTGCAAAAGAGTACTTCATTGGGTCTGACTGTATACAGTCTATAATAAAAATATTTCAAAGTGTGCTATTCAAAAGATTTACCAAGTACGTCTCGTCTAGAAAAAAAAAGTGCTTTGGGCGCCTGGGTGGTGCAGTCGGTTAAGCGTCCGACTTCAGCCAGGTCACGATCTCGTGGTCTGTGAGTTCGAGCCCTGCGTCAGGCTCTGGGCTGATGGCTCGGAGCCTGGAGCCTGTTTCCGATTCTGTGTCTCCCTCTCTCTCTGCCCCTCCCCCGTTCATGCTCTGTCTCTCTCTGTCCCAAAAATAAATAAAAAAACGTTGGAAAAAAAAAAAGAAAGAAAAAAAAGTGCTTTATTATAAAGTTATAATGAATGACAATTTCTAAGAAGTTTATTTAATCATTTAAGTCTTCAGCTGTCATATGAGATCACTACCATATTTCTTATACAAGTCTTAGCTGAAGCAAGTAGTCAAATTTATCTTCATACTCTAGTTGCTTTTAATCTATTTTATTTTATACATGATGTTCTTTGGGGTATGTCATGAGTTGCGGGGGTGGAATTAATGTACAAATTCCTTTTAATTAAAGAAAGATTAAAGCTGTTTAAATTAGCATTCAGTGACACTAAGATCCTGCAGTAGTGCTGACTGATGCACATCTTAATCAGCACTACTACAATTTCGCAAGTAGTTCTCTAAAATTATCTCCACAGCAAATTTCTTTCAGAGGGGGGTGGGCATGAGAAATGAACTCCTTATCCTAGCACACACTTTCTTACACTGCAAAGAAAAAAATCACCTACATATAGGTCAATTTCCAGGTTAACTGAACCTCAGCCCTTAGAGTATCAAATAAAAAATATTAGAGGAGGTGGAAATCATTTTTTTTAGACACTCTCTGCCTTCTTACATATGGTATTTCAAATATAATTTAATGTTTTATTGGTTATTTAGGATCATCATCATGTACATACACCATTAAAAAAGATATCTCCCAAGAAACATCCTAAGTGTAGTGTCTTTGCACTAACGAAAAATTATTCTTCCTTGAGTTCTTCTGTCTGCTTTTGGTAATTTTTGTCTCCTTCCTCACTATTCATGACGTTGTATTCAATGTAAATATACCTATACCTCATCTGTATGGTCTATGAAGCCAAACAACTCAATATGACAGAATTACTTACAAGAGTAAATTTACAACAGCCCAGGTTACTTCGCCATGAGTAAAAGGCAAGAAATTTGGCCCACTGCTTTATGAAAACTACACTGACTTCTCACAAGGCCAGAGTTCTTAACAGGAACCTTGACTATGTTTCAGATAACTTAGGTACTTGCCCAGAAAGAACGAGGGATTAATAGAGACAAATGAAGACAGTAATTTATACAGTTAGCTGGACTACGCCCTGAAAAAACTGAGCATTCAGGAACTCCTACGAATATGCATGAATTCCTATCTCAAAATTATCATCTGACAGTAGAGGGCAATGCCTCCATTCCCTAAGACAATGGTCCTATTCCCTACAGTAAAATGGCAATGGGTCAGTGTGGTGGATGTATAGAGGTGAAAATGCCAGCCTGAAAATAAAGACCTGGGTCTCTACTCCAGTCCAATATTTACTACTTGTACAACCTTGAGTCACTCTCTGAATCAATATAACCTTATAAAATTGGAATGATTTCCCCACTTCTTTGAAAGGCTGCTATGAGAGTCAAAATCAAGTATGACAGCATTCTCTAACCTGAAAAGCACTACTCTACCAATAGGTTTTCAATGATCCAATTTGAGGCTCATTATTTGAGGTGACAGATAGGACTAAATTTTACATTTTAAAGATAAATCTGTGTTTTTCCATTTACCTTCACCAAAGAGGCTGATGCCTCAAGATCCACAAAGAGTTTACATCTTCCCCTAACATATAAAAGAAGCCAAGAGGAATTTACATAGACAAAAACAGTGAAGAAAATGTACCACAATTCAAGGCTCACTTGGGTTTAATACACTAAATATCTAATTACCTTTTCCAAAACCTTTTCAAGCTCTACTAAAATAATCTGGAAACCATCTATTTCCACCATTCTCTACTTGGAAGTTACTCACATGGTAGATAACTCAGAAACTTATCCATTACTTATGCTTACTTACTTGCTTAGAGAATCTGTTCGTCCTTTAAAGAAACAACTCAAGTTCTCTTATCCCTTAAAATATTGATTCCTTATATTTTCTACTCTTATCATCCCTTCCCCATGCAAGCTGCAACTGCCCCTCTCAGCCTGTCTTTCTAACCCATTCTTGGTAGGAAACACAGTTATCAAGAAAAGAGAGTGAAGTTCTACATGGCCTAGATAATTATCTGCATGGCTTGCCCAAGACATCACATCAGTATTTTCCTTCACAAAGTAGGTAAGTTTTCCAAATAAAAGTTCCCAAACTTTCTCAATTCACAGACTTCTTAACATCTTAGTAATTTTTTTCCAAAGCACTCCTCAGCTCAAGAAAATAACTAACACTTCCACTTATTAAGTAGTTAGATCCAAACAACTTAATATCTATTTATGTCCTAAGAACTCAGCACCTGTTGGATACTACACTATTTCTCAAACCTTGGAATCCAATTGGAAACCACCATTCCCATTTCCTGTCCCTCATCTATTTTCACACAGTACTTGCTGAATCACACAGCAAGGCCTGAAGCTCTGCTTTGCAAAACTAACTTCATCAGGAGGAATGTGACCATCTAATGTTGAAACTCTGAACTACTTTAGCTAGGACTTACAGCAGTACCCTACAGAGTTCACGATCTCTCTCAAAAATTTAAAATATCCCACATTGTCCCACAAGTATGCTGTGACAACCCCATGCTCTTCAGTGCACAATTTGGGAATCACAGCCTTCTAAGTTTCCAGTCCAGTAGAACAATCTCTACAGAAACTAGCCCACAGAGCTGTTACATACATCTAATAGGTTCATAAATTTAAATTCTAAGATAAATATACATAAATCTTTCTAAATTAGGATGTCAGAGAACTTACCTAAATCAAAATCATACATACAGTAGGTCATCAAAATGTCATGAAGCAAAATCAACCCTGGATTATCTTGGCCTTCATAAAACTTGTTTGTTCGATCTGTTCTGTTAACATCTTTTTCTGAGGAGGAAAATCATCACATATTTGAAAACCTTTCAAAAAACAGATTCTTATAAAGCTTACCTCTTACAAGAACAAAATTCTTCTTGGTACTAATTTCACTCTCTTGCCAATCTTTCACTTAATGAAAAAAAAAATCATCAAATTCTATTTCAGATACGCAATAAAGTAACATTTTGGAATACTTTTTCAAAAATGAGTCCACTTCCTCATGGGTATACTTTCAAATATTTCTCAATTCTTATCTAAACATAGAAATTTTTTAATAGTAGAAAACACTTTTAATTAATTAAAAGCAATACCAAGTAATAATTCACATTAGTTAGCAATAAAACTGCCAGTCATGAATGCATGTGATAGGCCATATTATCTGAAAATGGTAATAAAAAAAGCTCTTAGGCAATCAAGTGTAATCAAAGAGATGTGTTTCATTCATATCTGCTTCATTCATTATCAACTTCTTTGTCATGTTCCATAATCATCTTCAGGACGAATGACTTCCTTATTCTCATATATACATTATTCAATTTATATATTAGTATAAACAATATGTATTAATTTTGAAAAAATGAAAACCCACATTTTGCTGGAAATGATTTCATGACACTGAAAACAGATTTGGAAGCTTTACCATGAGCATACCCCAAACTGTACTGACAATTCAATTCCCAAACACTGATACTAGCAAATGCAGCTAATTGTGAAAGGCTTTACTAACGGTCTTCCCCAAACGAATCCCTCAGTAAATTAAAAAATAATTTACAGAAATTCAAAATGATTAATTTATTCTATAACCAATTCTGTTTAAAAGTTATAACTGACCTCTCCCCACTGCACTCCACCCCTTTAAACTGAATAAATTGAAAACACTGTCCATACAGATACTCCCGCTTTTCAGAAGTTTGCATTACACCACTTCACTTTTACAAAAGACCTACGTTAGTACCCATTTTCACTAACCAAAAGAAATCCGAAGAGGATTTTCACTTTTCCAAAAAACGTCCAGAAGCAAAAATAACATTCAGCAAGCTGCTAGAGGCAGCATGCACCCTGGGCAGCCAGATGGGTCCCGCCAAGCTCTTTTCCCGGGACTTACCCTCAACCATCCATAGCTTTGAACTGTGTCTGCGAGCATCTGTGCTTTATCGTAATTTATTTTGTGTATCTATTAGCAAGATGTGTCCTAAGGTATCAAAAAAGTCTAAAAGAGGTTATTTTTGGGGTGTGGGAATCCTTAAGAAATCTTTCATATAAGCTAATAGTAATTGTTTCTTTGCTTTACGCCATTTAAGCTTATGAAAGGTCTCATAGGAACGCTCTACTTTCAGATAGCTGGGTAAACCTGTACTTGTGAAGAGATGGGGAGGTATTTTACAACTGAGTAGAATCTAACAAATAGAAGATGACATGAGTTTATATTCTGTAAGGGCATTTTTAAAAAATATTAGAATATTATAGCTTTCTATTAAAATATACTACATTAGATTTAATAAAACCAAGTATATATCTATAGAATTGTGGAACCGTTTATCAAACAAATAAGGAAAAGCAATACCAAAGAAAGCATAATAAATGTAAAATTTCATTTAAGAACATCAAAATGGTTCAGTCTCAAACAGGTACATAAGTTTATTTTTTTATTAACTCAAACACAATTTATACAATCATAACAATAATATAGAATATATCTGCCTTAATAGGGGTTTTAAATGTGGTAAAAAATTACTTATACCCTCATGAAGTGTATTTCTTTCCTCTTGTATATTTAGAAGTGACATACCAGGCAGAAAACAAAAAGGGATCAAAAGTGATATATAAAAGTATTTTATAAGGGAAGTACTTCTAGAAACTAATTTTCTAGAAAGAAAATTAGTAAGTTAAAAAAAAAAAACCCTCGTTAAAACCAACTCTCCATTTAACTTATTATGGCTAAAAAAGACAAGCAAAACACAACCACCCTAACAGATCCCACTTTACATTTGCCATCAGTAACCTCATGTGGGCCCCTAATTCTGCCTGGCACTCATGCTCTATTTCCTTCATCCATTCCCTGTCCCCATTCATAGAACTACTTTACATCTTCTCTATCTTTAAGCTTCCAACATGGTATATTCTCCGAACTCTAGCTCTTAGATGAACACCTTGCTTCCTATTTCTGAGAAAATAGAAGTTATCCAAGGAGAACTTCCATAGGATTCTACTATTTTAACCACATAACTGCATTTGTATTCACACAGTCCCCTTCTCTCCTATCACTCACTCTAAATGAGCTTCCAAGATCGTGGCTAAGTCCAACCCCTCCTCTTGTGCATGAAATCCATACTCTACTGGCTACCCAAGGATGCTGCTCTAGTAATTCTTGTCTCCCTCTCCAGTTTCATGAGTTTTTCTTAGTTTTCAACCATACTATTGTTTCTCTCTTCATAAAAACCTTACTTAACCACACTTTTCCCTCGAATGGCATCCCATTCTGTCTCCATCTGTTTAGAGCAAAACTTCTTGAAAGAGCTGTATATATTGTCTCCAAATCCACTCCTCCCGTTTCCTCCTGAACTCCAATCAGGTTGTCACTTCACCAAAACCTCTCTAATCAAAATCTCCAGTGATCTCAATACCTTGTGCAATGCTCAACCCAAGCCTTCATCTCACTTGACATCCTAGTTACTCCTTATTGAAATACTTTTTTCACTTGACTTCTGGTCAAAACTCTCAGGTTTTCCCTCTTTTTTCTCTGGCTCTTCTCTCAGTCTATTTTGCTGATTTCTCCTAATTGTTCCTGTTTATAAGTTAAAGTACTACCTCAGAAGGGTGCCTGGGTGGCTCAGTCTCTTAAGCATCTGACTTTGGCTCAGGTCATGATCTCACAGCTCTTGAGTTCAAGCCCTGAGTCAGGCTCTGTGCTGACAGCTCAGAGACTGGAGCCTGCTTTGGATTCTGTCTCCCTTCCCCTTCCAGCTCGTGCTCTATCTCAAAAGTAAATAAAAAAAAATTTTTAATTAAAAAAAAAAAGTAACGTACTACCTCAGAGCTCAGTTCTTGGATCCCTCCTTTTCTAAATACACCACTCCTTTGGCAATGTCATCTAGTCCTCCACCATCTATATGCTGATGACCTCTACATTTTTATCTCCAGCCCCCTTCTCTCCCCTGAATTCTAGCCCTATACATATACTTCCAACTCTATATATTAATATATCAACATCTAATAGGCAGTTTCACACTTAACATGTCCAATAAGTTCCAAATATTTCCTTTCAAACTTGCTTCTCTCACAGTTTTCCGTGTCTTAATTAAAAACCTACAATTCCATTCCTCTGGTTACTCACTTTAAAAACTTTGGAGTCATTCTTGAGTCTTTGCTCCCCTTGTCTGACACAGATACATACGTGTGTGTGTGTGTGTGTGCATGTCTGTGTGTCAAACTTTCAAAATACATATAGAAACCAACGCTGAGATCTCCCATCCATTCATTCCATGCCACCCCTCCCATTCACTTCACTCTAGAGAGCTACATGGGTCTCCTCTTTGCTCTTCTTCAAACGTGTGGAGGTCCTGAAGGACAAACAAGTCTAGACCATGCAGTTCCCCTCTGCCCAGATGCCCTTCGTCCAGATAGCTGCATGGCATACACTCTCTGCTTCTTCAAGTCTCTATTCAAATCTCACTCAACTGCTAGTGCTCTGTATCAACCATCATCTCTTGCCTAAATTACAGCAATAGCCTCACATGATCTATTTCCACCCCTACCCGCTACAGCTATTCTCCAAACAGTAGCCAGAGTGATTTGTTTAAAGGTAGTATCACTCCTGCTAAATATCTTCCAGTGCTTCCCATCACACTCAGAAGAAAAGCTTATGTCTTTACGAAGAACTATAAGGCTCTACGTGATCTGTACCTATTCCTTCACTGTTTCCTCTCTGAACTTCTTACTTTCTATACTCTACTCCAGCTCATTCTAACCACACTTACCTCCCTGCTATACTTCAAACATGCAGAGAACCTGGGGTGAAAACTAGTCTTAATATATGTTGTTCCTTTCTACTTGGACTGCCCTACACCTAGATATCAGCATAGCTCACTCTTCCCCTTTTTCAAGTTTCTACTCAAATACCACTTTTTCAATAAAAGCCTTTTCAGGTCACCCACGTTAAAACTGCAACATGACTGATAAACTTCCTAACATCTTGCCTGATTTTTCTACTTAGCACTTATCACTAACATACCACATGTTACTTATCTTGTTTACTGTCTGTTCTTCCCCACAAGGATAACAGCTCCTTGAGGGTAAGTCTTTTGTCTGTTTTGTTCACTCATGAATACCCAATGCCTAGGGGAGGGCCTAGTACATAAAGGCATTAAATATTTACTGAATGAATGTATGAATGTTTAAAATAAAATGTGATTTTAAAAAAGATCCCTAGTGATTCTAACATGCAGCCAAAGTTAGAAACCAGTGCTGTAAAGACCAGGATTCCTGGGCCTTCTTATCTGCCTTCCCGCCCCCCCAAATGATATCATCCATTCCCAAGGATGTTTATACTGATAATACCCAAATTTATATCTCCTACCCAGACTGTTGCAGATTACTCAACTAGCCCCTTGATATTCCATTTGTATATCTCACTATAAGGTATATAAGTAATATCTAATTCCATTTCACCATCCCCCATTCTCTTCATCACCATAAGTAGCACCACCAACTGGCCAATTTCTTTAGTCAAGAAATGTAGTCCCATCCTAAATTCTCTTCTTCTTCATACCCCGCATTTAATACATCAGAAAGTCTTATCGATTGCATCACCAAAATATAAGTTGAATCCACTTATTTATCTACATTTCCACTACTACCATCTCTTAGAGTTCTCTACTAATTGGTCTCCCTGTTCCTACCTGTACCTTGATTCAATCCATTTTTCCATACAGCAGAAATACTGATTTTAAAATACAAGCAAAATGGTCTTATTCAAAATGCTCCAATAGTTTCTTTTGATACTTAAAATCCAACACGTTGGCACTAACCACAAGATCTACAGCTTACCTGTGTATTTTTTAATAAAATGAATTGGTACCAAAGAAAACAACAACAACAACAACAAAGCTTTTGGCAACCTTTCCCCAAAAAATACTTTTGAGAAAAAGTACTATGGAAAAAGAATCCTTTAAAACCAACTTATTATATATACTTCTACTGGTAGAAAGTATGGTACAGTTGAAAAGTAACTGAATTAAGAATCAGATCTGAGTATGAATGAGTCTGGGCTATGGAACTAACTAGACAGATGACTAAAGACAATTTACTAACATTTTCTGGGCTTCAATTCTGTTATCTGCTAAACTAAAAATGAAAAAACTGGATGAAAGTATGGCTCAATTCTTTTGATTTGAAATGTTTACATTTTTCCTCCAAACTCCTTGAAGTGAGAATAAGACACAAGAAAGATTGAGAATTATCAGAGCCATTATCACTACTCCCTGAGTTTAAAAAAAAAAAAAAAAAAAAAAAGGAAGATGACATAGCATGTGGAAAGAAAAGGCTTAATTAAGGGGTGCCTGGCTGGCTCAGTTGGGGGTAGCACACAACTCTCAATCTCGAGGTTGTGAGTTTGAGACCCACACTGGGTAAAGAGATTACTTATTTATATTAATAAAGACATGCATACACACACACTTTAAAAAAAAAAAAAAAAAAAAAAAAGAAAAGAAAGAAAAGAAAGTTACTTAATCTGTAAGATCCCTTCCAGTTCAAATATTTTATGTTCAAGCAGGAAAAAACAGTCCATTACCATTTTTTCCTACTGAAAGTGAAAACAGCAGGGGACTTCAGTTGGAAACTTCAGATAATTCCATGCCTCAAGATCCCCAACCTTCTGAGTTAACTGGAGGAAGGACACAGTTTATTCCAGTATAATTTATTTTTTGGAAAAATAAATTCTTTTACAGCCAAAAGTACTGGGGTACCCAGCTGGCTTAGTCGGAGGAGCATGCAACTCTTGACCTCAGGGTTGTGAGTTCAATCCCCATGTTGGGTAGAGATGACTTACATGAACAAATGAAAACCTTATAATCCAAAGTACTATTACCAAAAAGATCTCATCATTTGTCTTTATGTCTTTACAAAAGCTACCAAATTGTTTATGTTGGGCTTTCTAACTATAATTTGTAGATTTTCTTCTTCCATGGGAAGGTGATGTTGAACATGGTGGTAAAAACATTCCCCATCTTTATTTATGAAGCTATAAATAAATCCAAAAGTAATATAAGAATTTAAAAAGTAAATTCCACTACTATCCAAAGCTATCCTAAAATTATGTAGAGGCTAGCTAACAAGATAGTTAAGAGCACTGAAACTGGGTTCTGCTCTTATTAAATCATGTGATCTTGGACAAGTCAATTATACTTTCAATGGTTCAGTTTTCTGTAAAATGGAGATTATCAACTTAGAACTTTAAGACATGTACAGAAGTAACTATGTATTCTTTCAATAACTTACACCAACCTGGCCTTTATCATAAGAGCTAGATGACCCAGTACTTACTCTCTGGAAATAAGTCTAATTCCTTTGATGTAAAATTCTGTCAAGCATCTCTTTTTTATGAAATAGTTATTCCTAGATGAATTCTTATTCAATTCTCAAACATTAACAAACATTTACTATCTGAAGTCATGTATTAAAAAAATGAATTATATGCATATTTAGCGATGGTCTGGAGGGACACAAACCAATGTCTATCAACTATAGTTATCTCTGTATGACGGAAACAAAACCAATCTTTATTTTCTTCTTTTTGCTTATCTGTAGTTCCTAATTTTTCTATAATAGACACAACTGTTTTTTGTAATAAGGGAGACAATTTAATAAAATTAATTCAATAAGCAAATAAAGTTAAACACTTTTTAAAATTCACATTTGAGAACTGAAAATGAAATATATCAGTACTTATACTGACTGAATTCATATCTTATTAGAAAAGGAACAACCAAGAACATCAAATAAATATTCTAATGTACTCTCCAATTCTGATATCTCTTTTGAGCCCTACTCCGTAGCATATATTTCACTTCTTAAATCCTATCAAGACTTCAATGTAAACCGCTCTCATGCATTTTTAAAATTAGGAAAAAATTACCAATAAGACTTCTATAATCTCTTAACCTCGAATTTCTCTTCTCTTGTTCCTCACTGACAGATTTCCACTGTAGTTTCATCCTGAAGTATTCATCACTACAGAAGACAATTTATACCAAAAAAAGCTATTAGAATACTATATTTTTAAAAATTCTAATTGGGTTTTTATATAAACAATATATCAAAGCATTTATGATGCTAGTCAGATGTGAGGTTATAAATGATAGTAAAATGTTTAAAGTTATGATACATGAGTGAAAACAAAGGAAAAATAACCTTATATTTACCGTAAACTTTACTTAAACTACCAGAATATTTACATATGATTTTAAGAAAGCATTTACCTTAATCCTTAATATGATACCTAAAATTATTCTAGTTATTAAATATTTTAACCACTAAAGTTTCTGAATAATTACAAATACAAATCTATAAATTATTTTTTTAATCTGACCTAAGAGTTCCATTTTTCAATCAGTTTTTGCACAAACTTGTTAATGTGAAATATCTTAGGAGGACTGCAAAGGTGTTGAAAGAGAAAGGATGGTCTGAAAATTTAAATACGCACATAAAGATTCAGAGTGAGCTTTAAATCAAAGGCTAAACTGATTAACTGGGAATATGAAGGGTACCTGGAAAGTTCACCTCTGTTTCTTTTCAAGACTGAGAAATTACTTAGAGAAACACTCTTCCAAAAAAATGAAAGATTAGTTTATGTTACAAGAGCACGAGGGAAATAAAGGTAATTAACCTAAATGGTAAATACACTTCTTATGGGCCATTTTTATAATTTCATAATAAATTGTAAAAATTAATCAAGATGAATGATGTATTTAAAAATCCATATCTTATTTTTCATTCATGCAAAATGCTTTTATAAGGGAAGTGGAATTTTTTTTTTTGCCATCTTTCTACATATTCACCAACACAACTGCAATGTTTGAAATGACTAGTTTGAAACAACTACAGGGCTCATAATTTTTCAATTAAAAAGATGAAAATAAAATTATTTTCCCATACCTTCATCTATTTCAAATAGTCATCTAGAAGCACTATACGAATTTGTACGAGTGAATTATTTTAATTTCTTTGATGACAAAAGACCTTACTTACGTTTTTTGTTTTTGTAATTGAGTTCTTTCCTCCTTGGTACTGTCCCAAGGAAAATAGCCCAGAAGAAATTTCCATGCCTGCTTTCTCAATGCATGACTAAGCCCCTAAAGAAAACATGCATATTAAACGCATTCGTAAAAAGTATGCAATACTTTTAAGTTCACAAAACTTGCATATAAATATACAGTAAGACTAATATTTAAAATATAGTTTTATATATAAAAATAGCTCAACTCAATGAATACTACACCTTGTTCCTGACCTCCAGATTCAGACGATGTTAAGTAGCTGCCAGAAAGCTTCAACAATGCAGAGTATACAGTAGATTATATAGAAGTCAGAGGGACTGATTAGTCTTTCTAAGCCCTATCTTACTAGATAAGGAAACTACCACTGGGGTACATATATGCCTCCTTCACATAACCCACAGAACTTCCAGTAAAGAAGACTATCTTTCCCTAGACTTAATGTATCTTCCCCCACTCAACCTTCAGGGACATCAAAGGGACCTCACTCTGTCCTACAGGGATTATAAGACATCATTTATCAAAAAGGAATTCATTCCCTGACTCCCCAAACACCTCCCATAAAGAAAGAAAACTTAAATATCAGCAGTTTCAAATATCATCCCTATTAAGGTATTTACCCCTCTAAATATCATCTGCTTCATATTATCGACATTTAAAATTCTTCCTTCAGAATCAATGTTCTTAGTCCACTCGTCCAGGGATACTGGCTCTCTCCTTTGAACAACAGGTCGTTCTCCCAAATCAATCTAAATTAAGAAAATAAGGAATGAGGAGTACACTTTTTTAACCAGTGAAATGAAATAAAGGTATATAAAAATTAAAATAAATACCATTTATTACTGACATGATTTCTAACATTTCTAATATCTTCCTTTATTTTCCAATGTTCAACTTATGAACTATAACAGCATTCCATACATTTTCCTTCCCACTAAACATATAAATAACAGGGTTATAAATTCAGAGATAGGAGTACATTTGCAATTTTGAGTTTCAATTATGTAAGTATAAAACATTCAACATGTAAATTCCTTAAGAGACCCTTCAAATTAAATGGTATGCTAGATTATTTAAAAAGACAGTACTATTCCACTAATCATATTCCAAAATTAGCTTTTCTTCCAAACTAAAATTTGTAGCTCTCAGAAGTGATTCATGATCCATTAGCTGCACTTGGTATTTTCTACAGTTTTTTAATTCAATTAACAGATGTTGGTAATTTTAAAGTGCCATATGCAAGATAAGCCTTTTAAGTATTACAATTTAGATATTTATAGCATTCTAACTATGTACAGCCTAAACTTGTAGCGAATTCAAAAGTCTTGTTGAGCATTTATAAAGATCTGCCATAATTCCGGGCTAAAGATCCATCTTACTTAAAAAAGAAAAGATTGATATGAGAATAAAAGCCTCAGAGTAGTGTCCTGACTAGCTGCCTCTGGCACCTACTGAGAAAAACATATAAACTAGAACAGAACTAGGAACAATATGCGAGGCACACTATTCTCTCACTGCTACACACTCAATGAAACAAACAACCTGTTCATTATTATCAAAAAGTGATAAAAGAAAGATCCAACTTAATTAACAAAGTGTAAGCAGTAACTGATGAAGACCAACCCAAGAATTTGGTGGCAGAACAAGTACTAGTTGTTAGAATATGTAAGTTAGCAAAAAAGTTGTAAGAAAGAATTATGAGAAAGAGGCAGATATAACCAAAATTGAGTTTCCATTTCTAGCACATCCATTGCATGTTTCAAAAGGATTTCTCTTGCTAGAATATAGAGCTATGTTCATATAAATCTCCACTCACCCTTGTGATGACTTCAAATCCTGGTTCTTCTTGTTGATTTATCTTTAAACCTGGAATAGCATCACTAAGAAAATCTGCCATTTCTGATGGTGGTCGTTGATGTGTAGAGGGATCACTGCCTCTCAAACTATCAAAAATGTAGTTTGTGACTTTGGAAAATCCTACCATAGTTGCTGTATAAGGGTCCTTTTTAATTTTCTATGTAGTAAGAAGAAAAACATTAGCATTATTAATTCAAATCGAGAATGAAAATACCTTCTGATGGGCAAAAGGGCAATGTTTTTTAAAGGGGGAAAATCAGAACTAAAACAGCATTCTAAGATTATCTTGAATTTTTTTTTTTCTGGAAAGAAAAATTTGTATTTTCTGAGGCAATTTTTCATTTGGTTAAAATAGTATATAAACAGCAAGTTAATGCTACTGATTGAATTCCAGATAAACAAATGATTTGCAGACTTATTTGATCTGCATACATCACAAATATATGCAGCGCTTACTTTCCACTGATGCATGGCCCACAACAGCTTTCTTCTGTCTAGCAGTCCTGCCTTCACAAAAAAAATATTTCTTGAAGTGTGCAGAACCAAACTAGTCTAACAGAAAATATTGAATAGCTAAGTTTCAAAGCTCATAATATTTAAATATTAACTGACATTTTAATCTAATTACAGTAAAACCTTACTTTGCGAGCATAAGTCATTCTGGAAACATGCTTGTAATCCAAAGCACTCTTGTATCACAAAGCAAATTTCAAGAACCAGTGGCTCAGTTGTGATGTGACATTGGGCGTCATGTACTATTTCTACTGCAAGACATCACTCGTTTATCAAGTTAAAATCTATTAAAAACGCTTGCTCATTTTGCAGAACACGTTACTCGCAATCTAAGGTTTTACTGTATAAGGTTAATAAAATCATGCCAGTGAGTGTAATCTGTTCTGGACAATGCTGCCCTGGAAAACAGCTAAAGGTTTTTCTATTGCTAGGATTACTTCTAAATCCCAAACTGCCTGCTTATTCATATTTAGTAAAATTAGTTACTTTTTAAAGGTCTAACTTTTAAATGATTATTTTCACATAAGAAAAACTTTTTTCACTTTTTACTTTAATTGGTGTCTAGCTGTCTTGTCCTCCTTCCTCAAAAGTTCTCTCTTTATCTTGTTATCTTCATTCAGAACCAAGAAGAGACACAGTAAGCACTCAAACATTTTTTGAATAAGTGAATAAACAAAGATTTCATTAGTTTACATAAAAATCTGAGTGAAAAATAAATTAACTTTATTTCTGCCTGTGCTAAGTGAATTATTTTTAGTCAAATGTAAGAATATACTCAAATACTTTAAGGGGGATTAGATTATCATGACCCTAAATGAACCTACTTAAATGGAAAATAAAAATTCAGGTGCGCCTGGCTGGCTCAGTCGGTTGAGCAGCCGACTTCAGCTCAGGTCATGATCTCACGGCTCGTGAGTTTGAGCCCCACGTCGGGCCCTGCGCTGACAGCTCAGAGCCTGGAGCCCACTTCGGATTCTGTGTCTCCCTCTCTCTCTGCCCCTCCCCTGCTCGTGCTCTGTCTCTCTCTCTCAAAAGTAAATAAAAATAAATAAATGAAAAACAAAATTCAAACCATATTGTTAAGTTTATCACTAATGAATTCAAAGTGGCTTACCCAGTAACCTTTCACCTGATTCAAACAGTGAAAGCTGTAACAATAAAAATCTAATGTGCAATTTCAGAATTACAACAAAGGGGAAAATTGTTTTAATGGTAACTAAGAACCAAAGAAGCTTCTGACTCTTAAAAATAAATGCATATTATTTCTAAAAAATTATGGAGAATAGGGTCACTGGGGTGGCTCAGGTGGTTAAGTGTCTGACTCCTGATGACAGCTCAGGTTATAATCTCACGGTTCGTGAGATCAGGCCCCACACTGGGCTCTATGCTGAGAGTGCACAGCTTGCTTGAGATTCTCTCTCTCTCTCTCCCTCTCTCCCTGTCCCTCCCCTACTTGTGCTTACCCACTCTCTCTCAAAATAAATAAAAACTTTTTAAAAACTTACGAAAAATAGTTTCATAAAGTTTACACATAGAGAGGCACTTGCCCATTCCATATAATCTCTGAGAAAGTAAGAGGTGGGAGGATATAAAATAATGCAATCAGATTAATAGATTAATACAAAATAGATTAAGAAACATACTTGTATTAAACCATAGGCAGGTTCATCAAGAAGATTTTCAAATGACTGTGAAAGACTCTTATTCTGACAATTCACAAGAAGTGTTCTTTTATCCTGTGGAGATCTGTAATAAAAGAAGGGATCTGTAGAAAACACTAGCACAGTCGATCAATTACTACCTGAATAATTATTAATGCCTAGTTACTTTTACCCCAAAACTCAAATGTCCACTTCTAGAACTGTTTCCCATTAATACAATATTAGCAACTATTTAGGAACTATCTTAAATGAGCTCCAAAACTACGTGAAACAGGAAATACTAAATTAACAAATACAAAAGGACTAAAGCATATTTTTATTCTAGGTAAAGCCAAGAGGACTAAGTTGTAATGAACTCAAATTTTTGTTTATAATTATAATAGAAAAGCCTAACAAATATATCTGCCTTTGCTATCATGAAAATTTTTTAATGTTAAAACACACTTTAGGATTCATCAGTATATTTAATATGTACAATACAGGAAAATGTCCTATTTGGAAAGGGTTTCCAACTTCATTCCAGAGATTGGTAATACATTATAAGGTATTTAAAAACACAAGATAAAATAATTATTTGTTAAAGATCATTAATTATGCTAACATAATTATAAACACATACAAAATTATTAACAAAGTTATAAGGTACGGTTCAGGTACAGTATGTCTAGTTCTGGCTTAAGCTCTAGAAACAAGTTTTTCTTCACATTTCTTAATAACTACAGAATAAATCTTTTCCAAATAGACATCTAATTTCAAGTAATCAGATGAATATCCAGTCTTTTTTCTATTCAGTAAGTTTCATACCTTAGTAAGTTAGCTATAATAAATCCACAACTTTTCTGTTTAAAATAAAACTTAAATGTGTTATGTTACTGCTATCTACTTCTAGTTTATTATAAATGTTTGAGATAAGAACTTTAATAACAGTTATCTCTTCCCAATTCTAACATAAAAGGATGCAACAGCAATGCTAGAGGGGATATGAACTCCAAATCAGGATCTTATTCTTACACATTCAGAAACAACAGTTGTCTTCAGAGACAACAGTAGCTTAATAAGCTCCTTGGCTTTTTAAGGAGCTGAGGTTGAGTCATTTGAGGCAGAAAAAAAATAACTTTTAAAATGCTCAATTTTCATTAAGTGTTATGTTTCTGAACACTTATTGGGATTATGCTTAATATGAAGACCTATATGTTCTCACAAGGCATTTTTTAATGGTAAGTCTTTTAAATGTAGCACCAGAAAAAGAAAAGTAACTAACAGAGCAATATACTTTGTCCTGGCACAATGCAACTAGCACTATGGTTATTATTTTTTTCTAACGATAAATTGAGTCAAATTATTTCTTTAAAATCCAAATAAAAAAATTATCACGAAAGTCAAAACATGACTATGCATGTATAAAGGGAACAGATATGTAACCTGTACCTATCTGGCCTCAGAGAATTATACTATTGCTCCAGATTTAACACTGTAATCAAGAAATTAGTGATGGAAAGAAGAAATGACTGCCTAAACCAATACACAACCACTCTTTTAAAAAGAAAGGGTTTCACTTTTTATACCCAATGCTCTGTGATGAGGGGCTGGGAAAAGTTCTGAGAGAAAAGACATAAAAAATTTAAGATTTGGTTGCCCTTAGCTAAAGAAATCAACAGAAACATTTTTTAAAAGTACATTGGTCAAAGGACAAGTTGTATACTGCTAGGCAATTGCAGAACTCCTCAAAAGGAGAGCTGGCATTCCAGAAGAATGTTACACTTCCACCTGCCAGGTTAACACACGGATTTAATTTGGAAAGATCAAATATTATGGATTTGTATGTATGTATTCTGGAAATATAATGGATTCTGGGAAGTTGACATCTTATGACAACATTATTCAAGACTTTCAAACCCACTGCAGCAGCAAGACAAAACTTTTAATGATGTTAACATCAGCAATTCTATTAGAGCCTACTAAAGCGCTTAAAGAAAACCATAGTCTAGTATCACAAGTATAGAAGTAGATCTACTGTAAATTCAGAAATATTTTTCAGGCTTTGGAATGAGCCTCTCCCAAGGGCCTCAGAATACATTCTGAAATGGTAATAGACGAAGAATGCTTTGTGTGCTGAGATGTGGTGGTAACTATTTTCCATTGCTACTGAGAATGGACCAATATGGAAAGATTAAGAAAGAAATAAAAATATCATTGCAAAGGCTATCAGTCAAAAAAGTTAATAAAAATAAAAAGGTGCAGAATATTTACAACAAAACTATATATATGATATTCTATTTTACACATATGTCTCAAAGGGAATAAATGAAGGTCTATAACCTAATCTTATAAATGGTATTATATGATGATACAACCAATTTGGCTTTTTAGGGATTATCTTACTGTGTGGATATTATATATTAATGTAAAAATGTCCCAATATACAAATTAATTTTACTGGAACCTCTGTGTTACAACCTTCATTCATATCCTAGCAACCAACTTGGTTCCAGAAAGGTAACATAAATGTACTTGTGATTCATTCTTTACTTGAGTATCACGTTTTAAATGGTAATAAATCAAAGATCACTAACAAACATCAATGAATGGAGCAATGAATGTTTTTCGCCAGAGATAAGAAAACCATCTGAGAAATAACAAGTCTAAAGAAGCTGGCCTATTTTGCACTGACTGATCTGAGACTGAAAGAAGGACTGTGCATAGCTGGCCCAGCCTTGTTCTCACACTTAACAAGGCGGCACATCCCCACTGCATTCACAACTTCTGTTCATCTGTATAGTAAGGCCCTTAATTCATTAGGGGGAAGTATTAAGAAGGTAAGATGGCCACAAACGCAAGCCACATTATTCAACTTACGTTAAACAGAGAAAAAAGAGAATATAGTCTGCTTCTCTCTGTTGGTTTTGAATTGAGAAGACGACAAGAGTGACCCTGGCAGAGCCTCCCTGACATGCCACTGAGGTTGCGGAACTACTATTCTTCCTTCTGGCCTCTACAACAATCTCTGACCACAGGAACATGATTCTGGAAACATTATTTTGCTTAAGACAACAGCTCTCGGGACAGGAAATGAGACTGCCATGGCCAACATGTAGTAGAGTAAAAACCTCAGAATATTTGGGAATTTTCATTTCTTTGGAGTTCAACTTAATGGAGAATTCCATTTATTTAGATAACTAATAAAGAACAAGTATCTTTAATATGTCCCTAAGAATCTAATAGAGATGACATACAGATATGGAATTTTTACAATATTAGTGACAGTTTATTTGGAGTATCTGTATTCTACCACTTGGACTCGACATATAATCTCTGGTGAACTCTCTATGGCACAATATAATTGGGTATAATTTACGATAGGAAAGAGAATAGGAAGTGTTTATTTTTAACTTAGGGTATAGAGGGGCCTTGAAGATAAAATATTTGATGTACTATTCTTACACATTTCAGACCATTCAGGGGGCAAAGAGTAAATTAGCCCCCAGTGTCACAGAAGGATACAGAGTAGAGAAGTGGCTAGTACTAGGGGTATAGTTTTTGACAGACTCACTTTAAGCTATCTCTTCCCCCCAGAACAGTCATATCCCTGGTTGACTATAAATTTAATAAAGCCCAAAAGGGGGGGGGGGGGAGAGAAAGTATAGGGAGGGCAGTCTCCTCTGGTAGGTTTTTCTCTTTGACCAGGTCACTAAAGGTTGCAATTAATCATTGATGCTCACATCACATCCCCTTTTATCCTCCCCTTAATTTCATTCCCTCTCAAAGCTTCAATTACTACTGACACACAAAAAACTTACAAATTATCCTATTATATGCTCTCACAGTGCTACATATCTCTTATTTGGAGCACTTATTATAGCTGAAATGTTACATTTATTTGTATAAGTAATGTTTGTTTTTCCCACAACAGTACAAACTTCATGAAGGCAGGGGCCATATCTTTTTTGATTACTGCTCTTTCCAGCAGTTAGCACAGTACTTCCAGGACATAAGTGCTCCTCAAAACTCAATGAATGAAACACACACACACACACACACACACACACACACACACACGCACACACTCACAGAGGAACACCATTCCCATGGCTTCGTGTTTTCAAGTGGAAATACGCACATCTATTAAACGAACTCTCCTTCACTAGGACATACTTGATTACTGAGATCAGAAAAGAGTAAGGTGCATGCTTGACATAAATAACCCCTGTGAATTATTATGATGCTTATCTAAGCCTCACCAATAATGATATTTTTACCATCATGTCTGATTCCTGTATTTACTCCTGTTTCCTTTTCTGTATTAGTAAAGAAGTTTCATTTACAACTCTCATCAAAATAGCACTTGAATGTGGTACAACACACATTCAAGTACCCATACTCTTATAAGCACTTAAGTGATTGTTCAGTCTCTTTTTGAACTTATCCAAGATAGAAAACTGTCTAACCCCTGAGCTACAACCTGTTACCTTCTAATTGCTCTTTGGACCCATGCAAAACAAATCTGCAATATATTTCTTATAACAACCCTTTCAAAATTATTTGTAGAATTGGTAAGTACTGTTTCATTTATTAATTCAACTGAGATTTACTGTGCAAGTATTATGTGCCAGCACTGTGGCTAGGAACCTAGAGGAGAAAATATAAACAAAACAGATGCAAGCCCTGCCTTTGTAGACATACATTCTAGAGTAGAACATTTAAAAAAGTAAACAGATAAAATTATTCAATTAAGAGCTATGAAGGAAGCAAACAAGGGAATGAGACAATGAAATAGAATGGGGGTGGGAACCTACATTACACGGGAGAGGAAACATCCAGGAAAGCTGCTGTGAGGAAGTGACATTACACTGAGACCTTAGGGATCAGAAAGGGAGAAGAATATGCCAAGCAAAAGAGAGAACATACATATAGGACTCTAACACTGTCTGTCCACAGTCTGGGGCATTTCAGCAACTGAAAGAAAATCATATGGCTACAATATAAAAGAGAATGGCATAAGATGAGGCTTAAGAGGTAAACAGAGCCTGGGTAGCTCAGTCAATAGAGCATCCAGCTCTTGATTTCGGCTTGGGTCATGATCTCGGCATTGTGGGATCATATGCACTGAGCATGAAGCCTAAGATTCTCTCTCTCTCCTGCTCACACACTCTATCAAAAATTTTAAAAACAGAAAGAGATAAAGTTAATAAGGCAAGGCAGGATCTCACTGACCATTTTAAGAGGCTTTGATTGTATTTAATGTTGCACCCAAACTCCTTTTGTTCAAGTTAAACCCCTACATCCTTCTAATGTTTTCCACGATACCACTTTGATCCTTCTCATTACATTACTCATCTTTTCCATATAGTATAGATAGTCTAACACATTTAAAATGCAATATTTAGGGGTGCCTGGGTGGCTCAGTTAAGCATCTGACTCTTGGTTTTGACTCAGGTCATGATCCCAGGGTTGTGGAATCAAGCCCCTCATCAGGCTCTGCACTAGACATGGTGCCTACTTGGAATTCTCTCTCTCTCTCTCTCTCTCTCTCTCTCTCTCTCTCTCTCTCTCTCCCCCCCCCCCCACT
>NW_024412413.1:46149290-46171816 GCF_014898765.1 Herpailurus yagouaroundi
CTCTCTCTCTCTCTCTCTCTCTCTCTCCCCCCCCCCCCCACTGCCCTTCCTCTGCATTTGCAAGTATGTGCACACACCCTCTAAGTAGAAAAAGAGAGAGACAGACAGATAAAATGCTTAAAACCAATCCTAGTTCTCCAAAGACCATTAAAGAGCAGAAAGGAACTACCACTTCATCCTAATACTATGCTTTAATCAATGGTCTCAGATTGAATCAACTTCGTAGTGACAGTTACATCACAACACTGATTGATACAGAGCCCGCTATGGTACTAAAACCCCCTAACACCTGCTATTCAACAGCCAAACCTTTGCCCTCCTGAAATCTACTTATTAATAAGTCCCTGGGTAGTAACCTATTCAGAGCTTCTTTCTTCAAGATCTAAGACCCACATATTGCCAACCAGGCTGGACTTTCTTATGGATATTAGTCTGAGCAATATGATTAGTGCCAGTCAGAGATGGGTCAACATGGTAGGGGGAAGAATTTCATACCACAAAACACAGCCAAACAATGAGAGAGAATGAAATCCTGCCATCTGCAGCAACGTGGATGGAACTGGAGGGTATTATGCCAAGTGAAATAAGTCAGTCAAAGAAAGACAAGTATCATATGTTTTCACTCATGTGGAACTTGACAAACCTCACCGACAACCATGGGGGAAGGGAAGGGAAAAAAAAATAGTTACAAACTGAGAGCACTGAGCAGGGCACTTGTTGGGATGAGCACTGGGTCTTATATGTAAGCGATGAACCACGGGAATCTATCCCCAAAACCAAAAGCACACTGAACACATTGTATGTGAGCCAACTCGACAATATATTAGAAAGAAAAAGAAGAAAGAAAAAGAAAGAGAGAAAGACAGAGAGAGAGAGAGAGAGAGAGAGAGAGAGAGAGAGAGAGAAAGAAAGAAAGAAAGAAAGAAAGAAAGAAAGAAAGAAAGAAAGAAAGAGAAAACACAGCCAAAATCTCCCAACTTCTGGATCACTCCTGGATTTAGATAATCTAAAATTAGGCATCATGTTACTCTATTATAAAGTGACAACATTATAACAAGGTTAACAATCATCCCTACAGTTCCCCAAACTAAAAAGCTCAACTTCTCCCTTCTTCTTACCTCCACATACCCACTCAATCACAAAATCAAACTCTAAATATTTTTCTCCAATACTTCTATCTTTCCTGTCACTCTCCTCATTCATGCCACTATAATCTCATCTAGATGACTGCAACAACTGGGTAAAATGATTTTAGTAGGTCCTTCATGCTCTAGCCTTTACTCAGCTCTCTGGCCTGATCTTTACATTTGGTACCTTCTGTTCCCCTACTATGTTGCCCTGTGATACCAACTACTCTGTTCTCTACTTACATCATGTTTTATACATTTCCTTCCATCTAAAACCTCTCTCCTCCAATTATCTCCTCTTCATGCTAACATTCACTTGTCAGGTCTCAACACATACTACTTACTTCCTCTAGAAAGCCTTCCCTGACCCCTACCCAACTGGCTAAATGAGGGACCCTTCCTCCCTTCCTGGGAGCCCCAAAGTACCTTGTAATGTATCTTAGTTCTTGCGATGTATTGCCATTTACTGGCTGGCATCCTTCACAAGACCATATGCTCTCAGGTATCTAGGAAAAGCCTATTGTGTTCACTACTATCTATCAAGCAATTAGCACAGTCCTCAGAAATTTAATAGATAACTAAAATATATTTGTTAGGAGTGAAGGCAAGAAAGAGTATGTGTGTACAAATGCACATGGGGTGAGTAAATAGAAGACAAAAAGATTTTTGGAAAGTGAGAAAGCCCTGTCTTCCACACTTATAATAATTTTATAAAGGCCGTAGGTTTGCCAGATCTAATTTGCAACATTACAAATAAAATTCTATCTTAAACAGATAATATGCAATAAAATATAAATTAAATAAATATGTAATCCATAAATTACTGATGCATCGTTTAAATGTGTATAAAAAATACTGGACCACTCTTCTTTAGAACAGTAATAAGGTGATACATTGCAGATCCAAAGTACTAAAATGGCAAAATTTTATTCAATCATTCATCCAAAGCAGTCAATATCCCAGAAAGAACAAAGCTGCTTGAGCCCTCATCTACACACAGGTCCCTGATGCCCAATGACAAGTAAAAATTGTTTGCCTTGGGACCAATATAACAATCCAGTTTCAATAAGTAGAAAATAATTTGATACTTACTCACACAATACCACATATTTTTCAAGAGAGTCAATCAGTAGTTTGCTATCTCCTTGATGAAAGTGCAGAGCAGGGAGAACGACGTCATCCTTTAGACAGAATACCAAATACGACCAGCCCATACCCTCTTTGTTTTGCTTGATTGATTTCAGGTCTGTCAAACTGAACAGGAATGACCATTTGCTTTTCCCATTTCTATGACTTGGAGCATCTTAAAAACAAGAAAGTGGGGCAAAATATTTTTGTTCACCTTTTTAAAAGGTACTGACAGCGCTCTTCATGACTGCCTAACAGATACCTGCTGAACCTAGGGAATGACTATAGCATTCATATTACAGGCTTCTACCTGTATTAGAAATGGCAACATACATTTTCTTAAAAGAATAGTTTCTTAAATAATTATCTTACTTGCATACAGAGTGAAAAAAATGTTATCCCTATTTAAAATATAAGCTTTGCCCAAAAATGACTATGGCTTTGGAAGCAGGCAGGCTGGATTCAAACTGCAGCTTTACCAACTTACTAACTGAATGATCTGGGGCAAATAACTGATTCTCTCTGAGCCTTAGTTTTCATCTGTAAAATGGAGATAATTATACTTACCTCCCAATGTTATTCTAAGAATTAAAAGAGATAATACTTGTCAACTAACTAGTGTGGTGCCAATTATATAGCAAACACTCAATAAATGTTCATCTTTTCCACTGCCCCCTCCCCTCAAATACAAATGGCATGATGCTCTTGGAGTCATTAAAAACAAAACAAAAAAATCTTTACTTCCTCACTTTCTTTTGCAATTACTTTTACTAGACTATATTGAGTGAAGGTAAAGGTAAGTACACTGGTACAAAAAAATAACATTGGAGAAATATACAGACAGACATTTTATTTGCAAAACCCCAAAGAGCAGTGGAGAATTGAGGACGAAAATATAAGTAAGCTGTGAGTGCTTCAAAGAGAATGAACACAGTGCCCGCTTCAGCAGCACATACACTAAAACTAGAACAGCACGGAGATTAGCACGGCCCCTATGCAAGGGTGACACACAAACTCGTGAAGCATCTGACATTTACAAAAGAGAGAATGAACATATTCAATCATCTTACTACATCAACCATCTACTAAATTAAGACCTCAGTTCAACCCAAACTATAGTAACGTAAAATAAAGCATTTTCTGAGTTTGTGGGCTATTTACAGAAGCTTAAAATCCTAGGTTTGTGAACAGTATAATAACAAGCAGCTTAATAAATACCTAAATAAAAATTTAAAGAACAAAAGGGTAAAATGTTTCCTACTATTATTTATAATTCTTATCCAAAAATGCCATTTTGACCTGTTTAAACTCCAACATAAGCATGTCATGTCTCTGAAATTTTAAGAAACCATTTCTCGAATGTTATTTCCTAAGAAGTGCTGCACTGTCCTGTTATGCAAGGTCTTAATTAACTCGATCCCACGCTACCAACTGCACAAACATAAAACTACATAGAAGATATGTGCTTATAGAACTTGATCAAAGGGTAGATCAGTTTTGACCTGCACATATGTCACCTTCCTATATAGTCAGAACACCATAGCTCCATCACCTCCAACAAGATCTCCTAAATTGACACAAAGAAATCTACCGCTCACAGAACCTTTACCTACAAGGATTACAGGCACCATCACTTTTTCATGGACACTTAAACAAGTATCATTTGAAAGGAAGTCCAGAAAGGCTGAGTAACTTAACTATGCAGTGACCTGCCTAGGTTCCATACCAGTTTAGATAGTGAACACATATCCAAGTCTGGTACTGGATTAAATACTATGTGCCCATTTGACTACTGTACATCCTATTTCACTGGAATTTATATCACAGAGCTCGTAACATCACTACAAGCTAATATCAAAGTGAGAACAATTCTAATTTCCAATGTCTTCCTAAATCATTTACATGTGACTGTGTCTGGACTACCTAGAAAGGATACATACTACTAGGTATTTGCAAAGACCAAAAATATTTTCAAAGCAATGAAAAACTAGATAGACAATTTTTTTTAATTAAATTCTTAAATTACACAAAAAGAATCTAAATTAATGCCAGAAAACCATGTTAATACATGCAAGCTATATGAATTATCAGGAGTTTGTACATATTCAAAAGTAAAAATTTTACACAGATTTTCCCACATTAATGGAAAAAATACATCACATATGAAATACGAAATATTCATGTATAGAAAATGCCTCACACATTTCCTCACTTGAAGCTCTAATAAACGGTGAAAAAAAAACATTACAATTCAATTCTAGAAGTCCTTTTACTTGAACATAGTAAGATTCATGAGAACAAGAACTTTATTTTATTCACAATTATATTCCCAATATCTAGAAGAGTGACTAGCACATAGCAGGTACTCTAAGATGCATTGAACAAATGAATAACCTGGTACCAAGTCAACATAAAAGAAACATCAAGTTAGTCTACCACCAATAGCTAAACAAAAATAGAAATGGTTACAAAGGAAAACTAATAAATCCAAGAGTTAACTCAGTTTCCTTCCTTCTCTTAAAGAAAGGTAAATAAAACTAATTAGTTCTGATGAACAATGTAACCAAATACATATAAAACATATCTCCAGCACAATGACATGGGAAAACTGACCACAACAGCAGAAGAGCAAAACTAAAACAGTTAAATAAGTCCCTATATGTCTTGAATGGAATCAACACCAAGAACACGACATTTTATTTGGATAGGTGTACAGAACATGACGGCAGTCTGTTGTTGCGAGAAGATACATTTTCAAAACATTTGTTCTGATATACAAAAACAAAGACTGAGCAATAGAAACTCTTAAAAATTGTAAAGAAAGTTAAGTCTCTGACAGTCAATTTTTAAAATGTTTTGTTCCAGGGACACCTGGGTGGCTCAGTCAGTTGAGTGTCCGACTTCGGTGCAGGTCATGATCTCACAGTTTGTGAGTTTGAGCCCCGCTTTGGGTTCCGTGCTGACAGCTCAGAGCCTGGATGGAGCCTGCTTCGGATTCTGTGTCCCCCTGTCTCTCTGCCCCTCCCCAGCTCACACTCTGTCTCTCTCTCTCTCTCAAAAATAAAATAAACATTAAAAAAAATTTAATGTTTAAATGTTTTGTTCCAAATTCCCTTGTCACACAAAGAAGTAAAAAATATAACATGAAAATTATAATAAAATAAAATTTTACTAGAAAAATGATTCAGAAGTATAAAAATGTTTCATAATGGCATAAATTTGAATTTTAAAACATCAAGCTTAGAAAATATCTCCTTTTGAAAGAAGTTTTGATGAAATATAATTGGATGAAATAATCTAGAAGAGGAAGGGATGGGATGGGACAGAATGCACTGCACTTTATAACTCCTGGCAAACAGGTACATGTGTATGCATACTGCATCATACTAGGTTCAATATTATTGCTTACTGCTATACACAACCGTAATAGTTTTCAAATACTGGGAAAAAAGAAAATATCTCCTTAACTTTTAATAATTGCTAAATAAAGTCTCCTTACTTTATAAGTCACAGTGCATGGCCAAGCCATATGAGCAGTATTTTGCTAAACTACATAGCTACACACAGGTTCTCAATTCTGCACGTTAAAATCAACAGGACAACATTTGAAAAACAGATGCCTAGGGTCCAGCAGGATGAAATACAGGCATCAGTATTTTTCTAAAAAGCCTAAACTCCCTAGGTGATTTCAGTGTGCAGCCAAAGTTGAAAACTACTAACCTAAAAAGATGTTTATTGTCAGCATTTCACATACATGCAATGTTTCTTTCATTTATGAAAACTCACTCCTTTGTTCATTCCCATAGCCTGTCATTTTCAAAGATTCAACAATATTAGATACTATTAGGTACAACCAACAAAACAAACAGAAAAAGATCAATTCACATAAATTAATTCTTAAGACCTAATCTAAAGCAGTTAAAAATCACTTCACATGCCAAATACGCTAAAGTCCTATGGTCTTAATATTTAGTATTGTTCTGGTAAAAATCTTCCCTTTCAGTAGAAAGAGAATACCAAAAAGAAGAAAAAAAAAAGCAAAACACCAGCACTGAGCTGACTATAATTTACCAAAGGCTTACAAATTACTATTAACTTCTTCATTACCACTGTTTCTAAGAAATGATATAGTACAAAGGATAACTACTGTATATGAGAATGATTCCCCAGGCCACAGATGAAAATCAATTTCACTTAGTAACAAGGCTATATAAATGTAGTGTATGTATTCCAGCCAATTTTGGCCAGCTTTTCTGAATTTGGCAAATGTGGATAAATCCTAAATTCACACCAAAATCATTAAGAGAGATATAAAACACAAACTAATCACTATGAAAAAACCACTTTAACTCTGTACATGTATTTACTACTTTTAAAAGAATCACAAATAGGCTGGCTACCTCACAGATGGGCTACCTAAATCTTATTTGGGGTAGTATATGTGTTCTGCCAGGCTGTTAGCTTGGGTCTTTTCTGTTATCTACATGTAGATAATCATCACATAGCAGCATAAATTTAAATATATACATGTAATATATAAAGGAGAACAGTCACTGAACATATATAAATAGAAGACTATAATGAGCTGTGAAGATCTCAGTAAGCACTGAAATTAGAACAGTACAGTTTAGTGGTATACTCCATCTCCCCCTGGTGCTTTAGGATGAAATAACATGAATTTTTTTATTCTAGAAAAATGTGCTTGAGAGACATCTAAAGCAATTTTTTAAAGTGTTTCTATTTTCTTCCATGAGTAACTACAAAACAGAACAAGTATTTTTAAAGCCTTTTTTTTATAAAGTCACAACCATCAAAACAAAAAAAGAGATGAATACAGAATATAATTAAAATATTAAGAGTTATATGTATTAAAGCACGAAATCATCCTTGTGACAGAGGAACATTAAAGAATTTTCTTTGCACTTTTATTTATATTATATTATAGCAAATTAGTTTAAGCTTTCAAAAGATTTAATTCATACCTCCATTGGTATGTGGTTTCTTTTTAAACGGAACTGTATTGACCATGTCCCACTCTGCTTCATAACTGTTCAGATGTTCCGATCCCCGATAACCTCTTTCCTTTGGGGGCTGTGTCCATTCTACAACTGAACTGGAATCCTAAAAAAAAAAAACATACACACACACACACGCGTAACAAAATATTTAGGAACTAAAACTAGAATTTAATTTCAATTAATAATATTTTCTCAGCTTCTGCATAAACTAAAACTATAGGTTGTGGCAGACATCACTGGTAGGAAAACTGACCACTATTTCCTATCCTTGTTCCTCTCTTGCTTATCTTTACTTGCCATCCACTCCATCCCCCCCAAAAACAAGAAAAAAAAGAAAAGCCTTTCCAGACTCCCTTGTAGTTAGGGTTGCCAATGAAATAAAGGCAGAGGTCAACTGCAGGGCCTCTGGAAATACTTTTGCTTTCCTAATAAAAGCCTCATCCCCTTTCCCCTTTTTCCTGCTTTGACTGTAGCCACAATGTCTCAGATTATGGCAGCCATCTTACGACCATAAAAGAAAACAGAGGGGAATCACTCCAAACCTCTAGATTTGCAGTTATTTGAGGAAAACAGCCAATGGTGGCTATTTTATTTAAGCCATCATTGGTTGCATATTTCTCAATAAAAATTAGTTAAAAGCTACAAATAATATATCTACATGTATAGTTCTATACAACTTAACATTTTAAAAGAGAATAAAACCAAAAGTCTAAAATTCAATACTAATAATTTAAACCAAAAAATTTCATTTCTATACAATAAAAGATAGCACACATAAGCAAACCTGGGTGAAAAATGTTTCCAAAATATATGGCAGACAAAGAAAAACATCTAGAATACAAAAACACCTACACCAAGTTATTTAGAAATTGGCACATAACAAATCTGAAAACCATGCAAATGGTAGGAATAAGCAAGTCAAAGAAGAAATATGAAGCAACAAACATACAGGAAGATGTCCAACTTCAGAAACAGTCAAAGTTAAGATGAACTTCAATTTTTTGCTCTATTCAAGTAAAAAATAAAAATATGAAAGACAGTGTAAAGACATGGTACCTCACACTGTTGATGACCATGCTAATTAGTACTGACTCCAAAAGGGCAATAGTCATATTTATTAAGATTCAAACTATGCATGTGTGCCACCAAAATAATTCTCTTTACATCTTCCACTCTAGAGAAATACTAACACATGCATACTAAGAGGCATATGCAAGCATTTTTACTGCAGCATTGTTTATAAAAATGAAAAACTGAAAATATCCTAATATCCATAAGTGAAGGAGTGAATAAACAAACTAGGGGGTAAACAAGGAAATACTAGGCCATAGTTTAAAAAACTAACATATGTTAATATTTATTTACTATTAAATAATAGTAAATAAAACAAAGAAGTTGCAAAACAATGCAGTGTAACTACATGCAGCATATGCAATTAGCAACACAGAAAGAAAACTAGACAGATAATGAAATGTATACAGACAAAAGTCTGGAAAGATATACACTAAATAGGGACAGATGAGTGACAAGATTCTAGTCAAGCAGGACTTCAATTTCTATTGTCTGTTTCTATTACTCAAACATTTTTACAAGAATGTATTCATGTATTGCTAGCATAATTCTTTTTAAAAAGGGACAAAGGAAAATTTGTAAGAAAAGAAAGATACTATAAAGGCACAAGAAAAATTAAGAAATAGAAACAGACTGAAAGAAAAGAAAACTAAATGAATGAAATGAATAATGGGGAAAGTTAAGAAGCATCTACAGAATCCCACCAGCACAAAGGTTTGGAATTGGTAGATCAGGTACTTTGAGAAATTAGGATAAAGGTCAAACTAAAAAGAGGACTAACAAAAGTTCAGAAGGCTGCAGGTGTTTATTCATTAAAGAAAGTAAAACAGATTATCTCTGGATGAGGAGAAACCAACCACACTGAATAATGGGATAACACACTGAAAACGAGAATTTATTAAAAGTCCATCTATACAATGAATTGGTGAGATTCCCAGCTCTCTTCCTCCACTCAGTTTTAGAACACTGGAATCCAGGCTTACCCTCCCAGGCAGGAATCTGCAGGAATTCCAGACAAATGATTAATTAGCCCAAGAGAAAGGATCTAGCTTTAACAGTAGAGATTCCCCAAGGAATTACCAAGCCTACCTATATCTACCTATACCTACAGAGTATAATCAACCACTTTTTTTTGTCTGCTGTTAAATCTAAGCATCACACCACAAAGATTACCAAACATCAAAGGCAAGCGTCTACACAAAAGACAAGGTCCCAATGAAACAAGGGGGAAAAAAGTCAATTAAAAGTAGATTATGTAGAGAGAGAAAAACAAAATGCCTTAGGAATAAGGAAAGATATATTCACAAAGAACAGGATGCTATTTTTAAAAAGAACTGGAAAAGGGGCACTTAGAACAAGATGCTCTAGAAATTAAAAATAAAGCAGAAATTAAAAAGGCAAGAAAGCCAAGAACTGAAAGATAAAACTGAAGAAACTTCCTATAAAAATATTAAAAATAGGAAAAGAATTAAAATAGAAATTAAAAATAGGAAAGAAAGGATTAGAAAACTAGAGGACCAGTCCAGGTCTACAGAGTTCCAGAAAGAAAGAAAATAAAAAATGGAGAGGAAGAAAAAAATCCTCACTGAAATAATTCAACAACATTTCCTAAGAACTAAGACACAAGTTTCCATATTAAAAGAGCCCATCAAGTGCCCAAAACAATGGATATCAAGGACCACAATGGCTCACTGTGAGGACATCTAAAACACTGGAAACAAAGAGGCAATAATAAAAGCTTCTAAAATGAAAAAAACATACAATGGATCAGAAGTTAGAATGTTATTAGACTTAACAATAAAGGAAACTTAAAAAACCTAAGACAGTAATTTCTTTTCAAACTATAATTCTATGCCAGTCAGAATATGGATAGCAGGACCCCTGGGTGGCTCAGTTGGTTAAGCATCAGACTTCAGCTCAGGTCATGATCTCACGGTTTGTGTGGTCAAGCCCTGCATCAGGCTCTCTGCTGTCAGCACAGAGCCTGCTTCAGATAGTCTCCCTGTCTCTCTGCCTCTCTCCCGCTCTCTCTCTTAAAAATAACCCATTAAAAAAAAGAAAAGAAAAGTCTAAAAAAAATAAATGTTTTTGTTCTTATGCACCCTTTTTCTCAGAAGTACTAGAGCTTCATGAAAACAAAGGAGTAAACCAAAATAGAAGACAGCACAGGATATAAGAAATGGGGATAAAAACATAGGGAAGAATCCTCAGGACAACTGCTGCACAGCCAACCAAAAAGGCAACCAGGTCAGAAGGAGCCTATAAGATGACTCTGGAAGAATGGTCTCTAAAAGATGAAATCTGAATCTGTGTTTAAATATTCTGAGAAGAAATGTGGAGAAATGAGACTGAGTTTCAAGGGAATTAGAGATAAAATAGAAATAAATAAAATAGAATAGATAAAATAGATAAAATAGAAATCTCTACCTTCCACAGTGAGAAGTCAACACATGCATGATACAAGTGGTAAATGCATAGTTATCATATAACCCAACAATTACACTCCTATGTTTATTTATTTATTTATTTATTTTAAGACTGAGAGAAAGGGAGAGACAGAGCAAGTGGATTTCAGGCAGAGGGAGAGGGAAAGAGAGAATACCAAGCAGGCTCCACGTTCAGTGCAGAGCCCAATGCAGGGCTCAATCCCACAACCATGAGATCATGACCTGAGCAGAAATCAACAATTGGATGCTTAATAGACTGAGCCACCCAGGCGACCCTCTACTCCTAGGTTTTTGAGAGAAAAATATATGTCCATACAGAAATTTTGTTTTGAACGTTCACATGAGCATTATTTATATTAACCTAAAAAAGGAAAAAAAAAATCCATCAACTAATGAATAAACAAAATGTGGTGCAGTGCACCCCGTATCTGTGGTTTTCCTTTTCCACAGTTTGTTATCTACAGTCTGTTACACACAGTCAACAATGGTCCAGAAGCAGATGATCCTCCTTTTGACATATTGTCAGAAGGTCAATAGTAGCCTAACACTACTTCACAATGACTACATCATTCACCTCACTTCATCACGTAGGCACTTTATCATTTCACATCATTACAAGACAGGTAAGTACAGTACAATCACGATTTTGAGAAAGTCCACATTCATATAACTTTTATTATAGTATATTGTTATTGTCATATTTTATTATTAGTTATTAGTGTTAATCTCTTACTGTGACTAATTTATAAATTAAACTTTATCATAGGTATGTATAGCAAAAACACAGTATGTACAGGGTTCAATACTATCTGTATTGATAGTATTCAGGCATCCACTGGGGGTCTCAGAACATACCCCACATGGGTAAGGGGGGATTACTGTATATCCATAAATGCAATGTTGTTCAGCAGAAGGCAGGGAAGGAAGGCAGGAAGGCAGGCAAGAAAGTGGGAAAGAAGAAGGATGGATGGACTGAGAAGTGCTATAACATGGATAAACCTTGAAAACATTATACCAAGTCAAAGAAGCAAGTCACAAAAGGCCACATACTGTATGATTCCATTTAGATGAAATGTCCACAACAGGCAAATTCTCAGAGATGAAAAGTAGATGAGTGGTTGCAAGAGGCTGGAGTTAAGTGGGAATGAGGGGTGTACTACTAAAAGGTAGTTTCTTTTTTAGGAGGGATAAAAATGTTCTAAAATTAGACACTGGTGATGGTTACACAACTCTGTAAATATATTAACACCACTGAATTGTACACTTTAAAAGAATCAATTTTATGGCATATTAATTATAGCTCAAAAAAGTTATTTTAAAATGGCATTCCTTGGGGTGCCTGGGTAGCTTAGTTGACTTAAGCATCCGATTTCAGCTCAGGTTATGATCTCATGGTTTGAGTTCAAGCCCAGAGCCTGGAGCCTGCTTAAGATTCTGTGTCTCCCTCTCTCTCTCTGCCCCTCCCATGCTCACACTCTGTTCCCCCCACCCCGTCAAAATTAAACATTAAAAAATAATTGTTTTAATGGCATTCCTTATACTGGAATAAATAAATAGCAAAAACAAAAACAAAATAAATAAATAAATAAATAAATAAATAAATAAATAAATAAATAAAAATAGCATTCCTTGGGTGCCTGGGTGGCTCAGTCAGTTGAGCGTCTGACTCTTGGTTTTGGCTCAGGTTACAATCTCTCTCACAGTTCGTGAGTTCAAGCCCTGCACCGGGCTCTGCACTGACAGCGTGGAGCCTGCTTGGGATTCTCTCTCTCCCTCTCTCTGCTCCTCCCCTGCTCATGCTCTCACATTCTCTCTCTCTCAAAAATAAATAAATAACCTTTAAAAAAAAATTCTTAATAGCATTCCTTCCTTTAGTCACACCCTTTCCTTTTTAAATACCTTTCCAGCATAGAGAATACTAGAAGAATCTAAAGCATCATCCAATGGTCTCCAGTCCACTATTACTTCAGCATCCTAGAGAAAGAAATTATGGACTACGGTTACTATTCAGCAATATCTTACACTCTTAGTCACCTATGTGTAATTCCCTGAACCCAAAATGAAAATTTTAAACCACTAAATATTAGCATTTTAAGTATGTAATATCATAAACTATTTGATAATTGTTATATAGATTTTTAAACTATTATTATTCATTATAAAAAATTTACATTACTGCAACTTTTACATAAGTTTTATAATAGTCCATGCCATTTTACTGGCTATCTAAAGTTACTTTTTTTCTGGGGTGCCCGGCTGATTCAGTCAGCGGAGTACGGGACTCCTGATCTTGGGGCAGTGAGTTTGAGCCCCACACTGGGTGTAGAGATTAGTTAAAATCTTTTTTAAAAATTTTTAATTAAGTATTTCTTTCTAACATCATTTTCATGTTAAATTTACAACCACTGTTCAATTACATAATTTCACCTCACACATGAAATTCAAACTAACAATGCCCTAACGATGAACCACTGCCATAAACAATCATAAATAAAATCATTTACTAGAAACCCACCTTTTCTAACACACGTAATATTCCTGAAATCAAGCTGTCTTGGTCATTGGTCTTTCCACAAGATGAGTGAATATAGACCCCTTCCTGTTCGTATATAATCTGGAACAGCAAAAAAAAAAAAAGAATTAACCACACATTATTAAGTACTGTTTCAACATTTGTTTTAAAAAATTGAGATATTTTCCTATAATGCCTGAACCACATTTCTGATTATTTCATATATAAATGTATTATTTGAAAAATACCACTCAAGTTTAAGAGCACTTCAAACTAAGACAAACTGGAAGGAAGTTTGCTTTGTTATGCATGGAAGTTTGATTTAGTGATAATCACAACCTTGATCTTCTCCATAAACAAAAATGCTATGTGTCTCAAGCAGATTCCACTTAAAATATATTATTAACAAACATTAAGCAAGATATTGGGTTCAAACTGAAAAAGGATCTGAAAATACTAAAGAATAAGAACAGATGAAATGCAATAAGGAATCACTGCTTTCTAACTATTCCTAGAATAGCACGTTTTACTGTAAGATTATTTCAGTGTGTTTTTATAGCAAAATGGCATAGAAATTCAGGGAATAATATGGGAATTTTAAAGAGTGATGATGAGGACCATCTAGGAATGATTAAAGTAGTTCAAGCACACAAATATTTACTGAATACGTAAAACACTATAGTTACATAAGTATGATTAAAACATGGTCCCTGGGGGCGCCTGGGTGGCGCAGTCGGTTAAGCGTCCGACTTCAGCCAGGTCACGATCTCGCGGTCCGTGAGTTCGAGCCCCGCTTCGGGCTCTGGGCTGATGGCTCAGAGCCTGGAGCCTGTTTCCCATTCTGTGTCTCCCTCTCTCTCTGCCCCTCGCCCGTTCATGCTCTGTCTCTCTCTGTCCCAAAAATAAATAAACGTTGAAAAAAAAAATTTAAAAAAAAAAAAAAAACATGGTCCCTGAACAACATCCTATGGCAATACAAGGGAGACTAAGTTAATTCCTAAATAAACTGAACCATACAAAGGTAAGCCTTATTTTCTAAAAGCATAATGTTATAAACTAAGATTCCATTCCTGGGACCCATTTTAAACCACTAAAAATTTTTTTTCATTAGGAAAATAAGTAAAAGAGAAATAAAATAATCACTTCTAGACCTAAGTATTTTTGACATATATAAGTTTAGAACAAAGTGCAGTTTCCATTTATGTAGACATTTTCTTTAATTCCAGTACAATTAACAGTTATATTAGCTTCAGGTGTACACTATAGTGATTCAACAATTCTTTACTCAGTACTCATCATGGTTAAGTGTACTCTCAATCTCCTTCACCTATTTCACCCATCCCCCACCCACATGCCCTCTGATAGCCACCAGTTTGTTCTCTACATTTAAGTCTTGGGTTTGTCTTTTTCTTTGTTCGTTTGTTTAAATTCCCCATGAATGAAATCATATGGTATTTGTCTTTCTCTGACTTATTTCACTTAGCATTATACTCTCTAGATCCATCCTTGTTGAAAATGGCAAGACTTCATCTTTTAATGGCTGAGTAATATTCCACTGTGTGAATGGGGGGGTGTGTACACCTCATCTTTACTCTTTCATCTATTGATGGATACTTGGGCTGCTTTTGTATTCTGGCTATTGTAAATAATGCTGCAATAAACATAGGGGTGCATATGTATCTTTTCAAATTAGTGTTTTCATATTCTTTGGGTAAATACCCAGTAGTGGAATTACTGGATCATATGGTAATTCTATTTTTAATTTTTTGAGGAAACTCCACATTGTTTTCCACAGTGGCTGCACTAGTTTGCATTCCCACCAACAGTGCATGAGGATTTCTTTTTCTCCATATCCTCGCCAACACTTGTTTCTTGTGTTTTCAATTTTAGCCATTCTGACAGGTGTGTGAGGTGGTATCTCATTGTTATTTTGATTTGCATTTCCCTGATAAGTGATGTTGAGCATCTTTTCATGTGTCGGTTGGCCACCTGGATGTCTTCTTTAGAGAATGTCTGTTCATGTCTTCTGCCCATTTAATTGGATTATTTGGGGTTTTTTTGGTGTTGGGGTGTATAAATTCTTTATATATTTTAGATACTAACCCCTTATCAGATATATCATTTCCAAATATGTTCTCCCATTCAGTGGGTTTCTTGTTTTGTTGATGGTTTCTTTTGCTGTGCAGAAGCTTTACATTTTGATGTGATCCCAATAGTTTATTTTTGCTTTTGTTTCCCTTACTTTAGAAGACATATCTAGAAAGATGTTGGTGCAAATTCAAAGAAATCACTGCCTATGCTTTCTTCTAGGGTTTTTATGGTTTCAGGTCTCATATTTAGGTCTTTAATCCATGGTAAAAGAAAGTAGTTCAGTTTCATTCTTTTACATGTAGCTGTCCAGTTTTCATAGTGCCACTTGTTGAATAAACTTTTTCCCATCACATAACTTTGCTTCCTCTGATGAAGATTAACTGAACATGTAATCATAGATTTATTTCCAGGCTTTCTGTTCTGTTCCACTGATCTGTGTGTCTCTTTTTGTGCCAGTACCATACTGTTTTGATTACAACAGTTTTGCAGTACATCTTGATATCTGGGATTGTGATACCTTAAATTTTATTCTCTTTCAAGAATGCTTTGGCTATTCAGGATCTTTTGTGGTTCCATACAAATTTTAGGATTATTTATTCTAGTTCTATGAAAAATGCTGTTGGTATTTTGATAGGGATTACATTAAATCTATAGACTGCTTTGGGTACTATGGACATTTTATATTTATGTAGAACTTTTATTAATATAACCACATCACTATTCAGAATAGCGTGTGGACCAACAATGCAAGACAAGCACCATCACAACCTATCACCATCACACCCTAGTTACAAATGTAAATGGGTATGGGGCAACTGGGTGGCTTAGTCAGTTGAGCATCCAAGTTCTACTCAGGTCATGATCTCACAATTAATGAGTGCGAGCCCCACATGGGGCTTACTGCTGTCCGTGCAGAGCCCACTTGGGATCCTCTATTCCCCCTCCCTCTCTGCCCCTCCCCTGTGTGCTCACGCTCTCTCTCTCTCTCTCTCTCTCTCTGTCTCTCTCTCTCTCTCTCTGTCTCTCTCTCTCTCTCTCAAAAATAAACTTTCAAAAATGTAAATGGGTATGCATTCTGTTGTTTTCAGTTAGCATTTATGGAACATTTATGCACCAGAAACTCCGCATATCATAGCTTAATCCCTACAACTCTAGACCACAGGCTCTATAACTGTATCCTACTACATCATCAGAATGAGAAGCCCATTTGTGTTAATGAGAAAACTCAAAGAGAGGTTAAATAACTCGTCTAAGGTTGATGACACAAATACTAAGGGGTAGTTAAGGAGTAGTGTGGAGATTAAAATCCTGGCAGTCTGACACCAGAACTGTGCTCTTAACCACTACATTATAAAGCACCATATTACTTTTACTGCCTGTCGTGTGTTGTTAGTCACTTGTGATATGAATTTGTACATTAGGAAAAGAGTCCTTTTAATTTAGTAATCAAGATCAGAGAGAAATTCTGATCTCAAAAACCCAAGGTAGCATTCAATGTAATAGTTGTTAAGCACCAGACCAGCATTAAGCAGAAGGCAAAGACTGGGGACCGTATGAGTTGGGAAATGGTGGGAGACATTCTGTATTATTTGTATAAAAGTAAAAACTTTCAAAGTACACAGATTTATTCACGCATATGCATAAAGATATGTTTAAGACTATTCACAGTATTATTTACACCATCAGGGGAGGTGAGGGAAGGAGGAAAGAAGGGAAGTTATGAATTTAAATATCCCACAGAGGGAAATGATCAAATATATCCTGGGATATTCATTCTACAGAGAATACTATTTAGCAGTTAAGAAAGAATATGGTACATTAAATGAATAGAAAGACACAGAAAACAGCCAATTACATATAGTATATGACATCTACATTTTTTTTTTTTTAAGTTTCTCTAAATCTCTGTAATACACAGAACAAGTTCTGGAAAGACACACTTAAAGCTGTGAACAGAAGTTACTTGAAAAAAGAATGGGATATGAAAAGGCTGAAAGAGAACTGTAACTGTCTATGTTAATGCCTCTAACTGACTTGAATATCTTGAAGTTAAAATATAGTTATACATTGCTTCAGTAATAAATAATTTTAACGAGTAAAGTGGAAAAAGGGAATTCCAGAAGTATAAACTATAACCTTTCCAGACTTCAGCTTATCAATTTTTAAAACAAGAGGTTAAACTGGATAATGTATCTGAGGCCACAATATGGAAGTAGGAAAAGGTTAAGAGGGGAAAAAAAAATCCCTTAAAATTTCAAGTTTTTGTGACAAATAGATCAGAGACCACCCCGAAACTACATGGTAGCATATTTTCACCTAAGACTCAGCTAATAGAATAATCAAGAGCTTCATAGTTCTCATAGTAGAAAAAGTGACACTTATTTACCCAGAAAAGCTTGGTATCGTTAACAACATAATCTAAGATTCTGTGATTAACACTTAACAGATTCTGGAACCTTAATAAAGTAAGTGAATCCTAAAGAGTCAAATAAAATACCTAACTGAAGCACATTAAGCAACTCTTTATTTCCCATACATATGTTGGCCAAGTGTTGTCTGTTCTCTTTTTCATTTAAGAAAAAGCTGAATTTCCTAAGTAATTTAGCTGGGAAAATACCTAAAAAGCATGATAGTACTAGGTATCTTATGAAAAAGTCCAAGCTGCACTCATTCCATGTTCTGTGTTCCTTAACTCTTTAGTACTTTTTGAGGGACAAACTACATGTCCAAATATTCACAATCCCAAACCAAGACTTGTACTGTCTTTAGAAAGCAGTCATATTCGGCTAATTTGAAGGCTGTGATGTTAACCGATACAAATTACTAATTCTGCCAGAAACAGAATGAAATTAATAAACTTACCTTACTGAGCTCCTAACCTTTATTAAGTCTTGTAAGACTTAAAGAGACAAAAAAAAGTTCTAGTTGCATCAAATATGTAATTTACTGCAAATATTAAAGTTAATGATAGTTTTAAATTTTTTTTAATGTTTATTTTTGAGGGGGGGGGGCAGAATACAAGCAGGGGAGGGGCAGAGAGAGCAGGAGACATGGAATTGGAAGCAGGTTCCAGGCTCTGAGTTGTCCACACAGAGCCCGATGTGGGGCTCGAACCCACGAACTGGGAGATCATGACTTGAGCTGGAGTTGGGTCGCTTAACCAACTGAGCCACCCAGGTGCCCCTTAATGATGACAGTGTTAATTATTTCTTTTTTTTTGAAAAAAAAATTTTTATTGTTTATTTTTGAGAGAGAGAAAGAGCACGCAAGTGGGAGAGAGGCAGAGAGAGAGACACACACAGAATCCAAAGCAGGCTCCAGGCTCCGAGCTATCAGTACAGAGCATGACAAACCATGACATCAGGACCTGAGCTGAAGTTGGACACTTAACTGACTGAGCCACCCAGGAACCTCAACTATTGACTTTGTTTTCAAAGCAGTCTGATCTCTTTTGATCCTCATAGCTAAACTGAATGTGTCAGAAACAGACCTTATTTCCATCTCCATTTTACAGAAGAATAAACTGAGACAGAAAGCTATTCAGTGACTACTCAAGACCACATGCACATCAAAGGAAGGAGTGCATTTCAGATTTCCTAACATCTTCATCCATTAAATCTCAATTGTTACTGCCTCAAGAAACTACCAGAAAAATTCCACATGGTTTCCCTACAGAAAAGCAGTTTCTGAAATTGCTTAGATGTAGAAAATAATGCTGCTTAGGCCTAAAAACAATTTTTAAATGTCTTTTTTTTTTTTAATTTAAAAAAAATTTTTTTTCAACGTTTATTTATTTTTGGGACAGAGAGAGACAGAGCATGAACAGGGGAGGGGCAGAGAGAGAGAGGGAGACACAGAATCGGAAACAGGCTCCAGGCTCTGAGCCATCAGCCCAGAGCCCGAAGCGGGGCTCGAACTCACGGACCGCGAGATCGTGACCTGGCTGAAGTCGGACGCTTAACCGACTGCGCCACCCAGGTGCCCCTAAATGTCTTTAATTTATAAAGCAATGCAGCAGTTAACTAACAATTGGGCCTTTTAACAAAAACTCTTGGTTTCTCTCCCATCCGAACTCCTACTAAATAGTACACAAAAGAAATTTGTAGGCCCTTTTGTAACATGCATTTATTTATTTTAACATTTATTTTTTGAGAGAGACAGAGACAAAGCGTGAGCGGGGAAGATACAGAGAGAGAGGGAGACAAAGAATCCCAAGCAGGCTCCAGGCTCTGAGCTGTCAGCACAGAGTCTGACATGGGACTGGAACTGGTGAACCGCAAGATCACGACCTAAGCCAAAGCTGGATGCTCAACTGACCGAGCCACCCAGGCGTCCCGAATCATACATTTTACTCCTAAAGTCCTCCACTCCACTTTTGAGGGAATGATTTCACTTTTTTTTAATTTACAGAGTATGTTTGTTCATCACTCGTTTCTCGGTACATGAGCTTATTAATAAAACACAACTCTACAGGTATCAACTATCTACAATAGCTCAAAACACAAAAAGAGAAGTCCAATTAAAATTGTGATCTTATACAAAGTGTTAAAATGGTATTTCTTCTTCATTAGACCCTATAAGTGAATTGATTCCTGATGAGTATCTTTCTGCCATAGGATATTCTGCATCCTTATCCTATTCTGCATCCTATCTTCTTCAAATAATTAGTATTTGAAAAGCTATCTCTAAGCTTGTTTGGTATGAAAAATTATTTTGCTACAGGGAATAATTATGATATCAGGAATTTCATCCGAGGTAATACATTTAGTAAAACAGGTTTTCAACTTCTTTACTCTGGTTTTGTTCATAATCTCTAATGCAAGATAAAAAAGAAAGGTTAAAATGCTATTATCATCAGCATGTAGTATTTCTATTATGCATTACTTTACACAGCATTTCTACGTTATCAATTTGATCCTCATAACACAATTGATACATGTTATCATTCCTACTTTGTAACAGAAAAAAATGCAAGGACGTTAAGTGATTTGACTCAGGTTCTTCCACTAGTTTGGGGTTGAGATTTGAAAAGTTTTATTTGTCCAAAGGGTACACAATGAAAACGACAATCAACTTAAGGCTCGGTATATACAGACACTAACAAAATTATTCCAGTATACCATATGCTCATATTCCCATCCGAAGTAGTCACCAATTACCAGTGTTGTGAACATGAGCTGGTCCTCTGTGCTACAGGAAGCAAAGAAAGGGCATCAGCAATGCCTCTCTTTCTACTACCTAAGATTTGAGAGAAGATAAAGAGTTCATAAGCATAACAGGAAAAAAAAGTCAGAAAGAAAAACAAGAAAAAATTATATTCTACTGAAGTGAAGGGCAATGAAAACTAATGTCAAGAAGCTGGCAAATGGAAAGCTAGGAGAAGAAAAAAGACTGAGACAAGGGTGCCTGAGTGGCTCAGTTGGTTCAGCGTACAACTTCTGCTCAGGTCATGATCTCACAGTTCATGAGTTTGAGTTCTGTGTCTGGCTCTGTGCTGACAGCTCAGAGCTTGGAGCCTGCCTCAGATTCTGTGTCTCCCTCTCTCTCTCTCTGCCCCTCTCCCACTCATTCTCTCTCTCTCTCACTCTCACTCTCTCTCTCTCAAATATAAATGAACCATAAAACAATTTTAAGGGTTGCCTAGGTGGCTCAGTCTTAAGGTTAAGCAACCAACTCTTGGTTTCAGCTCAGGTCATGCTCTCACAGTTTTTGGGTTCAAGCCCCACATCAGGCTCTGTGCTGACAGCGTGGAGCCTGCTTGGAGTTCTCTCTCTCCCTTTCTCTCCGCCCATCCCCCCCCTGCACAGTCTCTGTCTCTCTCAAGGTAAATAAACTTAAAAAAAAAAATCCTAGCAACAGTAAAGAAATGTAAGAAAGTAAGTACTAGAAAAGTTAGGACAGGAGCCCCTGGGTGGCTCAGTCAGTAGAGTATCCTACTCTTGATTTTGGCTCAGGTAATGATCCCAGGGTTGTGGGACTGAGACCGCGTCAGGCTCCATGCTGAACGTGGAGCCCGCTTGGGATATTCTCTCTCCCTCCCTCCCTCCCTCCCTCCCTCCCTCTCTCTCTCTCTCTCTCTCTCTCTCTCTCCCCCCCTTTCTGCCCCTCTCCCCAGCTTGAACGCATGCTCTCTCTCTAAAAAAAAGTTTTTTTAATATATTTTTTAAAAAAAGGACAGTGGTTACTTAGGAGAAGAGGGTACATGGAAGGTCTTCTGGAGTGGCTGCAAAGGTCTACTACTTCTTGACTAAAGTGGTGTTTCCCTTATGATGTTATAAAGGTGTCATTTTTCTGTATTATGTTTTGTTTTACAACCAAAATGCTAAAAACTACTGGTAATAAATGCAAAATATGCAGTTTTAAAAAGAATTTAAACCAAATCTCAAAGGTAGTGGAGGAATATTGTCAGATGGAAACCAGGACATGACTTCAACAATAAAAGGACCTACCCTGAGAAAACAAAAGGGAAGGACACACCAAGCAGAAGATCTGAGGGAAGAGCACCACCTATCACTAAGTGTACCTGCAAAATAAAAGGAAGTGAAAGAAGAGAAAGAATGCTATTGTTATAGAGTATACACAGACTACCAATGAAATGGGGTAAAAAGACACTAATATAAATTACAAACTGATATAAACCTACTCTCTAGAGGTGATGATGACCTTCAGCTACCCAAATATCTACTGGCATTCTCTACATAATCAGCATCTGATAAAATTCTTGAAGGTCTTGTTGACAATGTCACCTCTCAGAAGACACATGACAGAAAAAAACCAATACAGACCAACAAGAATAAAACGGTTATTACAAAAACTCTGAAAGAAAAAGACAAGCTCAGAGTTCATAACTACCAAGGAAATAAATCTGGAACACAATCAAACATTCAGCCTGAGCTTGAGAAAAAAAAGGATATATAACAGAAATAGATATTAATCCCACCAAAACTAGAGAAGAAAAAAAAAAACAACTATAATACCTTATACTTCCAGCCAAGAGGGCAGGAGACTGGATTTACCCTCCCACCAGGAAACAAAAACAGAAAAGAAGGAAAGCGAGCAAGTAAGCAGGCCAAATCGATGAAACAGTGTGTGTGTGTGTGTGTGTGTGTGTGTGTGTGTGTGTGTGTGTGTG
>NW_024412413.1:46171826-46178754 GCF_014898765.1 Herpailurus yagouaroundi
GTGTGTGTGTGTGTGTGTGTGTGTGTGTGTGTGTGTGTGTGTGTGTGCGCGCGCGCGTTTAATCAGGTAATGAAGGACAGTGACTGTTCAAAGGAAACAAATGAGGTGGGCCATATAACTGCCCCAGCTTACTGTCTTGAGAGAGTTTCTAGCTGGCAAAGTGAGAGAAAACCCAGCCAATGCCTAGTGGTCTCCTGGAGTTGAGGACACAGAGATGGGAATTGGGGGAAGCCAAGTCAGAGTTCACAGGACAGAGTACCATAGAAGAGATAAGTGCACAGAGAATTCAAGAGATCTATAGAGGTCTCTCCCTGAGTAGTCAGCAGAGTGTTGGTCAGTGCATGTGTGTCCATAAATTATCAAAGGCTAGGAGCAAAGGTCACATGAAATTATTAGAAGAAACAATATGCAGGCTCACATGGAATTGTTCCCCAAAGGGTGGGAAACCTCATAATTCACAGGGCTCTGGGTAAAGTACTCAGAGCAGCCTGGCCTCAACAGCCAGGCAAAATCAGTCCCACACTAAATACTGTGCTGTAAAATCAACTAACAAACTTTAAAAGACCCAAAATTATTTTTTTCCAATCTTACACAAATTCTTCCAGAAAACTGAAGCTGAGGAGTAACTTCGCAACTCATTCTATGAGGCCAGCACTACCCTGGCACTAAAATGAGACTAAAACATTACAAGAAAAAAAAAAAAAACGAGGGGCGCCTGGGTGGCTTAGTCAATTAAGCATCCGACTTCGGCTCAGGTCATAATCTCACAGTTTGTGAGTCTGGGCTCCATGTGGGGCTCTGTGCTGACAGCTTGGAGCCTGGAGCCTGCTTCGAGTTCTGTGTCTCCCTCTCTCTCTGCCCCTCCCCCACTCACACTCTGTCTCTCCCTCAAAAGTAAACATTAAAAAAAATTTTTTTAAGAAAATAAAACTATATACACCAATATATCTCATGAATTTAGATGCAAAATTTTAAACAAGATTTAACAAACTGAATCCAACAATATGTAAACAAGGAAAATACCTCATGGTTTAATACTCAAAAAACAATCTCTGTAAACTCACCATAGCAAAAATATTTTTAAAGAAAAACCATATGATCATCTTACAAGGTGCAGAAAAGGCACTCAACAAAATCCAATGCCCATTTCTGATAAAAACTCTCAACAAATTTAAGAATAGAAGGAACCCTTCTCAGTCTGATAAAGGGCATGTATGAAACACTACACCTGATATCATATGCTTAAAGACTGAATGCTTTCTCCTAAGATCAAGAACAAGATAAAGATTTCCAATCTTACCCTCTATTCAACACTATGCTTGAGGTCTTAGACATTACAATAAATAAAAAATAAATATAAGGCATCTAGACTGGAAAGGAAAAAGTAAAACAACTTATTTGCAGATGACATAATTGTCTACGTAGGAAAATTAGTAGAATCTACATAAAAGCTACTAAAATTAAGTGAAAACCCAGCAAGGATCCAGGACTCAAAACCAACATACAAAAATCTATTATTTACATACATACATGCATATCAGTAAATAAGGTTTTTAAATACAGCATTTACAATAACTTCAAGAAATATCATATACTCAAATATAAATCTAACAGATAATGTATAAGACTTCTAAACTGAAAATTATAAAAGTATTTGAGAGAAATGAAAGAAGACCTAATTAAATGCAAAATACACCATGTTCATGGCTTAGTGGAATCAATACTGTTAAGATGTCCATTCTCCCTGAAACTGACGTCTAGATTGATTATCGTGCCAATCAAAATCCCAGCAGGCTCTTCTGGAGATAGTAAAAAGCAGATTCTAAAATTTGTGTGGAATTCAAATGACCTAGAACAACCAAATCAGACTTGCAACAGAATAATGGGTGGAGCACTAACATACCTGGCTATAAGACTCAGTATAAATCTACAGTAATCAAGAAAATGTGGTACTGATGTAAAGAGAAACAAAGAGATTGACTGTCCAGAATAAAGAATTCTGGAATCAACATAAAAATGCATATATGGTAAATTTATTTGACACAAGTAGAAAAGCAATTCAGCAAAGAAAGAATAGTCTTTTCAACAGTAATTAAAAAACTTGAATCAGTGTACAAAAAAAATAAACTTCAATCCATACACCACACAACATATATAAATTAAATTGAAATGGGTCACAGATTTAAATGTAAAACCTAAAACTACAAAATTTAGGAAGAAAACAGAAAATCTTATGGTCTTGGGTTCAGCAAAAATTTTTTAGAAATGACACCAAAAGCATAAAAGAAAAAAATGGATACATCAACAAAATTGAAAACTTCTACTTTTTTTAGTGTTCATTTATTTATTTAGAGAAAGAGCAGGCATGCATGCACACACAGACACACAAGTGGGAGAGGGACAGGGGGGGAGAGAGACAGAGACAGAGACAGAGACAGAGACAGAGAGAGAGAGAGAGAATCCCAAGCAGGCCGAATGCTGTGAGCGCAGAGTCCTCAGCCCCACCTCATGAACCGTGAGATCATGACCTGAGCTGAAATCAAGAGTCAGACGCTTAACCAAGGGAGCCACCTGAGCGTCCCGAAAACTTCTGCTTTAAAAGACACTATCAAGGAGCGGCTGGGTGGCTCTGTTGATTAAGTGTCCAACTTCAGCTCAGGTCATGATCTCACAATTCGGGAGTTCGACCCCACATCGGGTTCTGTGCCAACAGCTCAGAGCCTGGAGCCTGCTTAGGACTCTGTCACCCTCTCTCTCTACCCCTCCCCCACTTGCGTGCTCTCTCTCTCTTAAAAATAAACAAACATTAAAAAATAATTTTTAAAAAATAGTAACTAAAAAAAAGGCACTATCAACCAAATGACAAGCCAAGGCTCAGGCAGGGAAAATACATTTGCAAATCATATCACGTATCTAATAAAGGGCCTATATCCAGAACGTAAGAAGTCTCACACGTCATTTTCAAATGGTCTCCTCTCTGTAAAGAGGACTTTCATACTATTCTTTCTAATCTTATACTCTAATAAACTTTTGCCTGCTGAAAAAAAAAAAAAAAACCAAAAACCCAAAAACAAAACAAACAAAAAACCCTCTCATAACCCATTAACAAGAAAATGAATAGCTCAGTTTAAAATAAAATGAGCAAGGGACAACCTAGGTGGCTCAGTCAAGTGAGAGTCTGACTTGTGATTTCCGCTCAGGTACTGATAACAAGGCTCCATGCTGGGCATAGAGCCTACGTAAGATTCTCTCTCTCCCTCTCTCTCTGCTCCGCACAAGCATGCACACTCGCTCTCTCTCTCAAAAATAAAATAGACAAAAGGTTTGAACACTTTACCAAAGAAGATTTACGGATGACGTATAATCACATGAAAAGATGCTCAACATCCTTAATCATTAGGGAACTGCAAATTGAAACCATAATGAGATACTACAAATCTATTAGAATGGCTATAATTAAAAAGGCTAACATACCAAATGTTGACAGAGATGTGGAACAATTGGAACTTTCGTACATCACAGTAAGCATGTAAAATGGTACATCCACTTAGAAAAATAGCTTGGCACTTTCTTAAAATGCTAAGCATGCAACAAACATTATGATCCAGCCATTCTACTCCTTGGTATTTGCCCAAGAAAACAGAATGTGTCTGTTCATACCAAGACTATACCAATTTTCATAGCAGCTCTATTTAGAATAGTCAAATGTAGGACAAAATCCAAATGTCTATCAACAGGTAAATAAATGAGTAAATCTTGGTATGCCTATACAGTGGGATACTATTTGGCAATAAAAATGAATAAACTGGGGCATCTAGCTAGCTCAGTCAAAGGAACATTCAACTCCTGATCTTCGGGTCATGAGTTCGAGCCCCACATGGGGTGCAGAGATTACTTAAGTAAACCTTTTGAAAAATGAATAATGCAACATTAATGAATCTCAAAATAATTTTGCTGAATGAAGACTAAAAACAGAATACAAAAAAAAAGTTATATAATTCCATTTATATAAAATTCTAGAAAATGTGAACTACTCTATAATGACAAAAAGCAGCTCAATGGTTGCCTGTGTACAGGGTAAAGGTAGTGACAGATTACTGTGGGTCGAGAGGAAACTTCAGTAAAAATATTATCTTTACTGTGCTGACCGGTTCAGTGTATATATACACACACGGTTCACAGTGTGTATACATACACACACACACACACACACACACACACACACACCATAAACTATCAAATTACACCCTCTATATGCAACTTATTGTCAAGTGTACCTCAAAGCTGTATAAAAAAATAAGTTACATGGAAGGTTTACTGTTTAAACCGTAAAACCCCATATAAACGTAAACATGTAAAAGTAGAAGATAGTTCCATTAAAAAAGCGGGGGGAGGCTAATCCCGCCTCAAGAAAAAAATTTTAAATCACACCATGTTTTTCGTTGCAGATTAAGTGTCTACAGGGAGCAAACACTATCACCAAAGACTTGCCACTTCATGGTACTAAGCTAGTTATATAAAGTTGATTCAAACTGAAACTTTTATTAGGCACTTATTATGTGCAGACATTACAAAGAACAGAAAATAAACAAGATAAAGTTCCTTGCCTGTGTGTACCTAGCAGTGTTATAAAGAATGTAAAATCTTTACACAAGCTAGAATATTCTAAGTGCTCCCCACCCTCTTGGTGGGGGAGGGGGGAGAGAACAATGTATTGAAGTACCAAAGAAAGGAGAAAAGTCCATTTCGAATAAAACCGCCTCATACCCTCCAGACTATCTATTTTTAAATATTTGCTAAGATGCCTAACCAGGTAAATATGTTTCTATAACTCCCAATGATGATGGCCTGCTGATGGCAACATAAACTGCAGTTATTTTTTTCCTTTAGCAAAGGAACTATCCCAGATTGAAACTTACTAAAAGAACTCTAGGAACCACAGCAAATGTTTTAGAATAAACTTGCTGACCTCTAGTTTAGCAAAAGTTAGAATTAAAAGGCAAAAATGAGGCAGGCAAAGAAATTCAAGTTTCTACATAAAAAGAAATGTACTTGGGACAATCCAACTCAAGACCATGCTACTTCCTGACAAAAAAAGCTGAAAAGGATTAAGTTGCACTATATCATAGCAAACAATTTTCTATATTGTTCCTACACTTATGTAGGATTGGATTTTTATTTATATTATGAATATCATAATCTTTATTTTCCAAAACTAGAGATAAATGATAACATTCAACCCAAATATTTTAAATTTACTATCAGGGATAAAATTCTTGCCCTAAATCTTTGTTCAAACATGGGAATCCAACACCTACTATACATAGCATACATTCTTTTTTTTGTTTTTAAGTTTATTTGGAGAGAGCAGAAAATGTGCAAGCAGGGGAGGGGGAGGGAGAGGGAGAGGGAGGGGGAGAGGGAGAGGGAGGGAGAGAGGGAGAGGGAGAGGGAGGGAGGGAGAGAGAGGGAGGGAGGGAGAGAGAGAGAACGAGAGAGAGAGAATATCACAAGCAGGCTCCACATTGAACCCAACAGGGGTTCATCTCACAAATCGTGAGATCATGACCTAAGCTGAAATCAAGAGTCAGATGCTTAACCGAATGAGCCACCCAGGCACCCCACAAAACATACATTCTTGAACTGTAGTACCTATGTGAATTTTATAAGCTAAATTTAACAAAAAAGTGACAAAAATTCCATTTCTTTAAAACTATCAAGCATATTGAAAATTTTTAACTTTTGGTTAAAATACCAATGTGAGCCCAGAAATTCTAATGCGCTCAACACCCAAATATCTAAGCACCTACTTGATATTTTCATTTCAATAACCCACAGGCATCTTAAACTCAGTACGTCTTACCCCAAATCTGCTCTTCTGATATTCCCACCTCTATCAAAGACATCCCATCTACCAGTTATCCTTTTTTTCATCATTCCCATCCTATTTCCTAAATCCCTCAAACCTTCACCTCTGACACTGACCCCTCATCATAGCTATCCTGGGTTGCTAAAATAACATTCTGGTCTCTCTTCTCTCAATCTGGTCATCTCCCAAAAATGTGTGCAAGGTGTGTAAACACCGCCAAAACTGATCTTTATAAAATGTACATGTGACCACACCATGCCTGAACTTAAAATCCTTCTGACTTTACCCTCTATCCTCTACACTTTACCTCTGCAGATAATCAACACCTGACACTCCCTAATACATGCAAACTTTGTCTCTTGGGTCACTCTGAACCCACCTGTTCCCTCAAACCTTTGTACCTTTTTATGTGTGTTCTCTGTTCTCTCTTCATTACACCTTCTCTCTGCAAATAACTTCTACCAAATCCTTCAAAACAGCACATTTTTTTAACTCATACACTCAACAAATTTACTGAGCTTCAATGAAATGTGAGGAATAAAAGTTGTCAGTAGAAACACACACACCAAAAAAAAGTGTCTGCTGAAACTAGTAACATCATGTAAACCAGTAAATAGTCATAGCACAGTGTGATGGAAGGCACAGGCTCCTGAATGAGATGTCATTTTCAGTTATTTCTCCAATTAATATACAATTAATGCATACAATGTGCCAGGCACAGAGCAAGCTTCTGGATATAAATACAGAAGATTCAGTCACTGCCTTCACAGCACTTACAACTGAAGAAGAGATTAGGACAATAAAACAAATAATTACAATGTATGATTTAAGTATGAATAGGCTACCATAGTAGGACCTAATAAATGATATTTCATCTAGACTTAAGGGCTAAAACAGGTTAAGAAATCAGAAAGACTGAACTACAGTGATATATCTATCAACTGAGACCTGGAGAATGAAAATTTTAATTTTTTTTATTTGAGAGAGAGAGAAAGAGGGAGGGAGAGGGAAGGAGAGGAAGAAGAGGGAGAGAGAGGAAGAAGAGGGAGAGAGAGGAAG
>NW_024412413.1:46178764-46205340 GCF_014898765.1 Herpailurus yagouaroundi
GAGAGAGAGGAAGAAGAGGGAGAGAGAGGAAGAAGAGGGAGAGAGAGTGCTCACACAGAGGAGGGGCAGAGAAAAAGAGAATCCCAAGCAGGCTCCACATTCTGCACAGAGCAGGATACAGGGCTCAATCCCACAACCCTGGGAAAATGACTTGAACCAAAATCAAGAGTCAGCCGCTCAATCAACTGAACCACCGAGGTGTCCCTGAAGAAACAATTTTAACCAGAAGGTTTATGTTCTTGGCAGAGTGTACATTCTACACAGAGAACAACAGTTCAGTGCATGGCTACAATCCAGATCAGACAGTAAAGGTTAAAGAGTTTAGGGACAAAAGTAGAGACCAGATCAGATCACAAAGAGTTTTGTAAACCACACTCAAGAATTTGGGAGTTTGGAATTTGTCCTGAAGATAACTCTTTGCCACTAGAAATCCATGAAAAAGTTCCAGCAGGGGAATGCCATGGTCAGACCTGCCTTCTCGGAGCCAACACACTGGCTGCAGAGCCAAGAATGAACAGCTGCAATAATCCAAGGGAGGGAGAGATTCATGGTGGCTTGAACTACAGCTGTGGCAGTAGGGATGAAGAAAAGCAGATGGCTTAGAAAAATATTTAGAAGGTCAAAGTGACAGAACTGCATGACTGATTAGATGTGGAAGATGAAGAGAAGAGAAATCAAGGACAAAACTGAGTGGATGAGGTTATTCACTGATAGGGAATACAGAAGGAAAAAAAAACAACGACTTTCATTTGGGACAAGTTAATCAGTAATGACTGTAGAACTAAAGAAATGTAGAACATAAGTTGTTTTAAGAGTAACAACCACAATCAATACTACGCAAAGCAATCTACACATTCAATACAATCCCTATCAAAATAAAACCAACATTCTTCACAGAAATAGAACAAACAATCCTAAAATTTGTATGGAAACAGAAAAGACACCGAATAGCTAAAGTAATGTTGAAAAAGAAAACCAAAGCTGAAAGCATCACAATTCCAGACTTCAAGCTGTATTACAAAGCTGTAATCATCAAAACAGTATGGTACTCGCAAAAAAACAGACACACAGATCAATCTAACAGAATACAGAACCCAGAAATGGACCCACAAACGTATGGCCAACTAATCTTCAACAAAGCAGGAAAGGATATCCAGTGGAAAAAAGACAGTCTCTTCAGCAAATGGTGTTGGGAAAAGTGGACAGCAACATGCAGAAGAATGAACCTGGACCACTTTCTTACACCACACACAAAAGTAAACTCAAAATGGATGAAAGACCTAAACTAAGACAGGAAGACATCAAAGTCCTAGAGGAGAAAATAGGCAACAACCTCTTTGACCTCAGCCACAGCAACTTCTTACTTGACACGTCACCCACAGGCAAGGGAAGGAAACAAAAGCAAAAATGAACTATTGGGACCAATGAAGATAAAAAGCTTCTGCACAGGTAAGGAAACAATCAGCAAAGCTAAAAGGCAACCAATGGAATGGGAGAAGATCTTTGCAAATGACATATCATATAAAGGATTAGTATCTAAAATCTATAAAGAACTCATCAAACTCAACACCCAAAAATAAATAATCCAGTGAAGAAATGGGCAAAAGATATCACTAGACACTTTTCCAAAGAAGACATCCAGATGACTAACAGACACATGAAAAAATGCTCAACATCACTCATCATCAGGGAAATACAAATCAAAACCAAAATGAGATACCACCTCACACCTGTCAGAATGGCTAAAATCAACAACCGAAGAAATGGTGTTGGTGAGGATGCAGAGAAAGGGGAACCCTTTTGCACTGCTGGTGGGAATGCAACCTGGTGCAGCCACTCTGGAGAACAGTATGGAGATTCCTCAAAAAACTAAAAATAGAACTACCCTAGGACCTAGCAATTGCACTAGTAGGCATTTATCCAATGGATACAGGAGTGCTGATATGAAGGGTCACATGCACCCCAATATTTATAGCAGCACTATTGACAACAGCCAAAGCATGGAAAGAGCCCAAATGTCTATCAACTAATGAATCGATAAACAAGATGAATGGATAAAGTACACACACACACACACACACACACACACACACACACTGGAATATCACTCAGCAATCAAAAAGAATGAAATCTTGCCATTTTCAACAACATGGATGGAACTAGACTGTAATATGCTAAGCGAAATAAGTCAGAGAAAGACAAATATATGATTTCACTCCTATGTGGAATTTAAGATACAAAACAGATGAACATAAGGGAAGGGAAGCAAAAATAATATAAAACCAGAGAGGGAGACAAACCATAAGAGATTCTTTAATTTCTTTTCATGTTTACTTATTTTTGAGATAGAGAGAAAAAAACATGAGTGGGGGAGGGGCAAAGAGAGAAGGAGACACAGACTCTGAAGCAGGCCCCAGACTCTGAGCTGTCAGCACAGAGCCAGACAGACATGGGGTCAAACCCACGAACTGTGAGATCATGACCTGAGCTGAAGTCAGACATTTAACCAACTGAGCCACACAGGCGCCCCCATAATTGACTCTTAAATACAAAGTACAAACTGAGGGTTGCTGGTGGGGTGCGGGTGGGGGGAAGGGCTAAAGGGGTAAGGGGTGTTAAGGAGGACACTTGTTGGGATGAGCACTGCGTATTATATGTAAGCGATGAATCATTAAATGCTATTCCTAAAACTATTATCCCACTATATGTTAACTAACTTGGATTGAAATTAGAAAATAATAAATCTTTAAAAAAATTAAAAAATATATAAAAAATGAGTAACAAACCACAGATATTCTGAGAGTGAAGCTATACAGATATTGAGATATTAAGGATGTTACAATTCTCATAGGCAGGCAGAACTATTATTGTTTCTTAAAAACAATATGTTGGGGTGCCAGTCAGTTGAGCATCTGACTTTGGCTCAGGTCATGATCTCACAGTTTGTGAGTTCGAGCCCCGCTCAGGCTTTGTGCTGACAGCATGGAGCCTGGGACCCGCTTCAAGTTCTGTGTTCCCCTTTCTCTCTGCCTCTCACCCGTCACGCTCGCTCTCTCTCAAAAACAAACACTAAAAAAAAAAAAAGAAAGAAAGAAAGAAAGAAAAGAAAAAAGAAAAAGAAAAGTTTCTTAAAAAAAAAACAAAAAAACCAGTATGCCAAACAATGTCAGACAGGAAGGCAGGAATAATTTAAGTCTGGGGAGGTATAATGAGGACTAAGTGAATGCCTTCTCTTATACCAAGAACTACATATACATTATAGTATTGCATATTAAGAGACAAATAGATTTCATAAGGATTTCAAATCTTCCACTCAAAAGTGAAAATCAAAAAGTCGGGTTATAATTTCTCATTTAGTCCCAGCAGTTATGTCACATCAAAGAACCTAACAGTTTAACTCTTTCACCAAAAAAAGTCATGTTTTTATTAATTCATAAATTGAAATAACTTGTTAAAATTGCTAACTACTGTATTATGTCAAAAGTAAAGTCTGTGTTTAACCACTCTGTGTCCAAAGAACTCAGTATACAAAAGGTACTCCAATGTTTGCTAAAGAATGCCAGAAAAAAAAGAAGTATTCATAATGTATTCTACACCAGGAAGGTATTACCATGTTATAAGATCTAGTGTAGGAAAAGAAAAGTTCTCCAGGAATATCTAGATACTAAGAATATTCTTGATGTTTCTTAAGCACAAAGGTTTCACAGGGCTATAAGCATATCTAAAAGGAATTAGAAGAAGCCAAAGTTAAGGTACAAAATAAATTCCTACTAAGAATGCCATCAAAACAAACTAACAAAAATAAAGCTGATTTCCCAAACGTCTCAAGTTCTTTTTTTTTTTTCTTTTATTTATTTCAGAGAGAAGGAGAGAGAGAATCCCAAGCAGGCTCCACGCTCAGTGCAGAGCCCAATACAGGGCTCAACCCCTGGGATCATGACCTGAGCCAAAACCAAGAGTAGGACACTGAACTGACTGAGCCACCCAGGCACCCATTTTCAATAGAACTAAATTCTAAAACAATCACAGTAAAAACAGGAGTGAAACCAAGTGTACTAAAATAGGGCATTTTAACTCCAAAAGAAGAGCACTCTTAGTATTCCATCTCTCCCACTCTAGTCCCCAATCATTTTCTTTACCTTCTTGCTTGTTCCTACTCACTGAATATGTACTTTGTGCCAGAATCTAGGCAGGTGAAACATTTTAGGCCCTGCCCTAATGATTTGTCAGTTTACTGGTCTTCAGAATACATATACTAAAAATAGCACCACTCCTGAAATCATTGTTGCACTATATGCTAATTTGGATGTAAATTTTAAAAAATAAAAAATAAAACAAGTAAAAAACAAAAAACAAAAAACACCTACTTCAAGGACCTGAAATTCATTTTGCATTTATTTACACAAGACAAAGGGGTGGGTGCTAGTGAATATTTTCCTTCTAAAGAACTGAAGTCTATAAGACAGAAGGTAAGGGGCTGATATACCTCCAATACCTAATATACTGCCTGAAACAAATCAGGTGCTTAATAAATATTTGCTGAATAAGTGAAAGTAAACTTTAACAATCAGGGACCTGGATCTAAAGCAAAACTTATTTCAGGCTATTTTCTTTCTCCTGCCTTCTCTGCAGGTAAATTCAACTCATTCCATTAATTCAATTCTGTCCACCAGTTATAGAAGACATATGATGACCTTAACAGGCAGTGTCCCTATTTCTCCCTTCAATACTCACATGAGAACGTCACTTTCCCTATTTGGTTGACGTTAAAACATACTGTTGTACCCACAGATAGTAAGAAAAAAAAATAATAATAACAACAACAACAATTGAACTCCAAGAACTAATCGGGGTTTATAATCACACTCAAACCCACTTTCAAAAGCTCAGCTAAAATATATATGCAAATATATATCCTTGAATTTAGTCATATCATCAGAGACCTGAAGACATCAAATTGGTACCCTGTATTTACTGAACTACTGAACCACCCACTGGCATAAAACCATCAGCATACTAGGGGTATTATAGGGTCCTTCTTTCTTACCAGAAGGATACAATATGCCATATAAGTACATACATTATATTACACAGTAAAAAGAACTTACAGGAGAGTTTATTCTCTGTTCTACCCTTTAGAAACTAGTTTTTTTGGGGTTTTGCTTTTGGTTTTATTTTATTCTGGATCTATCATCCTTATAATGGATCGGGTTCCCTCTTTACTTTGGCCACTAAAAAACATAGAGCTAAACCGTGGCCCACTCCAGCAGTTTATTTAATAATTGTAGTATTTCCAGTTCCATTTACCTTTCTTATACTTATTTCCCTTTTACTTTTCTAATTTATCTTACATAACTATATAGCTCAAATCTTTGTGGAAAATGGCAGCAGATATCAGCATTCAATTATATCCTAACCAATAACAACTTTACAATTTTTAAGGAGTCTGAAAGGGTTTTCTTTAACATAGTAATAACAACAGCTAACATTTCTTGAGTACTTACTTGACACCAGACAGTATTCTAAATGCTTTGCAAATATTAATCCTTTTTACCATTCCACAATGGAAATATTATCCCTCATTTACAAATGAGAAAAACAGGCACAGAGAAGTTAAGAAATTTACCCAAAGTAAAACAGCCATAAAGCAGTGGAGCCAGGGTTTGAACCCAATCAGGCTCCATCGCCTTAACCACTGTCCTACTGTGATGATTTTTTCATTCATCAAAACTACATGATTTTTTTAAAATTTTTTTACATTTATTTATTTTTTGATAGAGACAGAGCACAAGTTGGGGAGGGGCAGAGAGAGAAGGAGACAGAGAATCCGAAGCAGGCTCCAGGCTCTGAGCTGTCAGCACAGAGCCTGACACAGGGCTCGAACCCACAAACTGCAAGATCATGACCTGAGCTGAAGTCAGACGCTTAACCGACTGAGCCGCCCAGGTGCCCAAAACTACATGATTTCTAAAACAAGGTATTTTTTAACTCCTAAAATAACAATGAGATTTAGAACAAGAGCCAACTTCAAAAATGAAGTTTACACCCATACCAAAAATCATATTATATATCTTTAAAATTCTGCCATAACCTAAATAATGACTTGCAGAGAAACTGAGATTACAAATAACACACAACATCTACCATGTATTGGTAGATCTAATATATTTACTCATTGATCCTCCTCACAATCCCATAAAATAGGTACTATATCATCCCATATTACAAATGAAAAGACGGAAGCACAGTAAGGTTAGGTAATTTGACTGAAATCACTAGTAAGTATGAAGTTAGTTTTGAAACTGGTTTGGGTCCAAAATCCAAACTCTTAACTGCTACTTCACAACGCTTCTCTCCATGACAAAGATTAACTTCCTCTATCACTTCTTACGCTCAAAGTACAAAGCAAGCAAAACAAAACTGTTAGAAGTTAGTCTACATCCTAGATCTCAACAATGAGAAATTCTAATTCAATAAGGCTGGGCTGTGGTCCAGCATCTGTATTTTTTTTTAAGTACCACATGTGGTTCTTGTGAACCTTGGTTAATATCCACTGCCCTAGGCTTCTAAGCTCGACAGGTCTTAGCTGAACCTTTGGCGGGGGGAAAGAGGGGTGTGGGAATAAAGAAATACACATACATATACATATACATATATACACTCACTCTTTCAAACATACAGACACACGTGTGTGTGTGTACATATTCTTCCCTATTCCCCTTTCCCAAAGGAACAAGACTAGAAAGTAGGGAAGCAGAAGATAAAGCCAGGAATGGAACATGGCCTTTTTTTTTTTTTTTAATTTTTTTGTTAATGTTTATTTATTTTTTTGAGAGAGAGAGAGAGAGAGAGACAGAGCATAAGCAGGGGAGGGGCAGAAAGAGAGGGAGACACAAAGTCTGAAACAGGCTCCGGGCTCTGTGCTGACTGCTGATGCCCAGGGAACATGGCCTTTTATGCCATGTTAAGCAGCCTTTAGTAGTATTTTAATGGAGACAGTAACAAAGATTTTGTTAAAAATAAAATTTAAGGGGCGCCTGGGTGGCTCAGTCAGTTGAGCGTCCGACTTCAGCTCAGGTCATGATCTCCCCGTCTGTGAGCTCGAGCCCCACATCGGGCTCTGTGCTGACAGCTCAGAGCCTGGAGCCTGCTTTGGATTTTGTGTCTCCCTCTCTCTCTGCCCCTCCCCCGCTCATGCTCTCTATCTCTCTGTCAGAAATAAACATTAAAAAAATTAAAAATAAAATAATATAAAAGTTTTTTTAAAAGGGGGGGAGGCACCTGGGTGGCTCAGTTGGTTAAGCATCTGATTTCAGCTCAGGTCATGATCTCATGGTTCGTGGGTTCGAGCCCCATGTCAGGCTCTGTGCTGAAGCTGTCTCTCTGTCTCTCAAAAATGAATAAATCTTAAAAAAAAATATATATATATATAGTTTGTTTTTTTTCAGCTAGAGATGATCAGTTTGTACATTCAGATGTATACATTACAAAAGAAAACCTCCAGTGGTAGTGTAGAGAGAGGATTGTGGACAAAGAAACTGCAAACAAGGAGAAAAATCTGTTAAGAACTCAAGACTAGAGGTAGACTAAAGGAACTAAGTATGGAAAATGAAGATGATGCAGAAATTTCAGAAATCTCTTTAAGGTAAACTAGAAAACTCAGTTCTTGATTAATTGTTGTTATTGAAATAGATGTCTCCAGGTTTGTTTTACATGCAACCACATGAATGATGATACCATTAAACTAGATCTGAACCTGCTGAGGGAAGAATAAGTGGGTTCTGCTGGTCATGACACTATCATTTAGGAGAGGGGCAGTTTTGGGCATAGAAAATGGTTTAGATGGAATGACGGTAATGGTATTGCAATGAGAATAAAGGAGGTGATGAAGTAGAGTTATGAAATAAAAGACTAACTTTAAGTCATATTATGAAAGAGAGTGGCTGGAAGGAAAGGGTGAAAAAAGTCTTACATTTCACAACTGGGCTTCATCACCTCAAAGATTCTCTCAAAATCAATCCACACCTGAAAAAGGGAAGTGTAGTTCAAATGGAAAGGATCCCTTCTTGGAAAGATCTACACTGGAACAGTCCAGACAGAAAATCAAGCAGGATAACTTTCAAATATGTAATGAGTCAAATAGAAAATCAACAGCCACCGTGAAGACTTAAAAACCAACACAGCAATCAAAGAGCATGAATAATCCAAAAACTACAACCAACCTATCATTTAAAATAGCCAATATGCAGAAGTATGAAATCCTTCTTAATGCTTTTATTATTTCATGTAATCCTAAACAACTCCTATGCAAACAGTAATAATTCTGGAAATAAAAAAATATGAAGGACAGAGAAATCATGCGTGCTCAGTTTCCCAAGGTCACACTTCAAAGTAACACCAAAACCAAGACCAAATGTGTTATTCTGCCAAGTCTAGTAGTCCATACACCAAACCACAAACGTTGCCAAATAATTCAAAACGGGATAAGGAGAGCAACATAGAGAAAATGACGGAAACTCAAAGAACAGAGGAAGCTATCGGCGACAAGTAAATACGTAGTCTTTAGTGTTCGATGAGTCATCACCAGCCCCAACTGTTTACGAAATACTCCCGCAGTGGGAAATGATGCCTGTGGCATGTCCTGACAGTCCTAAATAACAGGCATTAAAATATGCTCTCGGAAGGTGTATATGCACTATACAACGAAATCTCCTCCGCACCTAATCCTAGTTGCTAACTAGGAGGTGTTAAGACAGCATCACAGATACTTCCACAAGAATATCGTAGAGACGCCTAGGAAGTAAATACCTTAACTAACGCCTTCCTAGACAAGCGTAGTATGGTGTAAATCTCCTGTTCCCTGAGTGGAAACACGCCCTGCTGCTCACAACCACTAGCCAACTCGGCAGTCTGGTAAAATGAATCCAATACACGCTTTTCTTCTAAGTGCCCAGCTGCACAGCACCTGTTTTCAGCTCCACCCGAAAGGGACAAAGATGCCTTCAGCAGAGTGAAGCAGGGAAAGCCAGGGGGCAAGTTAGATTAACGCCTCAAAGGAAGACAAAAACAAACAAACAAACAAACAAAAAAAAAACCAGTGGAATCAGAAGAGTAGATCTAAAAAACTAGAATTAGGAAAAAGTGAGCCACAAAAAAGAAAGGAACGAGGCAACTACCTGTTCCTTACAAAAGGCAATACAAATAAATGTCCCCTTGCTCCGGAGCAGTGCAGGGGAGAAGAGAGCCGAGGCCTAGTTGGCCTTGGAGCAGGAGCCGGTCTCTAATTCCCGGACTGAGCCGGCAATATCGAGAAAACAGCTGACACGACCAACTCCTCTCCTCTTACATCCGCCACACGCTGTTCCTGAGGCAGAGTGGCCTTCACGTCCCTCCCCGACCGGCCTCCAAGTAACAAAGCACCCCTGTCCCAGAGAAAAGTAGGGGCGTTCGCCGCGGCCGTTACTTACCTTCCCGCTCACAACACCCGCCGCCGCCATTTTTCCTTCGCGTGCTTGTGATGACGTAGCAGAACCTCACGTGTCTCTCGGATTCACAACAACATCCGCCAAAACTAGGCTGATATCCGGGCGGGAAAGGGGCGGGGAGTAGCGGGAACCGCGCTGAGTGAAGGGGCGGGTGGGAGGAACAGCCTGACGCAGGCGTACTGAGCCGATTTCAGACGGCGCTAGGGCGGAGCCTCTGGTGCGTTCCGCGCATGTACCAATTTATTTTTACCAGGAGGTAACCTAAATTGAAGTGTTTTTGCAGCGGGGTTTGCCTGGGGCGAGACTCTGAGCCACTCACAAGCCAGTTCTGTTTGGTCTGATGGGAAGAACACAAATTGGGAGCCAGCAAACGTGGTCCTGGCTTTGTGGCCATGGGTAGGTCACACCTTCAGCTTCTGTTTCCCATCTGAAAATCAGGATAGTAGGACTGTGGTGAGGGTTAAAGCAATCCCCCATACAGAGACTTTCCCTTTCTGTATGTGACGTTTCTGAATTTGAGTCTGCTCACTGCGGCTCACACATGGCTTTTGAGGAGGCATTTTGATAGGAATTGCGATAATACCACGCCCTCGTTGCTCCAAAGTCGAAAGCACAGAGCTGATAGTTCCTCCACACTTACTTAACTGTGACGTGACACAAGTTTCTAAATTCATCCAAGCTTCAGGATGTAAAATGAGAATTACCCATGAATTGGTTGTACGGATCTCATGGGACAGTACACGTGTGTTAAGACGATTTGTTGAGATACTAAGATGTTGATCTGTTTTCAGTGCTGTAAAAGAATGCGGGGGGCGGGGCAGGGGGAATGCCGGAAGATGATTGGGTACTACTCCTGATAGCTCTGGGACTTTCCTTGCCCCAGTAAAAATAAATGACCTATTTGTATCAAAACACCTGTACCCACTGAGGTACTTCTCTCTCCAAACTATAGAGAGAGGTTCGAGACTTGTGAGGTTAGTCGAATAAGTGGCAACCAAAGGGAATAACAGAAAAGGAGGGTTGAAATTTCTGTGAATATCAGGAACCTTATAAGTGAGGAAGGTGGCAAGACCTTCAAAAGGCATAGATGTATAGTTTCCATTAACGAGGCTGCACACTAAGCATCAGAGATTCCAACCATGGCCAAGACCCCATGCCTACGCTTGTCACTGAATCAGCAGAGCAGCTCACCACCAAGGGATAAATGAGCTGGGGAAGCAAGCATATTAGCAGTAATCAACACTGAGTGAAGACTTGAGGCCTTTCCCAAAGGTTTTGGGCTGAGTGAGACCCCCTAGAACCTTCATACCATCCTAGGTGTGGTGTGTGGATCCTTAATAGTGACCCACATTAAACTTTCCACCCACTCAGAGTAATGGGGTGTAGTTAGAGGAATGTTTTAATATGGCATTTCTTACACCTTGTGTTTCGGAGAAAAGTTTAAGCCCTTAGTACAGTGCCTCGAATAGTATATCCCACAAATGGCAGTTACTATTTATATAATAAATTTGGGAATTAAAGCCTTCTCATTGAAAACTTGGCATCCTAGTTTCATCTGCTACTTCCATGTTTTTAAGCCCCATCCTCTGGATGCCCCTTAAATGCTGGCACTACCCATGGGCTATCCTTGGGCTTCTACTTTTTTCCAAGCACTCTTCCTAGACCATTATCTTTGTATTCTGACATCACACCTCATATGTGCTAATGACTCTGAAATATCTCCAGCCCAAGTCTCTTACTCTTTCCTAAAGTCTAGGCCCACTGGACCTTTTTACTTGAATGACCCATCACACCTCAAAAAATTCCTAAATCTTTGCTCCTCAAAATGTAGTCTGCAGACCTGCAGCAGCTGGAAGCTTGTTAGAAATGCAGAATCTCAGGTCCCACCCCAGAACTACTGAATCAAAACCTGCATTTTCACAAGATTTCCAGTTGACTTGTATGCACATTAAACTTTAAGAAGCACAGTCTTAAATGAAACTTACATTTTGCTTTTGTTCTCTGAAATTCACTACCATTTGCTCAATTCGAGCTGCAGCCAGAACACAATTTCTCCACGAAGGTGTTGCTATCATGTTACCCAGTTCTGATGTGTCTTCTGGAGAGCCCATGGCAAACATCCCCCCATTGGGTCTCGTTCCTATTCCCACTACCAATCCTAGAGTTGAGGTCTCTGGTTACCTCTAGTATGGACAACTACTGTGGCCTCTTAATTCATTTGCTTTCTGCTTCATCTTTCCCCTAATCCATCATTCATAACTACACCAGATTAATCTTTCCAAAGCATAAATGTGATCATGTGAACTCGCTGCCTAAATTCCCTATGGCTTTCCATCTCTTCAAGAAAAGGTCTAAATTCTCCTGCATAACATGCAGGGCCCTTCATAAACTCTTCTTGCCTACCATTTTAGCTTTATTTCCCAACTCTTGCCACTCAGACCCAATTTTCCAACCACAGCCAAATATCTGTTGTTCCCTGAATACCATGCTGTGTCTGTCCCAAGATTCTTTGTAATTGTAGCAGATTGGCTTAGTTTGGATCGTGGGACCATCCCTAAACCAATCACTGTGGCCCAAAGTATATATGATATTCTGATTGGCAAGATTTGACTCATATGCCCACGGTGCCAAAGTACAGAGAACGAAAGGAAGGGTAATTCCCAGAGAAGAATTTCAGGAACCATTCTAGAAAAAAGGAGAAAGGCTGCTAGGCAAGCCAAAGCAGACATCAATTACAGAGGATCCATTGTTGTGATCCATGGTATCACACTGTAAAACACTTGGTTTACTGACCTGCCTTTCTTTCCCTGGTAGGCTGTAAACTAATGGAAAGTATGGACTATGCTTTTCTTTGCGATGACCACCAAACCTGGCACAAATGCCAGACCCATAGTAGATACTAACCCTGGGTTTGTTTAACAAATTAACTCGATTCTCTCTTTACAAATGGCACAGTTATGCTTTACATTCAAGAGAAAAGAGACCATTTTCCTTCTTCGGTGATGTCCTCTGTATACATGCAAAGGGAAGAAACAAGGTCAGAATTTCAGTGTAGTTTGTTTTCTTGTTTTAGTTTTTTACTGTATTAGAAGAAAAAAATCATAGTACACTTACATGAAACAAATGGACATTTTTTAAAGAATCATGAATATAAATTTAATATAAATAAAGTTATGGTGTTCCCTATAACTTAAAATGATTACTGTTTTCATGGGAGTAATTTTATAGTCCTAAATTCACTCCCATAAACTATGTAGTCACTCCCTAACTATAACTTATCACTCAAAAAGTCATCACTCAAAAAGATGTAAAAGAATCTTAGGAAGTATCTTAAAGCAAATTTATACCTGGCCAAGACTTAGCAGTAGTCTCCCCATGTTCTCATTTGAAGAAATTGAGTCTCTTAGGAGATTAATGATTTGCCAAAGTGGCAAGCAGCTAAACGGCTGAAATTAGAGACTTCATTGCTGATATGTCTTAGTCAGCTGTACCACACTATCAGCTGAAAGTGATTACTCACCTCTGTAAACTACATTTAATTACCCATTCAATTTGATTCCCTCTCACCTCAGTTTCCAACCGAACTATTTGTCTTTCAGGGCTAATCCCATGTCACACATCATCTATTAAGACTTATCAACTTTGCCACAACTCACTGACCTCCACCTTTCCTGAACTCTTACAACAGTCAGACTAAAAACATTGTTTTTGTGCTTAACTATACGAAGTAGGACCAAAGAGCTGACAGCCAAATACTGTAGGACTTCTCTCTGGGTAAATTGACCAGCTGAAGAAATCAGGCCTATAGGTACCAACAGTTAGAAATCTCCATTGAAATTACCAACCACATCATCCTACAGTAAACACCAAACAGCAACAAACCCCACCTGTATACCTAAAGCTTTCAATCAGCTTTTGGTTTTAGTTCCTTAAATATGAACAGAAATCATTACCCAGTTAGGCTGAAAGGCAGGGGCCAAAATGAACAAACCAACAAAAAACGTAATTTGATACAAACAATACAGAGAACAGAAGAAAACTTTCTAATTACAATAAATACCACTGAATTGTATACTTAAAAAGTGGCTGAAATGGTAAATTGTATGTATATTTTACTACAATCTCTTAAATAATTAGAAAAATAGAGGAAAATATTCAGGATGTAGGGTGAAGCATAATTCTTAGACTTGACATCAAAATTATGATCCATAAAGGAAAAGTTGATAAATAAAACGTTATCAAAATTAAAACTTTTGCTCTGCAGAAGTCTGAAAAGGATGAAAATAAAACAAGCTGTAGAGTAGGGTAAAATGTTCGCAAACCACAAATCCAGCAAAGAACTAAAACCTAGACTTTATAAAGACCTCTCAAAACTGAACATTTTAAGAAATCCAATTGGTAAAAGAAATTGCATTAATTTTCTATTGCTGCTGTAACAAATTACCACAAACTTAATTGCTGGAAAACAAACAAACATCAGATGTCAACCACAGATCTCACTGGCCTAAGATCAAGGTGGCTAGAGGCTTTAGAGGAAATTCTATTTCTGTAGTATAAACCCTGACAGGTTGTTTTTTCTTTGTATGCAGGTGCCTGACTTAAGCTTTGACTGCAGAAGCATCCACTGCAAAGAGGCATCGACTTTGTCATTTGCAACATTGTGGATGGAGCTAGAGTGTATGATGCTAAGTGAAATAAGTCAGAGAATGGTAAATACCATATGATTTCACTCATATGTGGAATTTAAGAAGCAAAATAGCTGAACGTATGGGAGGGGGGAAAAGAGAGGGAAGCAAACCATAAAAGACTTTTAAAGATAGATAACAAACTGAGGATTGATGGAGAGAGGGGGGTGGGGAGTTGGCTAGATGGTTGATGGGTACTAAGGAGGGCACTTGTGATGAGCACTGGGTGTTGTATGTAAGTGATGAGTCACTGAATTCTGCTCCTGAAGCCAATATTGCACTGTATGTTAATGTTTTGAATAATAGTAATTCATGATAGCTGCACTTTGTTTCGTGCAGGAAAACTTTATTAATTATAAGGGAAAGGGAATATACAATTGTAATAAACACAAAGAGGGAGAGAAGTATAGAGAACAAAGAAGGGTTGATATATCAAATCGGGTACTCACAACACTCAACCTTCTGGCTGAGGAAGCCCTGCAGTGAACAGCCCACAGCCCGGTTGGAGTCCCAGTTAAGGGTCCTGGGTGGAATGTCCTCCCTTCAGGTGACACTTCCTGAAGTGGAAGGTGTTCTCACCAGGGCAATATATACACTACCCCTGTGTGATTTATGGTTAGTCATTAAGTTTGCCGAAGTGCAGTCCTCGGCAAGCTGTTTTTTTCTGTTTCTTTTATCATATCTCACAATCTTAGAAGCCTTGGCATCTGCATATTTCTCTTCTCTCTATGATCCATTCCAGGGGCCCAGCCTGGTCTGGCTCAAGGAGGTGAGGCAAATTTAGCCCTCTTGGCGTCAGGAACAGAAGGCTCACTTCTTATCCTGAGGCCAGATACGGAATGAGTACAAGCCAACTAAGCCCCCATGATTGTATATGTGCGGCTCTGGGCAGAAATGCATGACAAGTCACACAGACAACATCTATACAGAACAATTAAGTAAATAGAATTTACACAAAAACTTGAAAAGAAAAACAAAGGAATCAACTTCAATGATGGCTATTTCAAATAAATACATTTCTAGCCACAGGACTAGATGAAGAGCCGGGCTACCTCCCCACACTGAGGTTCCTTTGTTTTAGAGGTCTTGGTTGATTTTAATAACTGACCATTTATGCCACTTTGTTTTTTGTCTTCCCGCACTTTAAATTCCTACCTTTCAGTTAAGCATCCGACTCTTGATCCTGGCTCAGGTTATGGTCTCATGGTTTGTGGGTTCGAGCCCCACATCAGGCTCTATGCTGACAGCTCTGGGCCTGTATGGGCTTCTCTCTATCCCTCTCTGCCCTTCCCCTGCTTATGTGCATATTCTCTCTCTCTCTCTCTCTCTCTCTCTCTCTCAAAATAAATAAATAAAACTTTAAAAAAAGCTAGCAATATGCCATCTTTGCTATCTCTCCATCTCTGGTCTTTATTTTTTAGTCACAGCTCTCCCTGAAAGTTTCTCCACTTAAGGATTCATGGGATTAGATTGGGACCACCTGGATAATCCACACCTGGATAATCCAGGAAACTCAACTCCTGGATGAGTTTCCCCATCTCAAGTTCCATACCCTTAATCACATCAGCAAAGTGCCTTAGCTGTGTAAATATTCTGAGGTCCTGGGGATTATGGCATGATATCTTTGATGTTCCATTATTTTGCCTATCACAGACATAAACAGACATTAAAAAATTTTTAATGTTTATTTTTGAGAGAGAGAGAGAGCATGCATGAGTGGGGAAGGGGCAGAGAGAGAGGGAGACACAGAATCTGAAGCAGGCTCCAGGCTCTGAGCTGTCATCCCAGAGCCCGACATGGGGCTCGAACTCATGAACTGCGAGATCATGACCTGAGCTGAAGTCAGATGCTTAACCAACCGAGCCACCCAGGCACCCTATACATTTTACTAAAGAAGATATAAAATTGGCAAAATAAACACATAAAAGATACTCAACTTTATTAGCCATTAGGAAAATGCAAATTAAACCTGCAATGAGATATCACCACATACTTATTACAGTGGCTAAAATAAAAAATAGTGGTAACACCAAATCCTTGTAAGGATGTGGAGAAACAGAAGCAAATACATTTCCAGTTGGAATATAAAATGGTACAGCCACTATGGGAAACAGTTGGGCATATAAACTAAACATATACTCACCATATGACCCAGCAACTAACTGTATCTTGGGCATTTACTCAGGGAAATGAAAACTACGTACACACAAAAACCTTTATGTTAACATTCATAGAAACATTATTTATAATATCCAAGGCTGGAAACAACCCAAATGTCCTTTAACAGATGAATGATTAAGCTGTGATCCATTTATTCCATAAAACACTACACAGCAATAAAAAGTAATGAAGTTGATACATGCAACAACTTGGGTGGATCTCAAGATAATTATGGTGAGCAAAAAAAAAAAAAAATCTCGAATTATTACTATGCTGTATGATTCTATTTATATAACATTCTCAAAATATCAAAATTATAGATACAGAGAACAGATTAGTGGTTCCAGGAGTTGGGGATTGGGGAGGAAAGAAAAAGGGGTAAGTATGGAGGTGCTGATAGTGATGAAATAGTTTCATATCTTTAAAAAAATTTTTTTAATGTTTATTTATTTTTGAGAGAGAGAGAGAGAGAGAGTGCAAGCAGGGGAGGGGCAGAGAGGTGGGGGGGAGACACAGAATCTGAAGGAGGCTCCAGGCTCTGAGCTGTCAGCACAGAGCCTGATGTGGGGCTCAAACTCACAAATTCTGAGATGGTGACCTGGGCCGAAGTCGGATGCTTAACTGACTGAGCCACCCAGGCGCCTCTGAATAGTTTCATATCTTGATCATTGTGATGACTACATGAATCTACACATGTGATAAAGTTGCATACTATGCACACTGTGCACGTACAATTACAAATAAGTGCATATAAAACTGGTGAAATCTGAGTCAATTCTGTGGGTTGTACCAATAACAATTTCCGGGGTTTTGTATCATGCTATAGTCAAATAAATTACCATTGGGGAAAAGTGAGTGGAAGGTATATGGGATTTCCCGTGACCTTTTTTTTTTTTTTGCAAATTTCCAAAGTTTGCATATTGGGTATTTTTAAATTCAGTTACATATTCACATACATACCAGTTAGGATACCTCGGCTGCAAATAGCAGACCACTCAAATAAAATTGTATTAAATAAGTGGATTTTGTTTTGTCTTACATAAAAATTCAAGAGATAGGGCAGTTTCAGGACTGATTGACTCACCACCTCAACATGGTCATCAAAGACTAAGCTTCCTGCCATATTTCTGCCCTTTCATTTGAAGAATGTGTGAGACTGAGACCTGAAACAATAAAAATTCTAGAAAAGGACACAGGCAGTAACCTCTTTGACAATGGCCATAGCAACTTGTTTCTAGGTAAGTCTCTTGAGGCAAGGGAAACAAAAGCAAAAATAAACTATTGAGACTACATCAAAATAAAAAACTTCTGCCCAACAGAGGAAACAATCAACAAAACTAAAAGGCAACCTACAGAATGGGAGACTATATTGCAAATGAAATATCTGATAAAAGGTTAGCATCCAAAATATATAAAGAACCAGGTGCCTGGGTGGCTCAGTCAGTTTAGCGGTGACTTAGGCTCAGGTTGTAATCTCGTGTTTTGTGAATTCGAGTCCCACATGGGGCTCTGTGCTGACAGCTCAGAGCCTGGAGCCTACTTCAGATTCTGTGTCTCCCTCTCTCTCTGCCCCTCCCCTGCTCACGTTCTGTCCCTTTCTCTCTCAAAAATAAATAAACATTATATATATATATATATATATATATACACACACATATATATATATCTTATACAACTCAACACACACACACGCACACACAATTAAAAAACAATTAAACAATTAAAATGGGCAGAAGACAATTAAAACATGGGCAGAAGACGTGAACAGACATTTCTCCGAGGAAGATATACAGATGGCCAACAGACACATAAAAAGATGTTCATCATCACTTATCATCAGGGAAATGCAAATTAAAACTACAATGAGATATCACCTTATACCTGTCAGAATGGCTAAAATCAACAACATAAGAAACAAGTGTTGATGAAGATATGGAGAAAAAGGAACCCTTCTGCACTGTTGGTAGAAATTAAACTGGTGCAGCCACTGTGGAAAAGTGTGGAGGTTCCCCAAGATCTACCCTATGATCCAGCAATCACATTACTGGGTATTTATCCAAAGAATACAAAAACACTAATTCAAAGGGATACACACATTCCTATGTTTATAGCGGCATTATTTACAATAGCCAAGATATGGAAGCAGTCCAAGTGTCCAGTGATTGGTGAATGGATAAAGAAGATGTGATACAGATAGAGATAGACATATAATATTCATTAGATATATAATATTCGTTAGATATAATATTATACATATAACATTCATTGTATATCTATATAGAGAGATGAATGATTATATGTGTACAATGAATATTATTAAGCCATAACAAAGAATGAAATCTTGCCATTTGCAACATCATGGATGGAGCTAGAGAGTATAATGCTAAGCAAAATAGTCAGATAAAGACAAATACGATGTGATTTCACTCATGTGGAATTTAAGAAACAGATCAAATGAACAGAGGGAAAAGAAAGAGACAGAAAGAAATTAAGAAATAGACCTTTAATTATAGAGAACAAACTGATGGTTGGGGGTGGGGTGGGAGGATGGGTTAAATAGGTGGTGGGAATTAGGGAATGCACTTGTCATGATTAGCCCGGGTGATGTATGCAATTGTTGAATCACTATATTGTACACCTGAAACTAATATAACACTGTTAGTTAATTGGAATTAAAATAAAAACTTAAAAAGCCAAAAAAAAAAAAAAAAAAGATGGGCTAAGAACTTGAATAGACATTTCTCCAAAGAAAACATACAAAGGGCCAACAGGCCTATGAAAAAATGCTCATTGTTATTAATCATCAGGGAGATGCAAATCAAAGCTACAATGAGTTATCTCATACCTGTCAGGATGGCTATTATTAAAAAGACAAGATACAAGAAATGTTGGTGAGAATGTGGAGAAAATGTAACTCTTGCACGGTGTTGGTGGGAATGTAAAATGATGCAGCTGCTATGGGAAACTGTAAGGAGCTTTCTCAAAAAATTAAAAATAGAACTACCCTATGGTCCAGCAATCCTTCTCTAGGAGTTCCAAAGAACGTCATTCCAAAGAACGTTGATCAGAATCTTAAGTAGATATTAGTGCTCTTACGTTCATTGCAGCATTATTCACCATCACCAGATGTGGGAAGAAGCTAAATGTACATTGGTAGGTAAATGGATAAAGAAAGTGTGGCGTATGTGTACAAGAATACTATTTAGCCTTTAAAAAGAAGGAAATCTGGGTATGTCTGGGTGGCTCAGTCAGTTAAGCATCTGACTCGTGGTTTCGGCTCAGGTCATGATCTCACGGTTCGTAAGTTCTGGCTCTGTGCTGACAGCATGGAGTCTGCTTAGGATTCTCTCTCTCCCTCTCTGTCTCTGCCCCTCTCCTGCTCTCTCTCTCTCTCAAAATAAATAAATAAACTTAAAAAAATATTTTAAAAGATGGAAATGTGAACTATGTGGCAACATGGATAAACCTTGAAAACAGTGAAATAAGTCAAGTGAAGCTAAGTGAAATAAGCCACTCACAGATAAACAAATACTGCATGGTTCTACTTATATGAGGTATCTAAAATAGCCAAACTCATGGAATCCAAGAGTGAAACAGTGGTTGCCAGGGAATAGGAGAAGGGGTAAATGGGGCATTGCTAATCAACATACATAAAGTTACAGTCAAACAAGATGAATGAGCTCTAGAGATCTGGCTGTACAATATTGTACTTATAGTTGACAATAATGTGTACTTAGACATTTGTCAAGGGGGTGAATCTCATGTTAAGTGTTCTTACCTGAGTTTTTTTAAGTGAAATGGATAGGTATACTCTGCAACCCAGAAATCCCACTACTAAGTATATTCCTTAGTGAACCTTCCCCATGTTATGAAAAGTCATATATAAGAATGTTCACTGCAGCATTATTTGTAATAGTAAAAACAATGTGAAAGAGCACCAAGGAAAGAATTTTATATAAGCTGTGGGATACTATACACCCATTCAAAGGGATAAACTAAAGCAATTTGTATTAGTATCGGTAGATTTCAAAACTAATTTTTGAAAATATTTTTATAATGTTTTGTCTAAAAAGGTTTTCAAAAATCTATGGCTCACTTATTTTTATGCACTGCTAGAAAATTGAAATCTTTTTGTCTTTTTCATCCTTAAATGAATTGTCTTTACTGTCTTACCATCTCCTTCTCTTTTCATTTGTTAAGAAATAATTTTCAAGCTGTTATAATAGGAAGAACAATACTTGTTTCCTGGCTTGTTACAAGATTGTATTTCCATTCGCAAATTCGTCATGGTATATTAAAACACAAATGAGGTAGCTATAATCAATAGCAGTGGAACTCTAAAATACAATTACAGTGCTTCACAATTTGACTGGAAATGACAGATTGTAATTTGGATTACAGCATATTACAATTAATGCTAAATTGCCAATAGCGAATGCATTTAACCCCCTTCACACTTGTAATCAGTCAAGCATGAGATAAAGCATATCAGAGAACACAAATCATTACAAAATAAAAAGTACAGGCACTCGCAGAAGAAATAATGCAATATCCATTTCTGTTAAAGTCAACTTTTGTTTAATGCTTTTGTTTTGGAATGTAAAAGGCAATTCTCATGGTAAACCATTTCATCAGATTTACTCACAAGAACCTGTTAATTTGAAAGGAAAAAAAGTCCAATATATCTTATGAAATATTCTTTACAAAGAACTGGATTATAACATGTCCTTCTTTACATGGAGAGCTCTTCTTTTATTGAAATGAATTTTCATAAAGAAAATGATAACAAAAAACCAAAGTACCTGTGACCAACGTTACATAACCTTTGATTAATCATACTTGTCTACTAATAAATCAAATGTGGTTGTGAGAATGTCTCGGGTAGTGTCAGTAGCGTATGTTTATCCTGAGTCTATATTGAATCACAGAATATTGGAAATTTCCCTTAGGAATAATGATGCTATACTATTAAACTCATATACCCTCTTTCTAAGATGCTAAATTTCACTTTATGAATTTGAAATTGCATTCCAAGAATGAATTTTTCTCTGTATTGGATTCTGCCTATTACAAAGGTTATCATTCTACATGCAATTAATTATCCAGAATTGCTCAATATGCAAGCTCAAAACAAGGATTAAGTTAGCCTCTTTGTGGTGACAAATGAACAACACAGTATCATTTAATAAGAAGAAATAATCTGTGGTAGTACCACAGTCTCCTAATGGAATTCATGTTCCTCTTTCTAATTCACTCTCAGAAAGTAATTTAAGGGTTGAAAGAACTGGTTGATAATTAACCTTTTAGAAAGCTTCAGGGAAGAAGAATGGTTTTTTATTTTATTTTATTTTATTTTTTAGTTCCTATTAGTGTCCCATAAAGTAACCATTAAGTACTTACTTGGTTTTGCTCTTATGTCCCTTCGAGTGTCTGGATCCAATTACTAGTCATGCCTATAAAAACGCAGTAACAGGGTCTGTCTATGGCCCATTATTACTAAAGAGGACCTTAAGTAACCATTGGGGACATTTTGCCTCTCTCGAGAAGAACTTTGGACTTCCCTTGTAGCCTTGCCCCATTTCTCAAGGATTACCTATTCCAGTGGTTCTCAACCCTGGCTGTTAATTAAAATCACCTGAAGAATTTAAAAACTGTCTATGCTCAGGGTGCCTGGGTGGCCCAGTAGGTTGATCATCGGACTCTTGATTTCAGCTCAGGTCATGATCTCACAGTCTGTGAGTTCGAGCCCCCAGGCAGGCTCTGCACTGACAGCATGGGTTCTGCTTGGAATTCTCTCTCTCTGTCTCTCTCACTCTCACTCTCTCTCTCTCTCTCTGCCTCTGTCTCTCTCTCTCTCTCTCTCTCTCTCTTTCTGCCCCTCTCCAACTCACACTCATACACTCTTTCTCTCTCTCAAAATAAATAAATAAACATTTAAAATAAAATAAAGGGAAGAAAAGTAAAATAAAAACTATCTGTGCTCAATCCTTAGCCCTAAGATTTTTGGGAATGGCGTGTAGGTATCAGTATGGAAATTCTCCAAGTGATCTGAATGTGCACGCAGGGTTGAGAACCATGTCCAATGTTCTTTCTTTATGCTTTCCTTCCTTTGTCTTTGGCTTAAATTTAACATTTTCAAACTTACTTTAGCAGAACTATTTTTATTAAGTTTTTTATTTTAATTCCAGTATAGTTAACATACAGTGTTATATTAGTTTCAGGTGTACAATATAGTGATTCAGTAGTTCTATATATTACTCATTGCTCGTTATAATAAGGGTACTCTTACTCCCCTTCACCTATTTCACCCATTCCTCTGAACCCACTTCCCTTCTGGTAACTACCTTTTTGTTCTCTATAGATAAGAATCTGGTTTTTTTCTCTCTCTCTTTTTTCCTTTTATTTGTTTTGTTTCTTATATTCTACATATGAGTGAAGTCATATGGTATTTGTCTTTCTCTGACCTATTTTGCTTAGCATTATATTCTCTAGCTTCATCCATGTTGTTGCAAATGGCAAGATTACATTATTTTTTATGGCTAAGTAATATTCCAGTGTGTGTGTGTGTGTGTGTGTGTGTGTGTGTGTGCGCGCGCGCACGCACACACTATGTCTTTTTTTTTTTAAGTTTATTTTTTTATTTTGAAAGAGAGAGATCATGAGCAGGGGAGGAGGGGCAGAGAGAGAGGGAGAGAGAGAGAGAATCCCAAGCAGGCTCTGTGCTATCAACATGGAGCCCAGTGTGGAGCTTGAACTCACAAATCATGAGATCATGACCTGAGCCAAAACCAAGAGTCAGATGCTCAGCCAACTGAGCCACCCAGGTGCCCCAACATCTTCTATATCCATTCATCTATCAGTAGACACTTAGGCTGCTTCCATAGTTTGGCTATTGCAAATAATGCTGCAATAAATATAGGGGTGCAGCAGAACTATTTTTAAGGAATTCTAATAAATAATACAAATTAAAGGTATAAACAGAGTGATGGTTAATTGTATGTGTCAACTTGAGTGGGCCACAAGATGCCTAGTTAAAAAATTGTTTCTGGGTGTATCTTTGAGGGGGTGTTTCTGGATGAGATTAGGATTCGAATTGATGGGCCCAGAAAAGTAGATTGCCCTCCCCAGTGTGCTTAGGGATCATCCTATTCATTAATGGCCTGAATGGAATGAACAGTGGAGGAAGAAAAATTCATCCCATTTTTCCTGTCCCTCTGCAAGAACTGTGACTTCTCATCTTTTGCCCTGGTACTGGGATTTATACATTCAGCTTCCCTGGCTCTCAGGCCTTCAAATTCAGACTGAATTACACTGGCTGTGTGCCTGTCTGACTCAGTTGGTGCAGCATGTAACTCTTGATCTTGGAGTTGTTCAAGCCCCATGGGAGAGATTACTTAAAAATAAAATCTTTAAAAAGAAAAGAAAAAAAAAGAATTATACCATTGGCTTTCCTGGGCTTCCAGTTTGAAGATGGCAGATTGGGGGCCTTCTCAACCAATTCCTTCAATTAATCTCTAGATAGAAAGATAGATAGATAGATAGGTAATCAATCTCCTATCGGTCCTGTTTTTTCTGGAGACCACTGACTAATACAATTTCTTTAGGCAATTTAAATCTCCATTGTTTGCAAAATCCTCATACTAGCTCATTGAGCTCTAAGATTGCCAAGTAGAAATTAAAAGTCACTTTTTGGAGGGGGGGGGCACCTGGGTGGCTCAGTCAATTAAGCATCCAATTTTGGCTCAAGTCATGATCTCATGGTTTGTGGGTTTGACCCCGCATCAGGCTCTGAGCTGACAGCTCGGAGCCTGGAGCCTGCTTCAGATTCTGTGTCTCCCTCTCTGTCCATCCCCCCCACTCAAAAATAACTAAATATTAAAAAAATTAAAAAACCACTTTCTCAGGCCTTGGAGTATCCTCCAGAAGCACTTACCAAAAATACTGGAAACATAGCGACTCCCCACAAATCCATCATATTCACAGTCCCATTTGGGTCAGGCTCTGAGCTAACAGAGCTAGTAAAGAAATAGGAGGAACAGTTCCAGTCTTCAAAGTAGCTCCTGGTCTAACACAGAAGACAGAAAAAATAGATAATCACAACTCAGTGTTCATTCATTTGATTCAGATTTAGTGAGTGCCTATAATGTTTAGGCATTATTTTAGGTGATGGGGATGCAGGAGTAAACAAAGGAGACAAAATTCCTGTTCTCCTTGATTTTACATTCTAACCAGGGAAAACAGATATAAACAAAATAAACAAGGAAAAATCATACTATGTTAGAGGGGATAGTTGAAAAAGTTACAATTTTAAGGTAGTAAGGAGGTCTTGGGGTACAATGGAAAAACACAGGAGAGGCATCTTGAATATAGCTGTGCTTAACCTTGGTAAACACAATTTTGTGACATGATGGGGTCAAGTTGAAGACTGCAGTACTTTGAGTAATGAAGGGAAAGTAGGAGAACATGGAGGTTCCAGTGTGGATTTTCAATAAATTTCATTATTAAACAGGAAAGAAGAAGAGATGCTCACAATTAAGGATGGATTTTGTTTTGAGTGGGAGGCTTTTGATCATGTTTATATTCTAGAAAAAGGGGCAGTAGAGAGAATGTTGTTCAATATACTGTGAGAAAAATGAGATCTATTAAAAGACCACCAGGTGGGAGGAGGTAGGATAGAGCTGGTGGGAAGTGTTAGCCTTGGGTGAAATAATATAGGCGAAGTCTTTTGCTAATAGTAACAACTGCTAATATTTATTAAGAATTTACCATCCTGAGCGTGTTCTAAGCACTCTATATGTAATAACTCATTTAATATTTTCAGCAACTTTACAAAGTACATACTATTATTATTTCTACTTTATAAATGAAGAAGCCGAGCAAAAAAGTTGCATTTCTCACCAGGAAGTACAACATAAAATATCAAAGCCAGGCATCCGGCTTCAGTCTTCAGTCTCAATTCCTATCCTATACTGATAAGTGTGAATGGAAAGGAGGAAGGAGGGTCACGCGGTTTGAGTAATGACTTGAGTTTTTACAGAGATGGAGATATCTAAGGATGGACAAAGGGTTAGGGGTGTTTAGAGAGTATCAGACTGAACGAATACATAGCCAAAATTTTGAAACAAAGGGGAACATGGAGGTTGCTCACTTCGTTGAGGCCCAGAGGTGCCCTCTAGATTAAGCTCTATCAGAACAGGGATCACATCCATTTGGTTCACTTCTAGGTACACATGCAACACGTAGCACTGGACCTGGTGAATAACAGGCAATCATTAAAAATATCTGTTAGCTGAGTTAAGAAAATTGAAGGTAGATATGTGCCTGGTTAGGTTGGTATTGGGTGGAATGTTACAAAATTACTGTCTATATTAGTCTTAATTCTTCTGTGAAGGACTTACCTTTGCTTCCTATTTTTTTCTACCAGGCACAGTGCCCCCTGCCCCCAGTCAAGTCAATTTGCTTGCTAAAGTTTGCCACTTCCCATTTTCATGCCATTGCAAATTTCTTCTTAAAATGTCTACTTCATCCTCAATTCATGTCTTGCTTTCAAAGTCTATGGTAAATATTACCTACTCTCAAGTATTCTTAAATGATTAAACCTACCTTTGTTAATTTTAAGCTTTGTGATCTCTTGTGTCACATTCTTAAGATATTTCTTTGCAAAAATACTAAGTTTTTTTTTGTTTTGCTTTGTTTTTAGCAAATGCTCTGTTTATACACCTAATTTTTATTTCTTAAGTTTTATTTATTTTCTGGAATAGGCAACATATTTGCATGGCTCCTATTAAAAAATAAAAATAAAAACATATCCAATAAGAAGAATGTTTCTCTCCCCTTTTGCCATCTAACTCAATTTGTCCCTTCCGAGGTAACCAATATTATCAGTTTCTTATGTATCTTTTTGGTGACATTCTAGGTCTCTGGAGTCAAATATATATACGATTACCCTTTTTTGCTTTTTCAATGATGAAAAAGATCAGGAATAAGGCAAGGATGTCAATTCTAATCACTTCTATTCAACATTGTACTGGAAGTTATAGCCAGTGCAAGAAGGCAAGAAAAAGAAGTAAAAACACATCCAAATTAGAAAGAAAGAAATCTCGGGGCATCTGGGTGGCTCAGTCGGTTAAGTGACCGACTTGGGCTCAGGTCATGATCTCACAGTTTGTGAGTTTGAGCCCCACGTTGGGCTCTGTGCTGACAGCTCAGAGCCTGGAGCCTGCTTCGGATTCTGTGTCCCCCTCTC
>NW_024412413.1:46205440-46396434 GCF_014898765.1 Herpailurus yagouaroundi
CCCCCCCCCACTCATGCTCTGTCTCTCTCTGTCTCAGAAATAAATAGAAACATTTAAAAAAATTTTTTTAAAGAAAGAAAGAAAGAAATCTCTTTGTTTTTATTGACTGATGATATAATATGTATGAAAAAATCCCATGTAATCTACAAAGAAGTTATTAGAACTGATAAATGAGTTCAGCAAAGTTGTAGGATGCAAGATCAAGTGGTAGAATTTGTTTCTATATGCTAGCAATAAATATTTACAAATTAAAATTTGAAATATTATTTGTAATAACATCAAAAACATGAAATACTTAGAAAATCATCTGGCGAAAGACCTGTGCACTAAAAACTATAAAACATCACTGAAAGAAATAAAGAAGTCCTAAGTAAATGGAGAGCTATACTGTCTTTATTTGCTTAAAGATTTAATAATTAGGTCTTTTCCCAAATTGATCTATAGATTCAATGCAATCCCAATCAGCATTCTGGCAGGGTTTTTAAAAATTATTTTCATAGAAATTAACAAACTAATTCTAAAAAATGCATATGGAAATGAACCTAAAGTAGCCAAAAACAATTTTGGAAAAAAACGAAACTCAAGGACTAGCATTACTTGATGTCAAGACCAACTATAAAACTATAATAATCAGTACAGTGTGCTGTTGGCATCAAGATAGACAAATAAATCAGGGTGCCTGGGTGGCTCAGTTGGTTAAGTGTGGGACTTCGGCTCAAGTCTGATCTCACCATTCGTGAGTTCAGGCATTGCATCCGGCTCTGTGCTGACAGCTCAGAGCCTGGAGCCTGCTCCAGATTCTGTGTCTCCCTCTCTCTCTGCCCCTCTCCTGCTTGCACACGCTCTCTTTCTCTCAAAAATAAATAAAAATTAAAGACATGTGTTTTAAAAAAAGACAAATCAATAGAATAGTGTTCAGAAATAGAACCACTCATCTGTGGACAAATGATTTTCAACAAAGATGCAAACAAAAGCAATAAAGAAAGGATAGTCTTTTCAACAAATGGGCTGCAGCAAAAAAAAAAAAAAAAAAAAAAAGTTCAATGTTTACCTTGTGTCATATAAAAAACATAACTCGAATGAGCCATGGACCTAAAAGTAAAAAGCTTTCAGAAAAATACATAGGAAAACAATCTTTGTGACCATGAGCTAAGCAAAGAGTTCTTAGAAACAAGACCAAAACACAATCCATAAAGGAAAAGTAGTTAGATTTCATCAATATTTAGAACTTCTCTTGGAAAGACATTAGAGAATGAAAAGGTGAGATCAGGAGGAAGTATTTCCAGGTCATATAACTTTTTGTTTTTAATGTTTATTTATTTACTTTGAGAGAGAGAGGGAGAGAGAATCCCAAGCAGGCTCTGTTCTGTCAGTGCAGAGCCTGATGTAGGCTTGATCTCAGGAACCATGAGATCATTACCTGAGCTGAAATCAAGAGTTAGGTGCTTAATCGACTGAGCCCCCCCGGATGCCCCCAAATCATATATCTGATAAAGACCCTATATGCAAAATGCATAAAGAAGTCTCAAAACTAGATAATATAAAAATCAATAAATACGGACAAAATACTTGAACAGACATGTCACTAAGAAGATACAGAAGTCAAATAAGCACATGAAAAAATGCTCAACATCATTTGTCATTAGGAAAATACAAATTAAAACCACAATGATATATATACATCTATTTGAATGGTTATAATTTTAAAATTTTCCCATATCAAGTGTTGGCAAGGATGAGGAGGAACTGAAAGGAAGGGATTACAAAGAGGTATAAGGATACTTTTTGGGGTGGGGCACCTGGGTGGCTTAGTTGATTAAGCATCTGACTTCAGTTCGGTTCATGATCTTGCAGTTTGTGAGTTTGAGCCCTACATTGGGCTCTGTGCTGACAGTTCAGAGCCTGCTTCAGATCCTCTGTCTCCCTCTCTCTGCCCCTCCCCTGCTTATATGTGCTCTCTCTCTCTCTCCCTCTCTTTCTCTCAAAAATGAATAAACATTTTTAAAAAGGATACTTTTGGGGGTGATGGATATATTCATTATCTTGACTGTGATGATGGCTTCATGGGTCAAACTTGTCAAATTGCGCACTTTAAATATGTGTACTTTATGTCAACAAAGCTAATTACTTTCTTTTAAAGCAGTAGACACAGTTCTGCTCCCTGGCCTTTTTTTTAATTGTTAACGTCTTTAAAAAATGTTTTTTAATTAATTAATTTTAAAATTTACATCCAAGTTAGTTAGCATATAGTGCAGTAATGATTTCAGGAATGGATACCAGTGATTCATCCCCTATGTATAACACCCAGTGCTCATCCCAACAAGTGTCTTCCTTAATGATCCTTGCCCATTTAGCCCATCCCCCACCCCCAACCCCTCCAGCAACCTTCAGTTTGTTCTCTGTATTTAAGAGTCTCTTATGTTTCATCCCCCTCCTTGTTTTTATATTATTTTTGCTTCCCTTCCCTTATATTCATCTGTTTTGTATCTTAAATTCCTCATGAGTGAAGTCATATATTTGTCTTTCTCTAATTTTGCTTAGCATAATATACTCTAGTTCCATCCATGTAGTTGCAAATGACAAGATTACATTCTTTTTGATTGCCAAGTAATACTCCATTGTATATACATACCATATCTTTTTCTTTTTAATATGAAATTTATTGTCAAATTGTTTTCCATACAACACCCAGTGCTCTCCCCAACAGGTGCCCTCCTCAATGCCACCTTCCCCTCCCTCCCACTCCCCATCAACCCTCAGTTTATTCTCAGTTTTTAACAGTCTCTTATGGTTTGGCTCCCTCCCTCTCTAACTTTTTTTTTTCCCTTCCCCTTTCCCATAGTCTTGTGTTAAGTTTCTCAGGATCCACATAAGAGTGAAAACATACGGTATCTGTCTTTCTCTGTATGACTTATTTCACTTAGCATAACACCTTCCAGTTCCACCCACATATTATATCTTCTTTATCCATTCATCCGTTGATGGACATTTGGGGGTTTTTTTTGTTTTTTGTTTTTTTTTTTACTTCATGTGCCTTATTAATTGCTTCTTTTTTTTTTTTTTAATTTTTTTCAACGTTTATTTATTTCTGGGACAGAGAGAGACAGAGCATAAACGGGCGAGGGGCAGAGAGAGGGAGACACAGAATCGGAAACAGGCTCCAGGCTCCGAGCCATCAGCCCAGAGCCCGACGCGGGGCCCGAACTCACGGACCGCGAGATCGTGACCTGGCTGAAGTCGGAACGCCCAACCGACTGCGCCACCCAGGCGCCCCACCCATTAATTGCTTCTTTTAAATATACAAAGCTCATTCTTTTTTATAGTTACCTAGGATTCTATTATATACATACACTATAATTGATTTTATGATTCCCCTACTGATGTCAGTTTACAAACAAAGCATTGAAAACCCTTACAAACTTGTTACTTTCACATACAAGCATGTCTATAGGATATATTCCTAGAAGTAAAACTGCAAGATCAAAAGGAAATACATTTTCAGTTCTGATTGCCATTGCCAAATCAATCAGGCAGTTTTCAGTGCAGGAGACAGATGCCATTCTAGATATTTTAATTAAAAAAATTTTTTTTAACATTTATTCATTTTTGAGAGACAGAGACAAAGCGTGAGTGGGAGAGGGACAGAGAGAGGGAGATAGAATCCAAAGCAGGCTCCAGGTTCCAAGCTGTCAGCACAGAGCCTGAAGTGGGGCTCAAACCCATGAACTGTGAGATCATGACCTGAACTGAAGTCGGATGCTTAACTGACTGAGCCACTCAGGCACCCCATCATTCTAGATATTTTAAACATGAAGGCACTTGTTATAGGCACCTTGGTACTTAAAAGGTCATTGGAAGGGCTGAAAGATCAGGGTTTAGAAATCTAAGTGGAGCCTCCCAGAATGAATCCCACTGTGATACAGAACTGATTCACTGGAGGCTACTACCTCTGGAGTCATTGTGGAGCCATGCTGGAAGCCAGAGGCTATCACCACCTGCTCTCACTCCTGGGAAACTGGAGAAAGAAGATATACCACAATCCAGGGATTAAAATGTTATTTTAAGAAGCTGCTGCCACCGGGGGCACCTGGGTAGCTCAGTCGATTAAACGTCTGACTTCAGCTCAGGTCATGATCTCATGATTCGATCTCATGATTCATGGGTTCGAGCTGCGTGTTGGGCTCTGTGCTGACAACACAAAGCCTGTTCAGGATCCTCTGTCTCCTCCTCTCTCTGCCCCTCCCCCCGCTTGCACACACTCTCTCTCAAAAATAAATAAACATTTAAAACAAAACAAAAAAGGGGCGCCTGGGTGGCTCAGTCGGTTAGGCAACTGACTTCGGCTCAGGTCATAATTTTGCAGTTTGTGGGTTTGAGCCCCGCATCAGGCTCTGTGCTGACAGCTCAGAGCCTGGAGCCTGCTTCGGATTCTATGTTCCTCTCTGTTCCTCCCCTGCTCGTTCTCTGTCTTTCTCTGTCAAAAATGGATAAACGTTAAAAATATTTAAAAAAAAAAAAAAAAGAAAAGAAAAGAAAAGAACAGAAGTTGTTCCTGCCACCATCACTACTTCTAATCCAGAAAGTTGGAGAATAGACCTTTGATCACTGCTGCATGGGAACATTTCCCATATTCTTTTTTTTTTTTTAATTTTTTTTTCAACGTTTATTTATTTTTGGGACAGAGAGAGACAGAGCATGAACGGGGGAGGGGCAGAGAGAGAGGGAGACACAGAATCAGAAACAGGCTCCAGGCTCTGAGCCATCAGCCCAGAGCCCGATGCGGGGCTCGAACTCACGGACCGCGAGATCGTGACCTGGCTGAAGTCGGACGCTTAACCGACTGCGCCACCCAGGCGCCCCTCCCATATTCTTAAAACATGCAAGAACCTCAAAAGATCGCCTCTACCTCATTTCTCTTTTCAAGTCATGCGGAGAACACATAATTGGGGAAAATCTAATTCGCTTCCAGAACACTAGCAGCACAAAAAAAAAATCCGGAAATTAATTTTTTCCCCAACCTTTCTGACTAGGAAATAGAATTGGTGGTTGAAAGAGTAAATCTACAATACATAAGCACACCATTTTTAGAGCTTGTTCTAATTTACACCTCAACCAGCGCAAATACTTCTTCCCCAATTCTTATGAATAATATCTAGGATGTAGCACAGTGTTTTTATAAAATTAAAAAAAAATCTCCTTGATCAAATAGGTTAAAAACTAGTATAACAGTATAGTTTTATTTTGTACTTCTCTTAACAGTGAAGTTGAACTTTTATTCTCAGTCTATGTCATTTGTATCATTTTCTGTGGAAACTCTGTTTATAGTTTTGGATCTTTTTCCTTTTGGACTGTTGAATTTTATCTTACTGAATTTTAGGAATTCTTTATATATTAAAATATGCATGCTATGATTTGCAATTTTTTCAAATACGTAATTTCTTTTTGCTTATGGTAGTTTTTGTGATGAAGAATTTATTTTATATAGTGAGATATGTATATATATCACTACATTATTGTAAATTTGTAGTGCATACCATTTTTATTGCTTCTGGATTTTACATCAAATTTAGAAAACACTTCACCACACTAAAATCTTTTAAGATTCTCCTATGATTTCTTCAAGTATTTTAAGCTTTTCAGTTTTCACATTTAAAACTGGATTTTATTTTGGTTGAGGTATGAATCCAACTTTTATTTTTTCCTGCAAATAGCTACCCAGGTGTCCTAACACCTTTTAATGAATAAGCCATATTTCCTTCACTGAATTGAAATGTCATCTTTAGCTTGTGCTAACTCTCCATATCTGGGTCTATTTTAGACCTATTTGATTCTAATGATCTGTCTAGTTATATGCCAGTACCACACTTTTAATTACTGGAGTTTCTATTTTTAATATTTTGTAAGACTTGTCTGTCCTCACTGCTTCTCAGAGCTTTTCGGGCTAGTCTTTTTTCATAGGAACTTTGGAATCAGTTGTCTAATTTTAGAAAATCCTGGTATTTTTGAGATTGCATTACATTATAGATTAACTTAAAAAGAACTGGCATGTATATGTTGGTAAGTCTTCCTATCCAAGAATATGATATGCCTCCCCATGTTTTTGTGCTTTCTTTCTAGGAGAAACATAGCTTTCTTTTTGTGGTCTTGCATACTGTTTATTACTAGGGATTTTCTTCTTTGTTCTTACTTTAAAAGGAGCTTTTTCTTCCATTATATCTTATAATTGGCTGTTGTTTATATAAATGAAAGCTTTTAATTTCTGTGACCAATTTTATACCCAGTGACTTTGTTAGTTTTAAGATACTTTCAGTTGATTCTTAAGCTTTGCACTATCTTCTACAGATACTAATTTTACCTCCTCCCTATTTAATGTCTCTAAATTCTCTCACATCTATTAGATAATTCTCCCCTAGCATTTTAAGTTCCTTGAAGGCATGAATTATAGTAGTACATTTTATATATCTATCTGAGCATCAGTAAAATGCTCTACATAAAATGTTAGGAAAACAGAAATACCGAGTGCCTGCTAAATTCTGAATCTGCTTATTGATTCATACCTCTTTTGTCAGGTCCTACTTTTAAATGAACCCAAAACTGAAATCCTTTGAAGTGTCACATACATATTTTGCAACAAAGTAGGCCTTTTAGCTACAATTTTTTTCTTGAATTTACATATGAAATTGCAGGCAAAACCTAAAATTTTTAGTCTCAGATTTGCTTAAACATTCTTGGTGAAATTCATACATTGTCTATAGCAGGTTTCCTAAAGCAATGTATAATTTCATTTAAAAATTACATATTTTAGGTAAAATGTGAGGTGGGAGGAGAGAATAGCAATTAGAGCTTAAATCAAATAGATCCAAACCAAACATATTTACATGCATGACAGAAGACTGAATTCTATACACTATACAAGAAAATCAGTCTTCTTACTTCACGTACAATCTTACGTTAGAATATTTCCAAACTATACCAGCTGCCTACATAGCAAGGATAAATCAGTCATGTGTGCATCTTAAAGATACTACGTCAGTAGCTCCACTTGATAAAGCAAGTATTTCTTCCCCAGGCCTGTGCCACTACTATTGGCCTTAAAATCTTTGAAGGGGAGAAACCACCCATGCCACTTCTTCAGTTAAAACATTTTCAGGCTTTAAAATATTAACAGTGGATTCCGTTGTGGTGGTGGGGGTGAAGGGGAGCTTATATTGTATAGCTTTTAGACAAGATGAATAATTTTTCACCCAGGAAACAGTAAAAGGTCCTCAAAGTATCATCAAGTCCTTGCCATGTCATTTTTCCTTCACAGGACTTTTATATTTTGAAGAATTGTCACTAGATCATTACAATCATTCTTTTATGAATTAGTGCAGATGAATTAATACAGATGAGTATGTTACTTCTTGCTAACTCATGAAATAGTTATTTAAAAACTGATGATTTCACTCTATTTTCTCCCAAAAAGAGTCAAGAAGGGAACCGATAATCTAATTTTTAATATCCTTAAAAGGCATTGGAAAGATTATCAGAAAATCCAGGTATTTGTTAAGCTATCTTTCTGGCCTAGGTCTTCAATTTCAGATAGGAAAAAAGGGACCCATACTCCTCATTTGAAAAGTGCATTTAGAAATACACAACTTGGGGTGCCTGGGTGGCTCAGTCTGTTGAGTGTCAGACTCTTGATTTTGGTTCAGGTCATGATCTCACGGTTTGTGGGTTTGAGCTCCGCATTAGGCTCTGCACTAACAGCATGAAGCCTGCTTCAGATTCTTTCTCTCCCTCTCTCTCTGCTCCTTCTCCTACTCTCAAATAAATAAATACATAAACATTAAAAAAAAAGAATACACAACTTAGGGGCTCATGGCTGGCTCAATTGGCATGTGACTCTTGATCTTGGGTTTATGAATTCAAGCCCCACAGAGAGCCTACAAAAAAAGAAAGAAGGAAGGAAGGAAGGAAGGAAGGAAGGAAGGAAGGAAGGAAGGAAGGAAAGAAAGAAAGAAAGAAAGAAAGACACACAAATTATACTGTGATACACTCTCCAAATTGGCCTACTATGACTTAGGAATGGATTGTGTCGTGGATTATTATCTGGCGACAAGATATCATCTGTTAAAAGCAAAGAAAACAATACAATTGCTTTTTAAAATTCATTTTTTTCCCTAGCTTTAATAAAAAGCAGCCGTCTAAATAAGCAAAAAGCATTTGTTTCTTCACTGCTATTACAAAATTTGGAAAAGCAATTTGGGCTTAAGGATCACTTAATTGTCCCCTTGAAGCTAGAAAATAAGTTATTCTATTTTAATTTGGCTTGAAAATGTATTATTTGCAAGACTCAAAATCATTCTGTCCAGATTTACCTTAAATTCACTATCAGCTTCAGCTACTGTCATCTAATTACCTCACCCCAAAAGTTTGACATGTACATATCTGATCAAACCCAGAATGTGAACACGTGTGCTCAGCTGACCTCATATCTACAGATAAACTACTTACCTCCTAGACAATAGGCAAAGTCATCTTTCCCCATCTCTAAGCTCTAACTCTAAAGGAAGGCTGGTTCCTCTGCTGTATGTGCACTGGGAACAGAGCAGGTACTCAATAAATGAGTGAAAGTGATAGAATAGTCATGATGAGCAGAATGTGTTTTAATTTTTTTTATAAGACCATCCAGAAACAATTAACAAAATCATGTAAACTGCTGCTTAATTTCCCCCTTGAATTATTTTCATTATAAGTCAAATATGAATAAATTTGTTGTTCTGGGGTGATACACTTAACTTTGTGTCAAGGCACTCACATGCTAAGCTAGAGCTTAACAGTGACAGAAATACCTGGAAAGTAATTGTGGGGGATAACTGTAATGCTCAAGTAAGATAATATGCTAAGAGAACAAGGCCAGCTCAGACTTACACAGGTATTACCACACTCCTCTTTCCCAACCCTATTTCCACAAGATATAGAAACCAGTGACTCGACTTTCCCAGAATGCTAGTTATTCTTCAAGCTTAATTTATGATAAACATAAAACATATTAAGAATCTAGTTAACTTCTAGTTCAAGAACTGTTGCCACTGATTTAACGTCCTTTAAAGAAATATGATTCTGGTTTGTTCTCGGTAAATAGGTCAGTTGGATTGAGGTTGGAATTTGATATAGAGGTTGATTTCAGAAAACTGACAATTCATAAAGGCCAAATATAAATAAAAACATATATGAGAGATACAGACACATACCAACTGTTAACAATTGTTACCTTTTGAGAGGAATGGGGAGGGGCGCCTCCGTGACTCAGTAGGTTAAGCTCTTGACTCTTGATTTTGGTTCAGGTCATGATCTCAAGATTCGTGAGACGGAGCCCCGCGTTGGGCTCTGCTCTAACAGCGCACAGTCTCTCTAGCAAAATAAATAAACTCTAAAAAAAAAAAGGAATGGGGATGGGGGATGTTGGGGGAAGGGAAATCTGAAAAGGCACTGTTCTTGTTTTCATTAAAGACAGACCAAACATAAGTTTTAATTTTTGGTGCCATGAAGTCTTGTTATGTAACTATTCCAAGTTGTGTAGAGACTTGTTTTATCTTGCTCTGTACTCTTTCCCTGTCGGCTATACCTTCCCTCTTTTTCGTTCCCTCCCTCAAATAAAAACCTATTCTGAAGACTGCTAAATTTTTGAATTGTATATATTGTCAACAGTAGGCCAAAAGTAATGTACTTCAAATGAATTATAAGCAGATGCCTTTTTTCCCCCCGACTGTTCATTTATTTTTGAGAGACACAGAGACAGAGCATGAGTTGGGGAGGGGCAGAGAGAGAGAGACAGAATCCGAAGCAGGCTCCAGACTCTGAGCTGTCAGCACAGAGTTCGACACAGGGCTCAAACCCACAAACTGTGAAGATCATGACCTGCACCAAAGTCAGACACTTAATCGACAGAGCCATCCACGTGCCCCAGCAAATGCCTTTCTAATATCCCAATTCACATGCTTAAGGAAGACCCTGATTCTGTCTAAGCGCTGGCTTGCATCTACATTCTAGGAGTCTAGTGAAATCTACCTAAGTGACAAGATTCCTTTTGGGAAGGTTTCATGGAAAGTCAGAAGTTATCCTGAAAGGCAAACATCCCAAAGAGATGTGACAGAAAATAAAATGAAAGTATGCATATACTGACATAACAGTTCCTAAACATGTTGGTGAGAGAAAAAAGCAAGTTGCAAAACATACGCGTAGTAAGACAGAATTTATATAAAAATTTAGAACCCACAAAACTATGTATTTCTATAGGTAAATATATATGTATATAAATGCACAGCAAAAAGGTAATTGAAGAGTATATACTACACAGCAATGTTTTCCATTTGGGAGAGGGTGCCTGAGGGGCACTTTCACAATATTTATTCTTTTTTTCCTAGAATATATTCTCAGATAATTAAAAAAAATGAGCTTTTACATTTCTAGGAAGTACTACATGTGATGGTTTCCTTAAAAGAGCTTGCTACCAACGATACAGTTTAGCAAATACCACTGTTGTCTGTATTTCAACATTACCGTACTTTATCTCTGCTGTCCCTCACCTTTCTCTCATTGCTCTACACAAGCTCGAACTTAAGGAAGTCATATTAGCTTTTTCTTGAGTATTTGATAATGAAGAGATGATACAGTTGTCTGGAAGTATCAAAATCAAGGTGAGAACTGATATACTGGGAATAAAGATAGACAGGTTCATCTTTTGGCTTTAATGTAAAGCACTTAGAAATACGTGCAGGCCTCCGAAGAGGACAAGATGCTTAAAGAATAAGATTCTTACTGGGTGTGCCATGTAACATCAACTTGCCATGTTAGTGTATCTACTGAAAATTTGTGGTAGAAAGGCTAATATTTAAAAGCACGCTCAGCTTCTCAGGAGAGATGATACATAAATCAGAGAGCATACGCAGTGCTAGAAGTCTATCAAATTAAAGTGGTATTTGTTTAGAAGAGAAGCATTGTTGCTTGAAAGTGGAAACTCTTAAAAGAGTATTTTTACATTTTTTCATTACATATGATTAATATTATAATACTTGCATTTAGGAAAACTTGCTCAGAATTCTGATTGATTTGTTTTCTTTGCAAAGGGAAAAGACATCGAAGCCAGACATATATGTAACATGAATTTTGGTCCAAATACATTATTGTTTTTGTTGACTGAAAATTATAGAACAGCAAAATACTAGAATCAACGCCTATTACAAAATCAAGTGAATGTATATATTCAATGAATCCCAGCTTTTAGTTATTAAAACCTAGGTAATACATTTTGAAATTTAGAAAAGAATAAAGATCTACTTAGTCCCTGTACTTTAGACATTATCGTAAGGCTCCTGCTGGTTGCAACTGATCTACACCCTTTTCTAGAAGATCTCAACAGCTTTACTAGCCACAAAATATGTATTCCCTCTTTGCCAGACTGCATCTATAAAGAAAACTATATGGCAAACGGAGGTCAAAAGATGAATTTCAGAAGTTAAAGGCACAGATCAACATCTCACTTCTGGAGAGAATATAAGTGGTAATTATAAGGATAAATTCTATTATTTGGAGATAACATCAATGATCTAGATTCCTGGTAGCATTTACAATACAGAAAATTGCAAATCATATTACATAGTATGCCAATTCATTTTGTGTATGTTCTAAATATATGGTACAATGCATAACTTGCCTTATTTAGAAATGATAATGTATTTCAAAACAATTATAAAAATGTCAGGTTTTAGAGTTTCATATCTACCTGACTTCTAGTCTACTCCTCACTAACCTCCTGTCATATATCCCAAATTTTATCTTTTCTTGCTGAAAACCTATATCATTCTTCTTTCTTACTCTAATGCCAAATAAAATGTAATCATTAATAACATATAGCTAATATTAAAAACAAACAAAAAAGGACTTCAATTTAGCTATAACAGCCATAGCTTTAGGGTGTTTTCAGGTGATTTTCCCAGAACAAAACAAATTCAAACACTCATATTTCATACAATCACATGATGCTTTTTTTTTTTTGAGATTGCTGTTTACCCCCAAACTGTTGCAATATACATTTTTAAAAACAATGATCTTCCTCTATAATCACAAAGCAAAACGAGATGCAGAATACTCATCATCATTACAGAAACGATTGTATACTTTTAACATAATATTCAGGTATTTTTAATGACTATCTTATACCAATTTTTAATTATATATACTAAATGTATACACTTACTAGCTGAAAAATATATTGGTTCTACCTACCTACTACTTTTAACATACAATACAACAACTCATGTCTTCTTCCTAATAGTACAATTCATAAGGACAGGAACACAAAAGATATGTTAAAGAAGTGAAGAAAGTATCAGAGAAATTTCCTCAGCCTTAGTTTCTCATCTCTTTATCTCTCCTTTATGCACATACTGCAATTGGCTGGTCCTCTTTCATTCCTCCTTCATCCTACCTAGAGAACGCTCAGACTTTAGAGCAAGGACAGGTATTCCCTATTATTTATTGTTGCTATTGAATTAGCTTAAATTACAAGGTGAAAAACAGAATGAAATGCTTGAGGTTAAGAATGATAGACAGAAACTAAGGGAGAGTAAAGAAAAAAATATATGGAGAGTGGTTGTACCCCATCAATAATTATCTGGCAACTTTGGAGCAGAGGTTCTTATCTGGACTTAATATCATTAACATAGGGTCAAAAATTGAGAGTACAACTCTTCAATTATCAGGCTTTATGATTTTACTTTTTGAAATCAAGCTCAATTTCACCTCTCATTAGTTTAAAAAACAGTTCACTCTGAACAAGAGCTTCTTTCCCATCTGCACGTATGATAGTAGAAATGGCAAGGCTTTCTTTACTACCTGTGGAAGAACCAGAAGAGCAAAAACAATTTTTCCTGTATTTATACTCATGATTCCTCTGGTCTCCCATGATGCCCTGCATAAACACAAACTTCATAGGAAACTGAGAGACTATACAATCAACAAAACAAAACAAAATAAAACAAATGTTAGCTTATCTCTCTGACTCTTCCCATACCATCCTTCCCAAACACACACAACAGAGAGAACCGTGTGTTGAGTTTGGGAAGGAGAGGAACTAAAGAAGGTAAAGTGAGGGCTCACAGAACCCTTAATACTAAGTTAAAATTTTAACAGCACAGCATAAAGGTGTCAATCCATTCAACTTTAAACCCATTTGGGAAACCTTAAGCTCTTAACTTAAAAATATGGTAGTACTTCTTTAGTAACTATAACCTCTTCACATCCTCTTAATTGCTCATGCCAACGACTTTATTGCATACTACTGCTTCTTGTAAGAAGTAAATCCAGGAACCATTCCATTTTATCTTAGACATAACATTTACTAGTTTTCCAAGCATGACAGAAATGGAAAAATATATATATTAGAACAAGAACAATGTATGTTAATTTCCACAATTTGTGATCCTTCTGTGAGCACTGTCTGATTCTATTAAAATTAACAAATTTAAGTTCAGTCCTATGCTTAGGAAAAAAAAAAAACCTAATGAGACTAATTTACAAAGTATACAAGAATATAATTTTATAATAAATCTTTCCAGTGTTTGCTATAACCGCATTACATGAAATGTTTCCCTTCACAGAAACTCAGGACAGCTCTTATAAAATGGAACAAACTTTTCTGTGTTCATCTGTGGCAAGCAATGAACAAATACAATTTGCTCACAAGGATTTAAAAGTGCTGCCCCAGGAGCATGAACTACCCATTAACATGCTGTATGAATGAGTCTTGGTGAGTGGCAACTGTCTGGTACCTCTTCCTCTCTTCTGACACCAGTGAACCCATCTCATATAAAGCCTAAGAGAAAACTAAAGCCATTGCAGAAGTGAAATTCAGCATGCTCCACTCAAATACTTCTAAGGTAACCACTCTAAAACAAAATCAGCAGAATTCATCTCTTTTATCCAAAAAAATCCCCCCCAAACAAAAATAAAAACAAACAAAAAAAGCCCCCCCAAACCCCAACAAACCAAAAGGCAAATGCTGTTGTTCAATCATCAGAAAGACTTACAGAGGCAAAAATATGACAACAGCAATAATTCAAGTAAAGTATATGTGAAAATTGAAACACGCCACTTTCAAGTTAAGACAAAAGTGAAGGGGAGCTATGATCTTTATGTCAGAGTCAAAAAGCTTAGGCATTATCACCAAATGTTAATTCACTTTACAGTCATCAATGAGACTACTGTATGTAGTTTTGCACCTTGCGCTTTTAAAAGCAGATAAAATATTTAATATGTAATTTTATAATGTATTTTACCAGCTCAGCATACAGGTTGTATATAGATTATATCAAAGTAGTAGACAGTTAAGGGGCCTGTGCAAACCCTGCAAAAATAGTACTTCAGGTATCTGCTAATTTAAAAAAAACAAAAAAAAAGAAAACAAAAACAGTTTGCTGTTTAGAAGTGATACAATTCAAACTACCACAAAATACAAAGGGCTGCAAAAATGTATACCATTCCAACAACATATATAAGTTATTAAATAAAGATTTGATTTAAAAGAATATAAATGAAGCCTTTAAGTAGGTCTTTTCTACATGCATATTATTCCTTATTAAAGAAAAAAAAATATGTAAAAAGGCCATTGGTAATTGCTTTGTTAACATTTGTAGAAAAATGCCAATTCTCTGGTCACAAACTCCACTAAGTTTAGCACTTAAGGTCTCTGCAGTGTTATAAACGTAATTTAAAATACTGTTAATTCTATAATTCCATTGGTAAAATAATGTGACTTGGAATATGGCAGTCTTCATGTTGAGGGCAATGATCCACAGTTTGTTTGTTTAATCTCTTAAGTGTGATCAGTTATCCAGAAGAACAGCACCCTCCGCCACCGCTCTGGGCTTGAGGTTCATCATCAATAATCTGTACACCCCGCCTTGTGGCTCCTGGTTGACTGGAGCCATTGCCTTTTGCTCTCTCATCCACTTGTGCTGTTTCTATCATCCCTAAGAGAAGGAGAAAACAGAAATTTAAGACCACAATCTATGAATTTTCTCTTTCTATAATTTCAGTATGCCACCACAGTAGCCATTTCTGACTTCCAACCAACAGGAAAACTAAATATAATGAACATTTTGTCAGCTCACTGAATAGCTTTTCCTGCAAGTTTAAAAAACTTAATAGCAACTGCATTTGTCCAGTTGCATAATGGCCACAGTGACATCAAGAGAGAGAAAGAGGTTTTTACTTTGAACAAATGTCTGTATACAAGTAATACCCTCAAGATTTTCTAATATACTTGGCGATATGTCAAAGTTTGTATTATTCTGGGGTGCCTGGGTGACTCAATCAGTTTAGCACCTGCTTCAGCTCAGGTCATGATCTCATGGTTCATGAGTTTGAGCCCTGCATCGGGCTCTGTGCTGACAATGCAGAGCCTGCTTGGGATTCTCTCTCTCTCCCTCTCTCTCTGCCCCTCCCTCATCACACCCTCTCTATCTCAAAGAAAAAAAAAAAAAAACTAAAAGAAAAAATTAATTAAAAAAAATAGTTCATATTATTCTAAGTACAACTGATATTTAGGGAACAAGATTTACTCGTCAACAAATAATGTAATACCTTTATGCAAATAATATTTGAAAGAATGAAAGAGTTTAAGATGAGGGAGGAAGAACAGAGCTGAAGACTCATACTATCTAACTTAAAGATATAGCATATAGTTACCCCAATGGAGAGTGAGATATTGGTGAAAGGAGAGCTCTAAAGATCATGGAGCAGAGTCTGGAAATAGACCCCCACATATATACTCACTTGATTTTTTTTTTTTTAGTAAAATTTTTTTTTTTTAACATTTATTCATTTTTGAGAGACCGAGAGAGACAGAGCACAAGAGGGGTGGTGGGGCAGAGAGAGAGGCAGACACAGAATCCAAAGCAGGCTCCAGGCTCTGAGCTGTCAGCACAGAGCCTGATGTGAGTGAGGCTCAAAGTCATGAACCATGAGATCATGACCTGAGCCAAAGTCAGAAACCTAACTGACTGAGCCACCCAGGCGCCCCTGGTCACTTGATTTTTGATGTACGTGCCAAGATTATTCAATGAAGAAAGAATAATCTTTTCAAGAAACAGTATTAGAACTGAACAGTTACATATAAAAAATAAACCTTGATCTATCTATACCTCTGACCGTATTCAAAAATTAAAAAATGAATTATGAACCTAGATGTAAAACATAAGGTGTGCACAGTTATCCAGAAATATCTAGAAAAAAAACATAGGAGGAAATCTCTGTAGGAAAAAAATCTTTGTGATTCTGATTTGGGCAAAGATTCCTCATAGAATGAGAGAAAAATGACAGAAAAAATGACAAATAAGACCTTATTAAAATTTAGAACTTCTGCTCTGAAGACACAGTTAAAAAATGAAAATATAAGGCACAGATTAGAAGTAAATATTCACAAAATATGTAGAGGGAAAAACGAAGAAAGAAAAGAGGGAGTCCTTAGAACAATGGTTTCCAAATTTAGTTGTACAGGAAAATCCAATGAGATGAAATTAGAAAACATTACAAATTCTAACTTCTACTTATTTTTCTTCAACCTTTCAAAATCTCAATTTTTTGTTTTACAAAAATGTGTAAAATATATGAGTATTTCTGTATGTTCAATAGTTTTTAAACAAGCATATTAGAAATACTCAAATTTTTTTCTAGGAAGATATATGAGATTTATAACACTTCTAAGCTATAGAGCTAGAACCGTGGTACTCACAGTATGGTCTGAGGACCAGCATCATCGCCACACGGGTGCCTGTTACAAATGAAAAGCTCAGGCCCACACCAAACCGACTCTATCAAATATGTATTTTAACAAGATCCCCAAGCGATTGATATGTATACACAAGCAGCAAGAATACAAATAAATTCTCAAATTTCAGTGTGCATCACAATCATATGGAAAAATTGTTAAAACATAGATTTTAGGTACCACCTCCAGAAATTTTGAGTCAGTTGGTTTAGTAGGGCAGAAGAATCTTCATTTCTAAAAAATCTCAAGTGATACTGATGCTGTTGGTCAGGAGACCTCATTAGAGAATTAAAGCTCTACAAGAATTATGAATGACCTTCAGTTTTTTGTAAAACTGAAATTTACTCCAAAGTTTGTGTTTATGTCCATTTTTCTAGAGACAAAAACCATAGTTTCATCAAATTCTCAAGAGTGTGTGGTCCATAAATTAAGGAATATAATTTGACAAAATCATTTCAATCCAATATTCCACAGACTAGGGTTTTCCTAACTATGGTATACATTCTATTGGTGATAAACATTTTCCCTTCTCTCTTTTAAAAAACTTTTTAATCTGAAAAACTTCGAACATAAATAAAAACAGAAAAAACAGCATAATGAAAATCCTTATGTCCATCATACAATTTCATCTATATTCAGCAAGCATCCCAAACACTATCTTTTTTTTTTTTTTTTTAACATTTTTTTTTTTGAGAGACAGAATGAGACAGAGCACGAGCTGGGGAGGGCCAGAGAGAGGGAGACCCAGAATCCGAAGCAGGCTCCAGGCTCTGAGCTTGTCAGCACAGAGCCCAACGCAGGGCTTGAATTTACAGCACTGAAGATCATGACCTGAGCCGAAATCGAATGCTTAACTGACTGAGCCACCCAGGTGGCCCCCTACCACTATCTTGAATCAAATTCTAGACACATAATTTTATTTATAAATTATTTTAATAAGATCTCTAAAAAATAAGAACTCTTTTTTAAAAAGAACTTTTTTAGGGGTGCCTGGGTGGCTCAGTCAGTTGAGTGTCCGACTTCAGCTCAGGTCATGACCTCACAGCTCGTGAGTTCGAGCCCCGCGTTGGGCTCTGTTCTGACAGCTCAGAGCCTGGAGCCTGCTTCGGATTCTGTGTCTCCCTCTCTCTCTGCCCCTTACCCACTGGCATTCTGTCTCTGCCTCTCTCAAAAATAAATAAACATTAAAAAAAAATTTTTTTTAAGTTAATATTCTTTAAAAAATAAATAAAAAGAACTTTTTAAAAAAGCAGAATCACAATAACTATAATCACAACTTAAAATTTTTATAATTTTAAAAATAAAGAATAATTCAATTTACTTAAACTAAAAACAAACAAAACACTTCACCCATTTCTCCTCCCCTCCCCGCAAACCCCTGCCTCTCTGTTTTCTGTATCTATGAGATTGATTTTATTATTTACTTTTATATTCTACATACAGGAGAGATCATGTTATTTATCTTTCTCTGACTTATTTCACTAGGATAATGCCCTCAAGGTCCATCCATGTTGTCACAAATGACAAGATGTTCATTCTTTTTTATGGCTAAATAACATTCCACTCTCTCTATATATACAGCACGTTTTCTTTATCCATTCACCCACTGATGGAAACTTAAGTTGTTTCCATATCTTGGCTATTGTAAATAATGCTGCAACAAATAAGGTTTATCTTCCCATGTTAATGTTTCTGTTTTCTTCCACTTACTATCCAGGAGTAGAACTGCTGAATCATGTCATAGTTCTATTTGTAATTTTTTTAAGAAATCCATACTGTTTTCCCTAGTGGCTGGACATATTTACATTCCACCAATAGTGCCCAAGCGTTCTCTTTTCTTCACATCCTCGCTAACACTTGTTTCTAGCCATTCTAATAGGTATGAAGTATTATCTCATCTCATGATAAGTTTTGGTATTTCCCTGATAATTAACGATACAGAACATCTCTTCATGTACCTATTGGCCAACTCTGTGTCTTCTTTGGAAAAATGTTTATTCAGATCTTTGACCAATTTTTTAATTGGATTGTCTGTAAGGTTTTCTTTTTAATCTATTGAGTTGCAGGAGTTCTTTATATATTTTGGACATTAGCCCCTTATGAGACATGATTTGCAAACACTTGCTCCCATTTGGTAGGTTGCCTTTTTATTTTGCTGATGGTTTTCTTTGCTGGACAGAAGCCTTTTAGTTTGATGTAGTCTAATGTCTCTTTTTGCTCTTGTTGCATTTGCTCTTGCTGTCAGATTAAAACAAATCATTGCTAAGACCTATGTCAAGGAGCTTACTGCCTATGTTTTCTTCTAGGAGTTTCAGGTCTTAGGCTTAACTCTTCAATTCATTTAAATTAATTTTTGTCTATGGTGTAGAATAGTGGTCCAGGTTCATTCATTTGTATGGGGCTGTCCAATTTCCCCAACACCATTTATTGAAGAGACAGTCCTTTCCTAGCTATATATTCTTGGCTCCTTTGTCATAAGCTAATTGACCATATATGAATGAGTTTATTTCTGGGCTCTGCATTATGTCCCATTGATCTGTGTGTGTTTTTATGTCACTGTTTTACTATAGCTCTGCAATATAGTTGAAAATCAGGGAGTGTGATCCTCTAGCTTTGTTCCTCATCTCAAGATTTCTTTGGCTATTCAGGGTCCTTTATGGTTCTATACAAATTTTAGGGTTGGGTATTCTCCTTCTACGAAAAATGCCATTGTAATTTTTTTAAATGTTTATTTATTTTTGAAAGGGTGCAAGTGGGGGGAGGGGCAGAGAGAGAAGGGGACAGAGGATCTGAAGTGGGCTCTGTGCTGACAGCAGAGAGCCTAATGCAGGGCTTAAACTCACAAGCTGGGAGATCATGACCTGAGCTGAAGTCGACTGAGCTATCTAGGTGCCCCACCATTGTAATTTTGATAAGGACTGCACTGAATCTGCTTTGACTAGTATGGCATTTAATAATATTAATTCTTCTAGCCTATGAGCATGGAATATCTTTCCATTTATTTGTGTCTTCAATTTCTTTCTTTAATGTTTTATAGTTTTCAACATATAAGTCTTTCACCTCATTTTGATGAAATTCATTCCTATGCATTTCATCATTTTTTTTAATGTTTATTTTTGAGACAGAGAGAGACAGAGACAGAGATAGAACGCAAGTGGGGGAGAGGCAGAGAGAGAGGGACACACAGAATCCAAAATAGGCTCCAGGCTCTGAGCTGTCAGCACAGAGCCCGATGCAGGGCTCAAACTCAGAAACTGTGAGATCACCTGAGCTGAGGTCAGACTCTTAACTGACCGAGCCACCCAGGCGCCTGTATTTTATCATTTTTGATGTAACTGCAAATGGGATTATTTTCTTAATTTCTCTTTCTGATAGTTCATTATTAGTGTCTAGAAACACAACTGATTTTTGCTTATTGATTTCTTATATCCTACAATGAACTATATTTGCTTATTAGTTCTAACAGTTTTTTGATGGGAGTCTTTAAGGGTTTTCTATATATAATATCATCTGCAAATACTGACAGTTTTACTTCTTCCTTTCTAACCATATGCCTTTTGTTTCTTTTTCTTTGCCTAACTGCTCTGACTAGGACTTACAATACTATGTTGAATAAAAGTGGCAAAAGTGAGCATCCCTTGTCTTGTTCCTGATCTTAAAGGAAATGCTTTCAGTTTTTCTCCATTGAGTATGATGCTAGTTGTGGGTATGTTGCATATGGCCTTTATTATACTAAGGTACATTCCCTCTATACCCACTTGGTTAAGAAGTGTTTTTTTTTTTTTTTTATCATAAATGGATGCTGAATTTTGTCAAATACTTCTGCATCTACTGAAATGATCATATGATTTTATCCTTCATTTTGTTAACATGGTGTAGCACAATGACTAAGTTATGGATGTTGAACCATCCTTGCATCCCTGGAATAAATCCCATTTGCTCATGGTGTTATGATCTTTCCAGTGTATTGCTGAATTCAGTTTACTAATATTTTGTTGAGGGTTTTTGCATTTATGTTCATCAAGGATACTGGCCTGTAATTTTCTTTTCTTGTGGTGTCCCTGTCTGGCTTTGGTGTCAGGGTAATGCTTGCTTTGCAAAATGAGTGTGGAGGAGTTTCCTTCTTTTCTACTTTTTGGAAGAATTTGAGAAGGACTGGTATTCTTTGAATGTTTAGTAGAACATTCTTTGAATGTTTAGTAGAATTCACTAGTGAAGCCATCTGGTCCTGGATTTCTGTTTGTTGGGAGGTTTTTGATTACTGATTCAATCTCCTTACTAGTAATCAGTCTGTTCAGATTTTATATTTCATCATGACTCATTATTGGTAGGTTATATATTTCTAGGAATTTGTTGATGTCTTCTAGGTTGTCCAATTTATTGGCATACAATTGTTCACAGTAGTGTCTCGTGATCCTTTGTATTTCTGTGGTATCAGTTGTAAAGCGTCTGCTTTCACATCTTCCTCCCTCCCTCTCCTTCCTTCCTTCCTTCCTTCCTTCCTTCCTTCCTTCCTTTCTTCCTTCCTCCCCTCCTCCCTCGCTGCCTCCTTTCCTCCCCTTCCTTCCTTCTTCCCTCCCTCCCCTTCCTCCCTCCCTTCCCTCCTTCCTTAAACAAGGGGTTCGACATCCAATCCATCTGGGAAATGCTGGTTCTTCTCCTTTAATGTCTATTTATTTGGAGAGAGAAAAGTGTGACTGAAGCAGGGGCAGAGAGAGAGGAGAGAGAAACAAAGAATCCCAAGCAGTCTCCATGCTGTCAGCACAGAGCCCTACATGGGTCTCAAACTCACAAACTGTGTATCATGACCTGAACTAAAATCAAGAGCTGGACACTTAATCAACTGAGGCACCCGTCCACTTTCATTTTTATTTATTTGAGTACTCTTTGTTTTTGGTGAGTCTAACTAAAGTTTTTAGAATTTTATCTTTAAAGAACTAGCTCTTAGTTTCATTGATCTTTTTTCTTTTTTTTGTCTCTGCTTCATTTATTTCTACTCCAATTTTTGTTGTTCCCTTTCTTCCCCTAATTTTGGGCTTTGTTCTTCTTTTTCTAGTTCCTTGATATATAAAGTCATGTTGTTTCTTTGTGATTTTTTTAAAGTTTTATTTATTTTTTGTAATCTCTACTCCCAACATGGGGCTCAAACTCACAACGCTGAGATTGAGTCACATGCTCTTCCAACGGAGACAGCCAGGCATCCCTATATGAGACTCTTTTTGATTCCTGAGTTAGGTATCGCTATAAACTTCCCTCTTAGAACTGCTTTTGCTACATCCTATAGTTTGGTATGTTACATTTACATTTTTGTTTATCTAAAAGTATATTTTTATTTCTCTTGATTTCTTCTTCGACTTGCTGGCTGTTCATTAGCATGTTGTTTATTCTCCACATATTTGTGAAATTTTCAGTTTTCTTTGTGTAGCTAATTTCTAGTTTTATACCATTGTGGTTGGAAAAGATGCTTGATATTTCAGTCCTCTTGAATTTATTAAGACTTGTTTTGTGGCATGATATACAATCTTGGAAAGTGTTCCAGGTGAACTTGGGAAAAATGTGCATTGTGTTGCTTTTGGATAGAATGTTCTCTAAAAACCTGTTAAGTACATCTGATTTAACATGTCATTTAAGGCCAATGTTTCCTTACTGCTTTTCTGTCTGCATATGTATCCACTGATGTAAATGGGGTATTAAAGTCCCCCACCATTATTTTTATTGCTATTTCTTTCTTTAGGTCTGTTGATATTTGCTTTATATATTTAGGTGCTCCTGTGTTGGGTGCACAAATATTACAAATGTCTTATCTTCTTGTTGGAATGATCCCTTTATCATTACGCAATGCCACTGTCTCTTATTACAGTCTTTGTTTAAAATTCTATTTTGTCTGATATATGAATAGCTACTTCAACTTTCTTTTGGTTTCCGTTTACATGGAATGTCTTTTTTCATCCCTTCACTTTCAGTCTGTGTGTATCCTTACATCTAAACTGATACTAACAAACCGGATCCAACAATACATGAAAACAATTATTCACCATAATCAAGAAGGATTTATTCCTGGGATGAAGAGCTGGTTCAATATCTACAAATTAATCAATGTGATACACCACATTAAGAAAAAAAAAGGATAAGAACCACAATGATCCTCTCAATAGAGGCAGAAAAAGCATTTGACAAAATACACTATCCTTTCTTGATAAAACCCTCAAGAAAGTAGGAATGGAAGGAACATTCCTCAACATCATAAAGGCCATATACAAAAGACCCACAGCTAACATCATCCTCAATGGGGAGAAACTGAGAGCTTTCCCCCTAAGATCAGGGACACGACAGGGATGTCCACTCTTACTGCTGTTGTTCAACATAGTGTTGGAAGTCCTAGTCACAGCAATCAGACAACAAAAAGAAATAAAAGACATCCAAACTGGCAAGGAAGAAGTCAAACTTTCACTCTTTACAGATGATATGATACTCTACGTGGAAAACCCAAAAGACTCCACACAAAAAACTGCTAGAACTGATACATGAATTCAGCAAAGTTGCAGGATATAAAATACAGAAATTGGTTACATTTCCATACACCAATAATGAAGCAGCAGAAAGAGAAATCAAGGAATCTGTTCCATTTACAGTTGCACCAAAAACCATAAAATACCTAGGAATAACCCTAACCAAAGTGGTAAAAGATCTACACACTGAAAAGTATAGAAAGCTTATGAAAGAAATTGAAGAAGACACAAAGAAATGGAAAAACATTCCACACTGATGGATTGGGAAAAAAAAATATTGTTAAAATATTACCCATACTACCAAAGCAGTCTACACATTCAATGCAATCCCTATCAAAATAATACCAGCATTCTTCACAGAACTAGAACAAACAGTCCTAAAATGCATATGGAACCAGAAAAGACCTTGAATAGCCAAAGGAATGTTGAAAAAAGAAAACCAAAGCCGAAGGCATCACAATTCCGGACTTCAAGCTATATTACAAAGCTGTAATCATCAAGACAGTATGGTACTGGCAAAAAAGCAGACACATTAGATCAATGGAACAGAATAGAGAACCCAGAAATGGGCCCACAAATATATGGCCAACTGATCTGCAACAAAGCAGAAAGGATATCCAATGGGAAAAAGTCTCATCAGCAAATGGTGTTGGGAAAACTGGACAGTGTGACATGCAGAATGAACCTGGACCACTTTCTTACACCATACACAAAAATAAACTCAAAATGGATGAAAGACCTAAACAAATGTAAGATAGGAAGTCATCAAAGTCCTAGAGGAGAAAATAGGCAACAACCTCTTGACCTCAGCCACACCAACTTCTTACTTGACATGTCACCCAGAGGCACAGGAAGCAAAAGCAAAAATGAACTATTAGGACCTTATCAAGATAAAAAGCCTTCATGCAGTGAAGGAAACAATCAGCAAAACTAAAAGGCAAATGACAGAATGGGAGAAGATATTTGCAAATGGCATACTGGATAAAGGGTTAGTATACAAAATCTGTAATGAACTCATCAAAGTCAATACCCAAAAATAAATAATCCAGTGAAGAAATAGACAAAAGACATGACTAGACACTTTCCAAAGAAGACATCCAGATGACTAACAGACACATGAAAAAATGCTCAACATCACTCATCATCAGGGAAATACAAATCAAAACCACATTGAGATACCACCTCACACCTGTCAGAATGGCTAAAATTAACAACTCAGACAACAACAGATGTTGGTGAGGATGCAGAGAAAAGGGAACCCTTTTGCACTGCTGGTGGGAATGCAAACTGGTGCAGCCATTCTGGAAAACAGTATGGAGATTCCTCAAAAAATTAAAAATAGAACTACCCTATAACCCAGCAATTGCACTACTAGGTATTTATCCAAAGGTTCCAAAAATACTGATTCGAAGGGCCACAGGCACCCCAATGTTTATAGCAGCACTATCGACCGCAGTCAAATCATGGAAAGAGCCCAAATGTCCATCCACTGATGAATGGATAAAGAAGATGTGGTATATATATAAAAACATAAATGTGTGTGTGTATATATATATATATATACACACACACATACATATATATACACACAATGGAATACTGATCAAAAAGAATGAAATCTTGCCATTTGCAACAATGTGAATGGAAGAGTGTATTATGCTAAGTGAAATAAGTCAATCAGAGAAAAGCAGTATCATATTCCACTCAAATGTGGACTTTGAGAAACTCAACAGATGATCATAGGGGAAGGGAGGGAAAAGTAAGATAAAAACAGAGAGGGAGGCAAACCATAAGAAACTCTTAAATATAGAGAACAAACTGAGGTTTGGAGGGATGGTGGGTGGGGAGATAGGCTAAATGGGTGAGAGTCATTAAAGACAGCACTTGTGATGAGCACTAGGTGTTATATGTAAGTGATGAATCATGAATTTCTACTCCTGAAATTATTACACTGTATGTTAACTAACTTGGATTTAAATTAAAAATAAGTAAAAATAAATAAATAAACCGAGTCTCTTATAGGCAGCATATACATGGGTCTGTTTTTTTTTTTTTTTAATTTTTTTTTTAATTTTTTTTCAACGTTTTTATTTATTTTTGGGACAGAGAGAGACAGAGCACGAACGGGGGAGGGGCAGAGAGAGAGGGAGACACAGAATCGGAAACAGGCTCCAGGCTCCGAGCCACCAGCCCAGAGCCCGACGCGGGGCTCGAACTCACGGACCGCGAGATCGTGACCTGGCTGAAGTCGGACGCTTAACCGACTGCGCCACCCAGGCGCCCCAGGTCTGTTTTTTTTTTAAGACCTCTTTTTTTTTTAAGTTTATTTATTTTGAGAGAGTGTGTGCCCACACGTGTGAGTGGGGGAGGGGCAAGGAGAGAGGTAGAGAGAGAATCTCAAGCAGGTGCCACACTTTCAGTGCAGAGCCTAACCCATGCCTTGATCCCATGAACCATGAGATCATGACCTGAGCTGAAATCGAGTCGATGCTTAACCAACTGAGCCACCCAGGCACCCTGGTCTTGTTTTTTTTTTAATCCACTCAAGCCATTCTATGTCTTTTGACTTGAGAACCTAGTCCATTTACATTTAAAGTAGTTATAGGTATGTTTACTGCCATTCTATTTCTTAGCTGTTTTTGTAATTCCTCTTTGTTTCTTTCTTCTTCTCTTGCTCTTTCCTTTGAGGTTTGATGACATACTTCAGTGGTATGCTTATATTCCTTTGTCTTTATCATTTGTATATTTACTATAGGTTTTTGTTTTGTGGTTACAAAGAGGCTTACATGTAACAACTTGTGTCTATAATTGTCTATTTTAAGTTGATAACATCTTAAAAATTTTTTTTTTAATGTTTACTTATTTTTGAGAGAGGAAGAGACAGCATGAGCAGGAAGAGGCAGAGAGAGAGGGAGACAAAGAATACAAAGCAGGCTCCAGGCTCTGCGCTGTCAGCACAGAGCCTGACGCAGGGCTCGAACTCATGAACCGTGAGATCATGATCTGAGCCAAAGTCAGACGCTTAACCAACTGAGCACCCAGGCACCCTGTTAAGTTGATAACATCTTAAACTTGATCCTACTGTAATGCTCAACATTATTACTCCCCTATGTTTCTGATGTCACGTTTTACATCTTTTCATCTTACGTATACCTCAACTAATTATCACAATTATGGTTACCTTTACTACTTTTGTCTTCTAACTTTCACACTAACTTTATAATCAGTTAATATACTACCTTTACTATTCACCTTCCAGTGAGATTTCATCTCTCATGTGTATTCCTGCTACTAATTAGCACCCTTCCTTTTCAGATATAAGAAGTCCCTTCAACATATCTTTAAGGCAAGTTTGGTGGTGATGAACGTTAGCTTTTGCTTGTCTGGAAAATCCTTTATCTCTCCTTCACTTCTGAATGATACTTTTGCCAGGTAGAGAATTTTTGGTTGGAAGGTTTTTTACTTACAGTACTTTGAACATATCATGCCACTCCTTCTGCCCTGTGAAACTGCTGCTGAAAGGTCTGCTGATAATCTTATGGGGGATTGCCCTGTATGTAACAAGTTGTTTTTGTCTTGCCCCTTTTAATAGTCTCTCCTTGTCTTTTGACATTTTAATTATAATGTATCTTCAGTGTAGATCACTTTAGGTTTCTCTTATTTGGAACTCTCTGGGCTTCCTGCACTTGGATGTCTGTTTCCTTACCCAGGTTGGGAAGTTTTTAGGCATTATTTCCTCAAATAAGATCTCTGCCCCCCTTCTCTCTCTCTCTCCTTCTGGGATCCCTAGAATGCGAATGTTAGACTGCTTGATATTGTTCCATAAATGCCTTCAACTATCTTCACCTTTTTACACGTGTTTTCTTTTTGCTGCTCTGACTGGGTGTCACTGCCTTGTCTTTGAGTTGACTGATCATTTCTTCTGCGTCATCTAGGCTGATGTTGAATACCTTTGGTGTATTTTTCAGTTCATTTACTGTTTTCTTTAGCTCTGACTTCTATTTGTTATATCTTCCATCTCCTGTTGAAATTGTGAGGATCTTTATAACCATTACTCTGAACTCTTTGTAAGGTAAATTACTTATCTCTCTGTCTTATTCAGGTTTTTTCCTGAGGTTTTATCTTGTTCTTTCATTTGGAACATATTCCTGTTTCTTCATTTTGTGTGACTCTCCATGTTGCTTTCTGTACAGTAAATGGAACAGGCTGCTTCTCCAAGCAGCCTATTGTATTTTTAATAGCTCCCAGTAGTTGAGGATGTGCCAAGATGTATCAGTGTCCCAAATGGGAGAATCTCAGCACCTAGATTCAGGCTGACTGGAAGCCCGATCTTTAGGTATCAGCTTTTAAAAGTATGCAGATATACAGTCCTCTGGGACTGCAAGCAGAAGCCCCACTGGCTACCAGGGCCAGGTGATCTGGAAGTGTCCCCTGGGCAGCAGTCACTAAAATTAGGGCTCTAGACAAATGTATAAGCTCTTTCCTAGGTTATACTAGCAAGCCAGAACAAGGTAGAAGAAGAGCACAAAGATGGTGCCCACAGCCTACATTCCTTGAATGCAGTTCCACAGGCCACTAAATGTGTGCCAAACCTAAAACCTGCCCCTCAGGCCACAGTTATGACGATTAGCAAATGGGCCTCCTTCACGAAAAAATTGAGCTTGTGGATCTGTTGCTTCTTGCTGTGTCCTGTGGGTGGTGGCTGTTTAAGAGCTCTTTCTCTGTTGATTACAGTCCTGTGGGACCCACAGACATAGGCCCCACTGGCCACCAGAGCCAGGTAATATAGAGGGGTCCCCTGGCAGCAGTTACAAAAATTGGGGTGCCAGACAGGAGTATGAGCTCCTTTTTGAGTAACACCAATTATTATAGTCCAATAGGACTAAGAATATAAGCTCCCCTGGCCTTTAGGCCAGGTGATTAAGAGGTGTTTCCTGGGTGGCAGGTGCAAAAATTGGGGCACCAAATGTGTGCAAAAGCTCTCCTACCAGAGATACTGGTACTCTGGAGCACAGCAAAGGGGGAATGCAGCAAAGGAAAAGCATGAAGATGACACCCGCCAGCCTCCGTCCCAGGAGAGTACTACACCAGCAGGCTCCTAGATGTGTGTGTTAGATTAGATGCCTGCCCTGCGGGCAGACACTTTTAAGCAGGTGAATCTCTTTCACTTTAAAACTTTTTTTTTTTTTTATTTGAGAGAACTAGAGCATAAACAGAGAAAGGGGCAGAGGGAGAGAGAGAGAATCTCAAGCAGGCTCCACACTCAGTGCTAAGCCTGACACAGGGCTTGATCCCATGACCCTGGGATCATGACCTGAGCTGAAATCAAGAGTTGGATGTTTAACTAACTAAACCACCCAGGTACCCTAAGCCTCCCTCACTTTAAGTTAGTGTGATCAGCTGCCTCTGACCTAGGCCCTAGGGCAGGTGAGTCCAAGCACACAGCCCTTTAAGAACAGTTTTTCAGGGCACCCGAGTGGCTCAGTCGGTTAAGCAGCTGACTTTGGCTCAGGTCATGATCTCACTTTTTGCTGAGTTCAAGTCCCGCACAGGGTGAGCTTGAGGCCTGCATTGGGTGAGCTTGAGTCCCGCCTTCTCTCTCTTTGCCCCTCACGGGATTCTCTCTGCCCCTTGCTCACTTGAGCCTTCTCTTCTCTATCTCAAAAAAAACCCAAAAAACAGTTTTTCAGACTTTCAGTATTGTAGGTCTTGGGATGTGAGACATGCTGATTTTCAAAGTTAGATATCTGGGGGACTCATCTCATTAATGTCTTAAAAGTTGAGATGCCCACTGTGGGGTTCATAATCTTCACTCCTTACGGAGAAGCTATAGGTTTTGAGTTCCCTTTTAGTTGTGGGTCATCACACCAGGGATGCGGTTTATGGCAAGATTGTGTTTCAGCCTCTTCTACCTTCTTCAGTGTCATTTTCTTATTATTTGTCCAAGGTATAGTTGTCATTCAGTAAGACTTTATGTTTTTTAAAGAGGAAATTGTATCGCATGTACCTTTAGACTCAGTGTATCAATGAGAAAAGATAAGTTCAAGATCTTCTGATGTTACCATCTTGAAGCAAAACCTCAATAATTTCTTTCTTTTAATTTTTCTTTTTTTTTATATTTGAGAGAGCGTGAGGAAGGGGCAGAGAGAAAGGGAGCACTAGCAGCACAGAGCCTGATGTGAGGTTTTAACTCATGAACCATGAGATCATGAACTGAGCTGAAACCAAGAGTCAGATGCTTAAACAACTGAACGACCCAGGCACCCATACTCAATGTGAGGCTTCAACTCACAACCTTGAGGTCAAAAGTCACATGCTCTACCAACTGAGCTAGCCAGACACCCCTTAATAATATCATCAAATATCCAGTGAGTATTCATATAGTCCCTATTGTTTAACAAATGTCCTTTTTCACTACTTTGTCGAATCAGGATCCAAATAAGGTCCATCCAGTGCAACAGGTTGTTATACCTCTTAAATCTGTTTTAATCTGTATACTCTCCTCTATTTTTATTTTTGACAGTTATGTATTTATTTTAATGTGTATTTAGCACATATCATATCCGCTGATTTCATATCCATTAACTAGTGCTTGAAATAGAGCTAAATAGGTACTTAAGCTTTAAATAATGAGTTTAAGAGAAAAATATTAAGTAAATAATAGTGCTGTCAGATGTGATAAATCATCAGTGTGGTCATTAATTGAGACTGTAAAACATCACTTAAAAAATATTACCAATATTTTTAAAAGAGCTATTTCTAAAATATACAAAGTCTGAATACACCTACTTTTACAAAGATCAAGAAAGAGTTCCTCAATTCCTTTGTTCTGTTTGGCTGAAGTATGATAATGTTTTGCTCCAACAGATTCTGCATACCTTAAAAAAAAAAAGAGTAACGTCAGTGATTGATGCAAAAATTTTTTTCATGTTTTAAGTAGCAATTTTAGTGACTTATTACTAATTAACCCACATTTAGTGAAATTAAGATGCACTGAACCAAATTTTAATTAAGAACATGAGAATAACAACACTTGAAATGTTTAAGTTAATTTGGAACCCAAATACAAGTTTTTGTGATTCACTATTTGATGATAGTTTTCTTTCACATCACTCTTTATATTTTTTACTGAAATCAAAAAGAGAAGTGAGAATGGAGTAACTTTAAATGTCAAAAGTCCAGAAATTACCAATGTAAATATGCTTCACTGATTCCAGTAGCTCATTTTAGATTAACAGGTTTCATTATTACATAAATGGTAAAATACACTGTGCAAAGAAAAGGACTTCTACCAGGGAGTGACGGGAGGGAGAAAGGGTGATCACTTACGATTCTGCTTCTTGAATGGAAACATGTCTCTCCTTTTCCAAGTCTATTTTATTACCTAGTTTGAAAAAGTAAAGATGGCAATTCTTAATATTGATTCATTTCTATAACAGAACTAAGTCAATTCTAAATACACAATTGCCATGTTAATCACCTGGAAAAATAATACAAATTCCCATTAAACTTCTACATGTCCTGAAACTATAAAGTTAAACCCTATAATATAAGGGCAGATCATGACTGTCAAGGTAAATGCCTCAACCTCCTTCAAATGGCTCAATGCAAATCCCTCCTGAAGCAGAGAAAATAACTTTTCCAAAGAGATGGGCACTATTCTTTGATTTAGGAGATAAGTGAGACAACATACACTTGGGAACCTATGATTCTTAGCCAAGTGTAAATGGTCCCCAGTCAACACAGAGCCAGTCAATAATTAAGCAAGGCTATCTTACTATTCATGAAAGATATTAGGCTAACCTAAGGGTATTTGGTATTATGGCTCTTTAAGCATTTTACCACCACTGGAGAGGAAACTGCACTGTTTATTTAACATGAGAGAGCTTAATATATGCATATCATACGAATTTAAAATTACTGAAAATAAGTTTAACTCTTCTTAAACAATGGGACGAAACCGAAATTATGCTAAAAAAGCCACCAGAATGAAAGTGAAGAAACTGCAAAATGCAGATGCCCTATTTAAATACAGAATAGAGGTTAAGGTGAGTTGGCTGGACAGACAACACTAAAGGAAGGATATTTCAAACAAATATCTTCTATTTTGACTTACAGAGGAAAAAAGAAACTTTTGTAAATAAGGTCATCTTTTCTTGGGACATTAGAGAATCTAGATTTCAAATTAAGCACGATAAGCACCCAATGAAAGATGCTTACAACTGAGAAGTAGAAGCCCGGAGGTTCTGTACATGGAGGACCTCAAATAAACTGAGCACCCAATTGTGGGCAGCTGCAAGTCACTATTTTACAACATAGCCAAAGCAGGAGAGGGAAACAGATTATACTAAAGCTCAGTGATTATCAACAAATTCTATAATGAACTGTTCCTTCTTTGGGGATTGTTTACCTTAGCAAGAAAACCATATTAATTCTGATTTTCTACATTCTACTTGTCAATAAAAATTTAAATTTGCTAAATATTGCAGCCAATATAGCAGACAGTCACCAGAAGCTGTTTTATGCTATGAAGAAAGCAAAAAGCACCACCTAGTGGTCTGTGGTTCCAACAGAGGCACAAGACTGCCACGAGTCTCCGATCAAGAAGACTTTTGTCCCAATTACCTAAAACCCTATGAGTTGTTTTTCTCAATCTTTAATGCCTCTGTTTTCAAATTCCACCAGGATTATCAACATCTGTTCTTAAAAAATGAGGATACAGAAAGTAGAAAATTTGAGTACTGCCTCAAATGAATATTTGGGGGAAATTATTCAGACACTGCTATGATCTAATATTATCTAATAACATTTTAAACTTACCTAACTTTAATAAATCTGTTATCATTAAAATAGCTATCTTAATAACCTAATTATTTTTTTAAACAAAAAATTTTTGTTTACTACTAGTTCTTTGAACAATCGGTATTCATAGGGAGTGACAGCACAGATTAAGTCAGAAAAAAACACATTGTGGTGACTGACATCCTTCCAAAACTCAAAATTTTTTTAGTGCCTACAGTTCTTTTAAAAGCAAGACATCTAGGGGAGGCTGGGTGGCTCAAATGGTTGAGCATCCAACTTTGGCTCAGGTCATGATCTCACAGTTCATGAGTTCTAGCCCTGCATCAGGCTCTGTGCTGACAGCTCAGAGCCTGGAGCCTGCTTCAAATTCTGTCTCCCTCTCTCTCTGCCCCTCCCCTGCTCATGCTCTGTCTCTCTCTCAAAAATAAAAACATTAAAAAAAAAGCAAGACATCTAAAGGATTAAGGCTTTGAGGTTCATATTTGTTTCAATATTACTATATAGCTATGTAGGGAACTTTCTAATAGACTTGAAACACCTGAAAAAAGATTATCAACAAGTAAAGTACAGTACTATAAAGATGAGGGGGAAAAATTGGCTGAAGCTATTGAAGAGGAAGGTGAAAAGCCACCCTGCTAAGAAGCAAAAACTTTTATTTTTTATAAAAACACATTTGAATTAAGATCATGGAAAGGATATACCCATTGCTAAGGGCAGATGGCCTAATGGCAATAAAGAGCTAGAAACCTGTTTTGCTGAGACCCAATGGTATGTGGCCTAATCAATCAAAGGAAGCCTTCAAAGGCTTTAACCCTGATAAAACTTGTTTTCCTGTCTTGGGTCACTTCATAACTATATAATTTGGGGAACATTACTAACCTCTCTTAGTATCACTTTGTACAAATGTAGCTAACAAACTTAAGCACAGTTGATGTGAAAATACATGTAAAAGGCCTAGTATATAGTATATACTCAGTAAGGAGCAGTTATTAATAGCCATATTCATCACAGTGAATGATCAAATGGAAAATTAACAGTGTTAGGAGAAAATTAAAGCCCATGATAGGCAACACACTTTTTACCACCACCCCACTGGCTTCGTCTAGCTTATTTAGTTAATCCAACACTCTAGGAAATCTTCCTTTAACATCCCCACCCCACCCCCCAAATTTAGTTAGGTTTGCTTTTGTGCTACCACAGCACTCTGTACTTCCCCTTTCATAGCATTTATTGTAATATATAGTAATAGCTTGTTTTTCTCTCTCTTCCTACACATAAGCTCTGGGAAGACAAGGACCATATCTATTTTGTTCACTTATTCTTTTTTTTTATTTTTATTTTTTAAATTATTTTCTCATGTTTATTTTTGAGAGAGAGAGACAGACAGCACACGAGCGGGGGAGGGGCAGAAAGAGGGAGACACAGAATCCAAAGAAGGGTCGAGGCTCTGAGCTGTCAGTCCAGCCCCAACACGGGGCTCGAACTCACAAACCATGAGATCTTGACCTAAGCTCAAGTCAGACACTTAACCAACTGAGTCACCCAGGCACCTTTGTTCACTTACTCTTGATGTAGCAGACAGACCTAAGTTAAAATCCCAGGTCTACCTCTACCTGGCTATGTACTTTGGAAGTATCAAGCTCTTAGCCCACTTCTCATGTGTGAAATGGAAATGGCAATGATACCTTCTTGTAGTGTTGCCAGAAGACTTACTGAAATCATAAATGTGTAGTTCTTACAACAGTACTTAGAACTTAATAAATGGTAACTATTATTAAAAGTAACTATTTAATAAACATACAAATGTTAAGGACAAACTAGAAGCAAAATACTATCAAGCAAAGCAACCACAGCTAAGAATGCTAATCACTGAACTAACTAAAATTGAGAGGAAAAAGTCTTTGGTAGCCAAATATGGGGTTCTCCATTACTGGTTAACACATTGTAAGTGGTTTAGATAAGGACTATTTAATTTACATGAGAAAGCCAGGAGATGATATCATCAAACATAAAGATTCAGAAACATGATGAGTTGAAGTTCCTACACTTAAGTTTAAATAACTTAATTATACAACAACAAGATGGGAAAAGCTTGACAGAAGAGCGATACTTATAAAACAGTGATTCAGATTTTTGTTAACTATAATCTATGTAAAAGAAACACTGAATTGACATGGATGCTAAAAAGTGTACGCAATCTTGGCTATTGTTGGTAGAATGATAATGGGAGAATTTTAAAGAGAGCTATGTAAGTATAGACTGGCTCAACAATGTCTAGATTCTAGTGTTCAAGTGTAGAAAACACACTTCTATACTGAAACAAACCTAGGAAAAAGGACTCAGGATGATGAGAATGCCTAGAAGTTAGACCAAATGAAAAACAAATGAAGACCTAGAAGTGAAGTGAAGACCTTCACTTCAGGTAAACCGTCCAAATATTTGAAGGACTGTGTTATATAAAGGAAAAGCAACAAACATTTGTCAAATGCCTTCTCTATGCCAAGTGTTTATTATTCTTCACCACAATCCTGGGAAGTAGTGTTATTATTTTGAATTTAGTAATAAAACAGAAGAGAGAATAAACACTGAACTGCTATAAAAAATAGAATGAAAATCAATAGGGGATAAAAGAATGTAAATGGCTATCAATAACAAAAGGATAAATTGTGGAATATTCATAAAATACCAGAGAGCAAAGAATAAAATGAACTACAACTATATACAAGAACAGAGGGGAATCATGCAAACATAATGTAAAGCCAAAAAAACAAAAAACCAGATACAAGAGTTCATACTATACGATTCCATTTATATAAAATTCAAATCAAAACTAGTCCATGCAGTAAAAAGTCAAGACAGTATCTGGAGGTGGGCGTTGGTGACAGAAAGGCAGCTGGGTTGGGATGAAAAAGAAACAGGTGAGCCCTCTAAATTACTGTTTAAACAGATACATTGTGAAATTCTCCTTTTGTGGTAAGTGGGCTCTCAAAACTCTTTCATCACTGAATTACAACAAAATTCCATGTCACATTTGCCAACAGAAAAGGAGTGAGAGGTTTTTATACTTCATACCAATAATTATTAAACACTATATAATATTAAATGAGGATTATCTGATTCTACGAGGGGCAGTAAGCTACCAGATTTATTCCTAAACCTTCTTACAGTAAGAACATGAACAATACACAGTTCAAATTATCCATAAGCTTTATTTATCCAGCTATTTTTTTTAAATGTTTTTATTTATTTTTGAGAGACAGAGCGCAAGCAGGGGAGGGGCAGTGAGACAAGGAGACAGAATCTGAAGCAGGCTCCAGGCTCTGAGCTATCAGCACAGAGCCCAACAAGGGGCTCACAACTCACGAATCACGAGATCATGACCTGAGCTGAAGTTGGATGCTTAATCGACTGAGCCACCCAGGCGCCCCCTATCCAGCTATGTTTTAAAAAATGTTACTTTAGGGGTGCCTGGGTGGCTTAGTCAGTTAAGCATCCACTCTTGATTTTGGCTCAGGTCATGACCCCAGGGATCAAGCCCTGTGTCGGGTTCTGTGCTGACAGTGTGGAGCCTGCTTGGGATTCTTTCTCTCTCTCTCTCTCTCTCTCTCTGCCCCTCCTGCTCATGTTCACACACTCTCTTTCTCAAAATAAATAAATAACATTTAAAAAATTAAAAAGTAAAAAAACAATACTTGTAACCTTGGTCAAATAACAAACTGGAGGCTTCTTTGACTTTAAGTATATGTTAGTCATTTTTTTCCCTCTTCTGAGAGATAACCAGAATCTCAAATAATCAAATCTTCAGTCATTCACCTACTGTGGCCACTTCCACTCCCAGTAAGTCCCAGTTACTAGACAAAGCCAGGCCAAACTCAGTAATGACTAGCTGCAGCTTTGGCCCAAACTCCCATGTAGTCTACTACTCCAGGGTTCTGTTCTGAAATACTCCTGCCATCTAGCCTACCATCTAGCATCTAGACTTAAAAAACAGGCCAGATCATCTTTGTGTCCTCTTCCCCCAGACTTGCACCCTGAACTGGAACTGTAAAGTTTACCAATTTAATGGTGACACAATGTAAGAAATGTAAATTCTAGTTAAAAAAAATATTCTTAAAAAAGCCAAATACACCCACATCAATCAGTCCATTCTAGGTCCTCCACTAAACCCACCCTGGTTTTTCCGAGGCCATTTTTACCCTACCAGTCATGCAGAAAGAAAGAAAACACTATGAAGTTATTCATCACAAGAATTAATAACAAAGCACAGGAGTCAGAATGATTTCAATTTGTACTCCATCTCTGATAGCTGCTTGATAATGGGCACATTATTAAATATCACCAGGGATCAGCTTCCTCTATAAATCCCTCATAAGGTTATGAGGATTACATGAGATAATATCTACTACGAACACAGGATAGTGTCTGGTATACTTTCCTGCTCAATAATTAGTTACTAGATCATAGAAATAATAAACTAAAGAAAAAGGGAACCAAAGAGAAATTCCAGAAGTCCAAGGATGAGTTCTACAGTTCCTTCATTTTTCCCATTAAGAATATTCCTCTACACTAGTATCATAATCTACTCATATCCTTGGAATCAAATTTGTCCTTAACTCCAAAATGTGCATAGTTAAATGTATAAAACAAGAATGCTTGCTGAATTCATTAGCTTTAATTTTATTTGAAATTAGATCCTAAACTCTTTTTTTCTAAAAAAAAAAAAAAAAATCTTACAGTGAAAAACTAAAGATCAAACTAAAGCAAGGCTGGCAGTTGAAGCCTTACATGTTTCCCACCTGTTCCCCAAGGCCTTCCCTGAAGTTTGAATCTTCTGAAAGATCACTTCCAAATCCTAAATTATTCTAAAATATTTGAATATTAAAATGTCATTCTTCTTTTCTCACATAACTTTAAAAATGAGAATTACTTATTTGCTATTCTCTAATAAAACATCAGAAAATAGAGGACATATTTTTTAAAAAGTGATGATGCTTACCAACTATACATAAACAGATTTCATTTCCCAACATTTTCCGTAATTCTTTGACCCAGTTTTTTACCTGTGTATACAAAAGAGTAAATATTAAAACAATTCCTGTTACAATGACCACCATTACAATATCCCAAGCCCCACACTGTCAAAGTACCAAGAATTTGTCTAACAGCCCATATAGTTAGGTGTTACTAGAAATGATTAATGTAGGATCATTTTTTGACAGATTATATTGCAAACTGCACACAAATACCCAATGGAATGATTTCTCTCTATATCTACATATAGTATAGACAAAGACACCTCTAATTATAAATTTTCATAAATCTTGCACAGATCCAAACAAAGCTAGTTACCCGAGCAAAAGCATGTCAACTCCAGCCTCTGATAATAACAGATGCTTGTACAGTCACTTTGAACTTAAAAATATCAGGCTTAAAATTAAGTCCTTATTGGTTGGGGTGCCTGGGTAGCTCAGTCGGTTAAGTGTCCGACTCTTGATTTCGGCTCAGGTCATGATCTCATGGTTCCTGAGTTTGAGCCCCATGTCAGGCTCTGCATTGGCAGCATGGAGCCTGCTTGGGATTCTTTCTCTCTCTCCCTCTCTCTCTGCCCCTTCCCTGCTCATGCGTGCGTACTCTCTCAAAATAAATAAATAAACTTCTAAAAAATTTTTTAAAAAGTCTTTATTGGTTCCAAATAGAGGGCACAGAGCTCCTGTATCACACACTTAAAAGGGGGAAAATGTATATGAACACCAAAAAGAGCGGCAAAATAAATTTTCATCCTTTAGTGTATGACAGTATTTTTCAACTTCAACAATACTGGTACTTTGGCTCAGATTAATTCTTTGTTGTGAGGGACTATCTTGCGCAGTGTATGATATTTAGCAGTATTCCTGGCCTCCTACCCACTAGATATCATTCAGTACTATCCTCCAGCTGTGACAACCAAAGATGTCTCCAGTCACTGTCACCTCCTGATAGAAAACCACGGGTGTACAAAGACTCCAGTAATAAATTCTTCACTATGGATGAAGCACAGCAGTAGGCACAGTTGAGAGTAAATTCAAATTAAGTAAATTAATTTTTTGAACTCATGATTTTAAATATATTGATTACAATAAAATAGGATAAAGAGGGGCGCCTGGGTGGCGCAGTCGGTTAAGCGTCCGACTTCAGCCAGGTCACGATCTCGCGGTCCGTGAGTTCGAGCCCCGCGTCAGGCTCTGGGCTGATGGCTCAGAGCCTGGAGCCTGTTTCCGATTCTGTGTCTCCCTCTCTCTCTGCCCCTCCCCCGTTCATGCTCTGTCTCTCTCTGTCCCAAAAATAAATAAACGTTGAAAATAAATAAATAAATAAATAAAATAAAATAGGATAAAGAACAAACTTGAATACCTCCTTTCATTTTTTATAATGCAATTTAATTTGTATGTAATCAAATCACACAGAACTTATACACTTTCCTAAAAAAATTCACACACTTCTTTATATTATAAAAATTACATTAAATACGTGGTAAGTAAGCACTTATTGTGCATCTGGTCCTACAGTACAAATGTAACAGCTCCATACTCTTGCTCTCTGCAAGAATGCAGAGGAACTATCTTTAATAAACCCCAAACCTTTACAAAAGCAAAGGTAATCAATATTATCACCTTATCTTTCTCTTAGCACTGAACCATAGTTTTCTCAGTACAGCCACATCTTTTTGTTTCATTCACATTTGTATAAAATTTTCAGAGAAGCAATGAACTTCCATCCACAATTGATTTCACATAAGAAAAATTTAACAATATACAATGTACATCCTCATCATTTCAAAGGAACCATGCCAGAATCCAATTATGTATTACTCTACTCACTCTACAGATATTACCACAATCTACTATATCTAACCAATTTTTTAAAAAAATTGTTACTCATCTGCAATAGGATCCCCTTCTGCAGGCATCCTATTCATTACCCCTATACATTCTGTGGTGAGTTAGAGATGGTCACAAATTCTTTATCTTCTTATCAAGAGACAGATTCTATTTCCCCTCTCTGTAAAGCAGGGCTAGACTTGTAACTTGCTTTGACCAAGAGAATGTGGCAGAAGTAATGCTATGCCAGCTTCGGACTTAAGAGGGCCTGGCAGCTACTCTTAGTATCCAGTTGTTATATAAGCAGCTTAGGCTAAAATATGGAATAATGAGAGAGCATGTGGAGAGAACACTGGAGGATAAGAAAACAGATGGAGTGAGAGGCCGTATGGGGGAGAACAGGCCTTCCTGGATGGTTTTTACCCAGCCAAACTCCAAGTTCAATGCAGCTGCACGAGTGACACCACATGACCTGCCCAGTCAACCCACAAAATCATGAGATTAATAAATCATTGTTTTAAGCCACCAGGTTTTGGGGGGTTTGTTATACAGCAAGAGATAACTGGTCATTTTTCAACTTAAAAGACTCAACCTTCTCTTAATAAAACACTCAAACCATTTCTATTTATGCCAAAAGGTAGGAAGGGATAACAGATAACAGCCCCCCCCCCAAATTCAAGTATCATTAAATCTACAAATTACTTATCATTTCATTTTTCTACTCCTTGAATTAAATTTTTCCACATGTAATAATCCAAAGACTAACTTGTATAGTTGCTTCATCTGTTAACTAATGGGAAACAAATGGAAAACACACACACACACACACACACACACACACACACACACACACAACCTGAATCTATAACAGCAAGTAATTTCAACAGGAACAAACCTGAAACTTAAGGAAAGAAAACGTTCTGCCTTGGAAATTGCCCCTTTTAGTTCACACCCTTGAACATTTATTCTAAGAGGGGCTCTCAGAGAAAGGTTCAAATAAGCAATTAGTCACCATCCTGACTGTGATGAGAATTCAGAGGTAAGTTTAATGGTAACTTATTTTTAGTTCCAACCAACTTTAAAAATTCTACTTTTGTGGTGTATGTTTAAAAGAGGGGTAAAAAAAAAAAAAAAAGAAAGAAAGAAAGAAAGAAAAAACTTTAAAATAAATACTACCTAGACTGTCCTTTAAAACTTATATCTTCCAGGACACTTACTGAGAAGAAAGAGCTTAATTCGATTTAGTTCTTATCATCTTTTTTTTTAAAAAAAAATTTTTTTTAATGTTTTATTTTTATTTTTGAGGGAGATATACAGAGTACAAAAAAATTTTTTTTAAAGGTGATTTAATGTTTACTTATTTCTGAGAGTGAGACAGAGCATGAGTGGGGTAGGGACAGAGAGCAAGATGAAGACACAGAATCTGAAACAGGCTCCACGCTCTGAGCTGTCGGCACAGAACCTGATGCGGGGCTTGAACTCGGGAACAGCAAGATCATGACCTGAGGCAAAGTCGGACACTTAACTGACTGAGCCACCCAGGTGCCCCTCTTCTTTTTTTGTCTTTACAATTAGAGAGCCCATGCAACCATACCAAGTATTCACATGCCTACTATATGTGGAATCAAGAAATATACGTAATTTTTCTTTAAGAGGGAGAAAAAAAGCCCTTCAATTTTTCCGGTTTTATTTCAAATTATTTCCCTTTCCTAATATCTGAGAAAGCCATGTAATAAACTATTAATATCTCTGTTAATCAATTAAATACTGCATTAACAAATACTAGTGGTAATCATTTATGTACAAACTATATTTTACTTTTAAAACCAAGATTAACCACATTAGTAAACAAAGGCATGTGAATGGAGACTTGAAAAATCAGTGTTGTTCTTCAAATCATCTACCTATAAGTAAATGGAATACCTTCTGAAAGGAATCTTCATCTGTTATATCATAAACTAAAATAGCTCCATTTGAATCTCTGTAGTAAATTGGACCCAATGCATGGAATCTCTCTTGACCTGCTGTATCCTAAATAAAGCAACAAATACTTATTAGATCAGAAGAAAAAAATAAATCTGCTATTGCAACTATAGTTAACTTTTAATTAACTGGAAAGTGGTGAAGTTACAGATAATCTCAAAGCACTGTTAAAAGAAAAAAGAACAGGTTACAAAAATTCTTTAGAAGTTATAACCAATAATGTTTTACCATTATACAAAGGTTACTTCTTCCCTCCCAACCCTCTTACTCCTCATCAATCTTCCCACACCCACTAAAAAAAAAAAACAAACAGTTCAATTGCCAGAGGATCAGAATGCCCAAGATGGCATTGTAAGCCAGGAACAGGCCTTGCCCTAAATTTAGGTTTCCCACAAAGGGAGAAAACAAGGAAAGACAGTATGCACCAGGACCACTGGCCAAAAGGTAGTCTGATGCATTACCCTACTCTCTACTAGGCACTCCCTTGGAAAGCTGGAACATGAAAACACAGAGGGAAAATAGGACAGTCAGGCTGTTCACCCACCCTGTTCTTTCTCTGATATGGAATCCCTGAGTTTACTCTTTCCCCAACTCAAAGGTTAATATTAGCCTGATTTCATAAAAAAAAATGTTTATTAAAAAAAAGTTTCAGCTAAACTTCACTTAAAAAAAGAAATTCAAATTCCTATTCTTTCAGCCAATTAGTTATTAAATTATCAAGAATAGCAGAAGACTTCACAAACTCAATTGAAAAGGTTAACTTACCCATATAGCAAGGTTTACTCTTTTCCCACCAATATTTAACTTCTTTGTCAAGAATGATGCCTAAGAAAAGAGATATACATTAAACAACATTTCATATGTTTCTTACCCTAAAAACTATAGATGGAAGAATAATCTCAATAGGAAACAAGTTATCTGAGAGAAAAAGTAATCACTGATTTTTTATTAATGACTAAACATTACTTTCACTGAAGACAAAACATTAGTTATATCCTAATATAAAAAACAGTTTTTTGTTTTATGGACACAAGTTATGAAAAATAAGAAGAAAAAATGGTAATTAAACATTTTCCTAGATCTTCCCCATAAAAATTTCTCTTAGAGCATTTCATTTAATGTCACCTTACCCAATCATTGTAGAAAGAACTAAGAGATTTCTAAGTGAGATAAAACATATATTTACTGGTAGTTTACTTAACTGTATGAATACCAATATTACTTGAAATATTCCCGCAATTATTTTATAATTCAATTATTTAATTCATATCTAATAATTATCTTAAGTACTAATGTCACAGAAATGAAAGGAAATGGTTCCAGCCTTCAAGGAGCTTACAGTCTATATACAGCAGAAATAAACATGTAAAGAAAAGTAGTATCATGTGACAATTGTTAAAATGGGAGGGTCTTGCCAAGTACACTCTAAAGACAGTACTGAGAAAGGAAATGTAAAGCCTGCCTGGATGAGAGAAGGCTTCAGAGAGAAGGTGATGGTCTCCCCTTTAGGAGTAGTATGGGTTTTCCCTGACAGATGGGTAAAGCCACCAAAGCCTGAAACATAGAACTCCCTCCCCATGGAGAACTCCAAGGTAGTACGGTCAATGCCAGAGATGAGACTACAGAAAAAGACAAAGGCTGAATGAATATTAAAAAAAAAACAAAAAAACGTGCTAGGGTTCCATGTCTAGATGTAGAGACTTTACTTTGTGGGTCTTAATAACACCTGTTCCAAGACTCTAGACGTGTCTTTTAATGTATACTACAGTCAGATGTATTTGGGATATGCAGCATATTGCTCTGCATTCCCTCTGTACATTCATAATACACACTGGCACACTAAGATTCTGCCAAAAAAAAAAAAAACTAACTACATCTATACGAGCATTTCCCAAACTCATTTGACCTATTTTCCCCTAGAGAAATGCCTAATTCATCCTAAGGAATACGTGTTAAGAATAATATTGTTGATGATGGAGAATCATTGAAGGGATTTTAAGCACTGGGGCAGTATAAGATCTATATTTTAAGAGAATGACTCTGCAGTAGGAGAGGAGGTTGGACTGGAAAGGACAGGACTGGACCTGGAAACAGGCGACTATTACAGAGTTGGAGAGAGAAACAAAAAGGGCCTGAACCAAGTCCACAAAGATAGAAAAGAGAAAACAGAATCTAGAGTGATTGAAGAGGAAATATAATCAGAACTCAGAGTCAGGTGACATTTAAAAAAAGGAACAGAGAACCAAGTCCAAAGTTATGCAGAGACAGTCACATTTAGGTGTATCTAAAAGAAAGTACAGAGAAATAAGGTAAAACAGATAAAAAGCTAAGATGGTGAATTATTACTGAAGGAGGAACCTAGATTTCAGGAAGTGCTTTCTGCTGTATGTACACCAAGGAAATTTAGAACTAAGAAAAAGCCAATGAATTTAGTGATTAACAAAGGAATACACAGATAGATACAAATGGCAGAGTGGAGATCAAATCCAGGAATGCCTTCCTTCAAAACCTTAACTACACTAAAGATATTTTATTAAATGAAACAAAGATTATATAGAAAGGGGCATATATAAAATAAATGGCAAAATAACAAAAGAAATAACTTGGAAAATGAGAAGACCAAATACATATTTCCACAATGAATTTAAATAAAGGACCTCTCCCACTCATTAGAGCATAGGGGCTAAGAATATGAACTTTGAATCAGAACTGTGGATTTGAATCTTACCTTGCAACTTATTAGTTGCGTGACCTACTTGACATCAACCATTTTCATGGGTTCAACATCAATGCTATATGAAGAAACTCAAAATCTGAATCCCACCCAAATATTTAATATATAGGTCAACTTAAATGTCTCTCCTGTCTCAAATATATTTAAAATTAAACTGATCTTCCTTACAAAATTGGCTTTCCATTCCAACTTCAGTATTTTGATCACATTCTCAAGTCACTGAGGTTTAGACTCTTAGAAATATTCTAAGTATTCTTCCTCCTCTGACATTCCATATTCCAAAAACAAAAACAAAACTACCAAGACTTGTCTTCATATTTCTTCTGGAGTTCTCTGACAACCAATCTCATACTACTATAACAACTTTGGTCTCACCTCACACTCTAGTCAACATGCCAAATTATCTTCCTAAAGTCTCCATGATTAAAAAAATCTTACCATAACTCATTCAAGTATTCTAGTAAGATATCATTTTTAATAAGTTTGCTTGAACTATATCCCTGCTGGCAGCTAATATCAAAATAACTTTTTTGTCATGAGTTTTGTGAGGATTTCTCAATAGACAGGAATCAATTAGAGCTGATAAAGCTCCATCCTTTCCCTTTTTACCATTTCCTTGGAAACTTACCACCACTTTCCCATGGTGAGTTTAAGGGACAGTGTTGAGTCTCTCCTAAGGAACCCTGGATATACAATTTTATGGAAAGCTGCTCATCAATATTGATTATAAAAGAAAAAAGGAATAGCCTAAGTGTCCCTCAGTATGCAATTTTTAAAAGGTACACAGACAGCCCATCCATACAGTGAAACTCTACACTTTTATTTCTACTACTATTGCTAATACTAGCTAACAATTACCAAATGCTTACTTTCTACCAAGAACTGTGCTGAGTACTTTTTATAAGAGCATTCATAAGCTTTTCCTTTATAAAAGTTAGGGAACCATAATCTACAACTAAAAATCTCTAAGTGTTATCTTTGTATCCAAGGGCCTCCACAATTGTCCATGTCCATAGCTTCTAGTATTTTTCCACTTACTTTCCAGCTTATATGGTTTATATACATTCCTCCAATTCTGCTTGTCCATAAAATTCCCCCTCTAATTTGGATGTATTTTTTTCTCTATTTGAATCCCATCTATCCAAGTCCAGTTCATGACCCAAACTCTTCTTCCTTGAATTTTTAAGCTTTCTCATACCACCCATACAACCCACAATGAGTTTCTCTATCCTGAAGAATTACAGGGAACCTAATCTTTAATATATACCATATACTGCCTTGCTTATATTGTAAATTATCTTTTCATGGGTAGAAATATGTCAACTAGATTACACATTTTTATTTAACATGCTCATGAGGCTTACAATGAAATGGTCAGTATTCTAAGAGCTTTTCAATATTAACTCATTCAATGTCATAGTACGCTGAGTTAGATATAATTAGCCAAATATTACAGATGTGGAAACTTAAGACACAGGAAGGGTATCTTGCCCAAGGTCACATAGTAAGTGACAGAGTAGGATTTGAAATCCAGGTAGGCTGGCTCCAGACACGACTCATAACCACTATGCTAGCATATCTTCCACACTGAGATCTGAGATAATACTTCTCTTATGGAGAAGGCAGAAGCCAGTGCTGACACACAAATACAACAGACATACAAATACTGTTATTACAGATAAACATATCTACAATGTACCTGGATAAATCGATGAAGGTAAAACTCAATTTATGAAGAGATGTGCTTCTAAAAGTTTCCTTGTGAATGTAATCATTTTATTTTGTATTTTTTAACTTTTTTTTTTAACATTTTTATTTATTTTTGAGACACAGAGAGAGACAGAGCACCAGCAGGGGAGGGGCAGAGAGAGAGAGGAGGAGACACAGAATCTGAAGCAGGCTCCAGGCTCTGAGCTGTCAGCACAGAGCCTGATGCGGGGCTCAAACCCACGAACCGTGAGATCATGACCTGAGCCAAAGTCACCTGCTTAACTGACTGAGCCACCCAGGTGCCCCAAATCTAATTATTTTAACTGAAATATCTACTATATTATCCAAGGATCTTCACTAAATCTTTTTTTTTTCTCCTTCATAATGAACTACTTAAGTCCCACTATATAGAAAATTCCTCGTGTAATATAAATTGTCCCATTTTATATATGTTTTTAATATGGTACAGACATTTTCTTAAAGAACAAATCATCTGTTTTAAAAGCAAATACAATTAGATTGGAAAATAAAGGTGAAAGATTTTACATAATATCAAGATGGAATAGCAAAAAATTAAAAGGCTGACATTTGTCTTATCTTTTTTAACCACCTCTATGAGGCATACTTAATTTGGGCAGACCACTCAGATGCCACTTGTAGTTATACTTAATCTAGGGCAGTGGTTCTTAATTCTGTTACATAAAAGTGTAAGGGAGAAATAATCATGGGACTTCTTTGAGAATCTGATGAGAGCTATGAACTGATTTACTCCCAAGAAAACTGCTCACATACACATACCAAAAAACAATTTCACACACTTAACCCAAGGGATTTCTAAATCCCTGGCAACATCTCAGTGAAGAATCCCCAGTCTAGAAAGGGGAAGGGAAAGTGGCATTACAGTATCAATTCAAAAGGTTCTAGAAATATAGGAAGAAAATAAATAGTACATATATACTGTGTGCCAAACACTAAGCTGGGCTTTCTCATTTACTCTTTGTAACAACCGTGTGAAGTAGCTATTTTACAGCCATTTTACAGTTGTGAACCCGAGATTTAAAGAAATACAGTGACTCACTCAAGGTCAGACAACTCATTTGGGTACTGCAGTGGGTAGAAGCCTGTCTGACTCCACAGTACTTTTTCCATTGCACAAAGCTGTTTATTCTAGAACATACACATTCCTAACCTGGCACTCCTCCACGTGGACACTAAGTGTTCCTGGATACCAACTCAACTCACAAAAATATTCCCAGGGTAGGCACAAAGTAATGAGGATCAGAGTAATGGTAGATGTCCCACCTTATTCCTCCAAACCTGAGTTACAGCACCACTACTTATAATTCCAATGACCTCATCTTCCAAACTTTAGGGGTATTAAATCAACAATTTCATTACCTGAGGCACACATCCGTCATTTGCACCTGATACTTATTTACCAGACATCTTATCCAAAAGCATAGTGGATATTTTTTTTAAATCTCTATTAAAAAAGAAAGAAAGAAAGAAAGAATTATAGAAAATAATAAGAAAAATTGTATCTGTCTTTTCATAACTTATTTAATCATTTTTTTTGTATTTGTTGTTGTTATTAGCCAGATCACTTGCTGTGCTTCCTAACCGCTGGCAAAGTAATACACCTAAAGCAGCAAAGTAACTGAATTGTAGGCAAATACTTTCCTGTCTTTATTATCTTTTAAGTTCAACATACCTTCATTAGTAAGTGTGTCCGTGTGTGTGTGTGTGTGTGTATGTGTGTGTGTGTGTGTGTGTATAAAACTAAACACTGACATTATTTTTGTTACAGTCACTAACACTGTTTCAGACTGAAGTGTTTAAAGTATCTATTACTTAATATGTAAGTACTAAAGACATAAAAAGATTCAGGCGGATAATTTATAAAATAGTCCTCTGTAGCAAGGCAATAAAAATTAGCTATCAGAACACTAAGCTGCATTGCTACAATGGCAATCATTATCACAACATACAAATGTAACAAATTAACATGTTATGTCTTAAATTTATACAATGTTGTATGTCAAATGTATTTCAATTAAATAAAAGAATGAAAACTAAGCTGGCTGCCTGAATACTTCATTTCTTGTCCTTAATTTCCATAAATACAAGAATCATAATCAGTTTACAGTCCAAGTGACTACTTTGAAAATAAGAGTCAAGGGGCGCCTGGGTGGCGCAGTCGGTTAAGCGTCCGACTTCAACCAGGTCACGATCTCACGGTCCGTGAGTTCGAGCCCCGCGTCGGGCTCTGGGCTGATGGCTCAGAGCCTGGAGCCTGTTTCTGATTCTGTGTCTCCCTCTCTCTCTGCCCCTCGCCCGTTCATGCTCTGTCTCTCTCTGTCCCAAAAATAAATAAACGTTGGAAAAAAAATTAAAAAAAAAAAGAAAATAAGAGTCAAAAAGTTACTTCTCAGGAGTGGCTCAAAACAGAAAATGGCAATCAGACATTATATATTAGGAACTTAAAACCAAAATTCAGAAAAACTATTTTCTTTTAAGAAAAGAAAATCACCCACCCTCCATAACCTACATGTATCTAGTAAAATGCCAAGAGGGGGTGACATGAAGATTTCACCTATTGTTATTTTATAAAGATAATGTAGGGTGCTTGGGTGGCTCAGCCCATTAAGCGTCTAACTCTGGATTTCAGCCCAGGTCAAGATCTCACTCTCATGAGATCAAGCCCCCCATCAGCCGTTGAGCATAGAGCCTGATTAAGATTCTCTCTCTCTTCCCCCCACCCCCACCCCCCGTCCCTCTCCAAAAGATAATGTAAATGAATTAACTGTTCAACACTGGTGTGGCTTCCAGAACTACTTGGAAGATGTTTCAGACATTCAAAACATTAATCTTACAAGTAAGCAAACCAAGATTCCTAGACTAGAGACTATGACGCCAAGTGTAAAATCAACTGCTAGAATCTGAATGCCAAGTTTTGCTCAGGAGGTTAAGGTGCATGGGGGATAAAAGCAGTAGACTTCAAGTTTAAGAAAACATGTACACCATTACCATTTGTGGGACCTCAGAAATTGAATACAAAGCTTAGTTTCTTCATTTGCCAAACTATCAGGATACTATCTGCCTAGCCAACCTTACAGCACTGCTTTGCTCATCAAGTGACAGCCACCTACCCAACTACACAAGGCAGATAGGCGGAATTCGAGTTAGGATTCTAAAACGGAAAATGATCGTTCAGATTATAAAAATGTTACTTTTTATATAAGGGACTGGTGGAAAGTGCCAGAAAACACTCTAAGTGCACGATCTGAAAACACCTTCAAATAAGGGAGGGAAAGGGCATACAACGAAAGAAAAGGAAGTGATCACCCAAGAGCACAGACATAAAAAGACATACCAAAGAAAAAAGGTAGTTACAATCAAAATGGCACAAACATTTAAGAATAAAATCAAGAAAGCTAAATGATGGTCGAAGTACCTTAATCTTTATATTCCCCAGCTATTACAATGTTTGATATTTAACATGTATGAAATAATCATTGACTTTAATTGCTTAGGTTAATCATGTAAGAGAGCTTGGGGACTCTATATAAGATCAAGTTTCCTGAGCTAGGTAAAAGATTTTGAGTTCTTAGCTCACCTACAAGACTATGTCTTAATTATTAGTAACCTAGGAGGAGCCCTGCAAAAAAGGGAGCAGTGCTAAAACATTAAAGCATGGCCAATGTCACAATTTTGTAGAAAGAAGTTAATTTCCAGAAAAGCCAATCCCAGCCAAAACTCTAGAATGAATAAGCAAATATATATGTATATGTATAGTAATAATAAATGTATATAAAGCATAACATATATATGTGTACATATATATGATTGTATTAAGTATAAAATTATAAACAATTTTAAAAGACAATGTAGTGATCTTTCAGAGACAGCATGGGTTCTCAGAATAATTCATGCCAAACTAATTCCATTACCTTTTTCACTGATTTACCACAAAAGAAACCAACACAAATTAAGCACCATCTATTCATTCAATAGCAAACATTTATAAAACAAACATGTGCCAGGCACTGTGATAGAGGTTTACCTATGATGGCTGACATAAAAATCCTATAAGTAAAGGGGCACCTGGCTGGCTTGTTCAGTAAGCACTGACTCTTGATGTCGGGACTGTAAGTTCAAGCCCCATAGTGGGTGTAGTGATTACCTAAAAATAAAATCTTAAAAAAAAAAACAAACTAAACTAAAAAAAAAAAACCCTATAAGTAAGATTCTCCCATATTATAGATCAAGAGCCAGCTTACAAACGTTAGAATAACCTGCCAAGATCATAAAGGCTTATGAAGTAGGAGCCAAAATATGAAACCAAGTCTAACTTCAAAATCCTGTCCCTTTTTACCACATCATATGGCTTCCTAATGCAGAAACACAGTGTATCTTGTCTTCTGCAAGCATTTGACAAAGCATCTCATGATATCCCCTGTGGGCAAGACTGATGTAGCTAGGGCAAAAAGCTAGATTTATAATGCTGGAAGAACATTTTCATTAAAGGCTTTGTACCCACTAGTTAATAGCCCATAACAGTAAATCTCAGGCTGTTTTCTGTTTCCATTATCATTAATATGTACAACACTCCACCAGTAACTGTCTCTCACTCAAAGAGAAAGACTATGGCTCAAGCATAGTCTGAAAAAGCCCCACCCTAAGACTGCACAACTAAAGAAAAATACATCTCTGGTCACACATCACTGGACTATAATGAGACCTGCCGCAGAGCTTTGTCTCTCGTTCCCTCTGTCTCCACTTTTCAAAGTCTTTATTAATGACCTGATGAAAACAATGAAGACATTCTTAGCAAATCTTCAGGTGACAAAGCTAAAATGAGTAGTTAACCCAGACAGTAGGGAACATAACCTTCTTTTTCTTTGCATGCCCAGAACCCAACCAAGTATCTGACCCACAGGAGCTCAATGTTTCTTGAACTTAAAATCAAACTTTAGAAGGACATTAACAGCCTTTGACCACTGGAGTAAATTTATCAAAGCCTATTTTAATGGTTCAAATACCTTAGGGACCAAAAAAAAAAAAAAAAAAGCTATAAAAGAAAAAAGATTTTGAGGGATGTAATGCCTTTTTGGGGAGGGGGATTAAGACAGCAAGCCCAATATTAATAAATGTAGCAGCTGTCCACAAGCACATAGAATCTTTTCTATTTCAGTGTTGGAAAAGGATTCTCAATAGGGAAGGTGATAGCCTGTACTTTACTAAATTCAAAGCACACTTGGAATCATTTCTACAGCTCAAAGAATCACATTTTAAGGAAAGAGGACAATGATTAAATAGTGAAATGGTTTAGAAAGATGTCATAAGAGATTCCTTTAAAGGAACCAGAGCTGTTTACCCAAAAGATAAGACCAAGGGATATGACAGCTGTCCTTAACTATCAGAAGGGATATCTTATGTGATCAAGATACAGAGGACAGAACTGGAAACTACAAGGAAAACAGATTTTGGCTTTATACACAGAAAAATTTATTGAAAATTAAAACTGTCCAAAAATGAAATGGGCCATCTTAGGACATAGTAAGTTTCCCACTTTCTGTACCAGTTCACCTCACCTCCAAGATGTTCAGACAAGAGTGAACAATCACTTGACTGAAATATTAAACAAAAGACTGAAACAGTGAACCACAAACTACCTTAGGTTTCCTTGGTCTCATAACTGTTTGAACATGATTGGAAGATAGTGTACCTTGCAAAACACAAAGTATGTCAAAAGATAGGTAGTAGGTAGTTCTGTTGAGAAAAAAAGAGGGACTCTTCCTCTGTTGTCTTCTGATGTTCTGATGCATGATCTCCTCTCCATTTAGAAATTAAAATTATACATGGTTGTTATTTAATAGGTCACAATTCTCTAAAAAAATTAAAATGAGAGGAACTGATATGTAAGAGAAAGAGATTAAATACTGCGTCCACACATTGGTATGCAACAAAATCCTCAATTCTACAATATAATCCAGACACTGTTTATGATAAGAGTTATATAAATACTAAAATCAGGACTGCTATGTTTTTGATACTGAAAATCTACCATAAACTTCATCCTCTCCAGTATAGTTGAAGTGGTCTCTAATATTTAAAAACCTTTAGGCTGCTTTTAGCTTCAAGGATGTTTTTGAAATGCATAATGAAGGTGCGATTTTTGGGTTGAAGTACTAAATTATCTTAAGGGGGGAGGCTCAATTATAATGATTTCCTCTTTTATGTAAGATTTGTAGCACAAAGATAACCACTAAAGGGGTGATTTACCAATATCCAGAGGCAGTGTGACTTACTTGCTCAAAATCCGAAGTCAGACCTGGGTTCAAATTTCAGCTTGGGTACCATGCATGACTTATGGCAAAATGACTGCCAGCAAATTATTCAACTTAACCAAGCCTATTTCTTTGCCTGCAAAATGGGGCTAATAAAACTATCTACCACCCAGCAAATTATTCAACTTAACCAAGCCTGTTTCTTTGCCTGCAAAATGGGGCTAATAAAACTATCTACCACCTCAAAGGCTATAATAAGAATTAAATGACAGAAGAAAAGTACAGTACTTGGTACAGTAAGAATTCACTGAATGTTAACTATTGTTATTACTTTACCTAAATGAATTCCTAAGTTCCAAATAATCATAGGTATTTATCCTACAAATTCCCTTGATTTCATTAGCAAACTCAACAATAACTATTAAAATTGTGTAAGTGCCCTTGTACAAGGATGCAAAGAAAAAAAAAAGGAGTTTCCTGACATTCACTTTTTCAGATATTGTGCTTTACCTAAGAGGAGTAAAAACAGGAGTAAAAATAGAACATGGAATCATCAGGGCATCTTTGTGAATTCTAGACTCAGTAGTTTAATAATAGCATCAAATATCAAATGTCACAACAATTAGGAGATTGTGTGTTCTATTAAATAGTGTCAATGTTCTTACACACTACACAATCACTAATGAAAGTCTATTGTGCAATTTGGGCCAGTAATAAGGATGGAGAGCTTACAACAGACCAAGTCCTAAGTGATTTTACGTATACTTGTCTTGACAACCTTATGAGCTAGGTATTATTATTATGGCCATTTTAACAGACGAAGAAACTTAGGCTCAAACAGGTTAATTAACATGCCCAAGAACATACTAAATAGATAAGAGATCACAGATAAATAGATGGAGGTGGAATATGAACCTGGACAATCAGGCTCAAAAGTACGCTCGATTTATGGGGCGCCTGGGTGGCTCAGTCAGTTAAGCATCTGACTTCAGCTCAGGCAGGAACTCACCGCTTGTGAGTTCCAGCCCCGCGTCAGGCTCTGTGCGGACAGCTCAGAGCCTGGAACTTGTTTGCGATTCTGTGTTTCCCTCTCTCTTCCCCCTCACACTCTGTCTCTTTCAAAAATAAATAAACATAAGGGAAAAAAAGTACACTCGATTTTACTACCTGTAACTAAATTGAGAAAGTTAGATCAGTTGGATATTTTTTTTCTAACACGTGCAAACTGATTTCTTTGGAAGAGGGAGGAGGCTACAACTGCCTCAAAGGGCTGGCTTCACTCCCAATCTATGATTACACTTTAACACTTTTCCTACCAACCTTAAGGTAACTGCAGAAGAAAGCCGGCCCTATGCTACAAGCAAAGAAAGTAAGTAGCAGCAGCAACGAAGCTGTTAGTTTGGGGACCAACTGTTGGCTAGTATTCACATGACGTTTCCCAGTGCATGTGGGTCGACCGACCTCACAGTATGACTGCCCCTTAAGTCAGACCCATGCAGGCAGCAAGGAAACTGCGTAACCCACGCCCGCAAGCGGTCATTTCAAAAACCCTCCAAAGATGACTCTTTCGCCAATCAGCAGGTTACTCGAAGCCAGGACAAAATGGAACTTGCGTAAACACTTAGTCATCAGTAAGCGCTGAAGTTACAAAGCACCTAGGTTCGCAAAATAAAATCCGCAGCTAAGTTCCTAATTCCGAAAGAAAGAAAAAGGGCAGTCAGTGACTGTAGGGTGAAGGCACCTAGGGCACAAGCGGAAGTGAATCAAAGGGGAAAACTAGCCAAGCGATGGGGACTCCACAATATGCGCAGCCACACGGGGGACTTTTCAGGGCCCTTCCACTCCCTTCCCAACAGCCTGTCCTTACGTCTACAGGATGCCCCGACCCCGCGTGTCCCTAGGACACATTCAGAAAAGCATTCCGAAACGAAGACGACGGTGACAGGCCTGAGATCTGTAAGCCCAGATCCAAGGGACCACGGCAGCAAAGTCCTCACAGCCCCGGAGGGGTAAGGGCCCCAAGGCTCCACCTTCCGCTCCCTGGGGCCCGCACCTGCAGAGTGGTGATGTGCTTGTCGTTGAACTTGTTCTCGCAGTAGCGCAGCACCAGCGACGTCTTCCCCACGCAGCCTTCCCCCAGCAGCACCACCTTGAATGAGTAGGCTCTGCCCGCCGCCGCCCCTCCGCTGCCGGCCGCAGCCATCCCGTTTCCCCGCCGCCCGAGCCCTAGAGCTGCGCCGAGCTCCCCACAGCCGCCGCAGCGCCTTCACAGCCGCGGCCGGCGCAGGCCCCTCCGCACCGACCCGTCAACCCGGGGCGCCGTCTCCACTCTCGCCTCCGGGCGAAGCCTGGAAGGGCCGAGGGAAGTCCGAGAATGAAGGGCCCCCCAACCACCACGTCAGGCACCCGAGGAAAGGCGAAGAGCACTCCCTCTCCGCCTCCCTCTAATGGCGTCTCCTTCCTCCTACGTCACACTTCGGGTCACGTGACCGTGGCGGCCGCGGGCGGCCCCTGGGACTCGGCCCAGGAAAACGTGCCTGGACGTGGGTGGGGTTTCTGGAACCTCTTCCCGGGGTGGAATTGGCTGTGACTGGAGCTCCTCCGCGCAGTCTCCGGTTGAGTTAGGTTGTCTGCGGGTCACCAGCACTCCGCAGTTGGTGGAAGTCTGCGGGATTAAGGGATGATTTGAAGGAAGCCCAGCTCTGCTGGAATGTGGAAAGGCAGAACGTTATCGTTCGTGCCCAGGGAATGTTCACCAGGCTGATGACCCCTCACACCGGGGTCGCTGTAAGCCAAATCTACCAAGGTGCCCTTCGATCTCTTGACACTCTTGGTGGGATTCCAAATCATAGCTGTTGAACTTCTTTCAGTTCCGCAGACCCTCAGGGCTCCTCATTTTTCAGGTCTCAGTTTAAACCGAAAAGGCTCGCCTCACCGCCCATCCTTGTCCCTTTGTCCATCCCTCTCCTTCTCCCCCGGCCCCCACCCCTAATTAGGTATTTCATGACACCGGTGTACATACCTTCTTTAGCAACACTTCACGGAAATTACTTCGCTGAGTATTTGTCTCTCAGTAGGCTGTAGATTTGTTAAGGGCAAGAAGTGTGTAAGACTGGCCCACCTTTGAATTTCTAACTCCTGTTCCAAGCACATAATAGGAATTCTAGAAATACTTGGGAATGAATGAATGATATATCTTAAGCCAGTATGTCTTGCCGCCCCAGTTTTTCTGTCTTCCATGAAGCTTCTGACATTCCATATTGATTCCACCTGGAGAGAACTGACTTTTTGGATGATTGCTTATCTTTCCTGATCTGCCTCCCTCCTCTTTTATGAAACACACTCTTCTAAGAAACCACACAGGTGTTCTGAAATGTAGCAACTAGAAATCTAGTGTCACTCAAGAAAACATATTATTCATTAGACTCCTTTTCCACTTCAAGCCTGATAGTCCATTCATTCAACAAATATTTGAAGGTGCCTACCACGTGCCAGGCACTGTACTGAACATGATACAACATCTCTAGCATCAGGAGCTTACATTTTAGGGGTGCCTGGCTGGCTCAGTCTGTTGAGAATTCATCTCTTGATCTCAGGGTTCTGGGTTCAAGCCCCAAGTTGGGTGTAGAGATTGCTTAAAAAGAAAATCTTTTTTTTTTTTTTTTAAAGCTTACATTTTAGCAGAAGACAAAAACAGTCAATTACATAATGAATGCTTTCATCTTGATAAAGCAGTTCAGAGTATCCTGCAAAGGTATATCAGGACTCAACCCATTTTGCATTCTAGAGTAATGCATGCATTTGGTTAGGAGTAATCTAGGCCAGAAGGGAGGATAGCTTTGTAAGTAGAGAGAACAGTATGTCCAACAGCGTTGACGTAGGAAGGAGCATCTAAAGTTCAGCAACTGAAAATGTGGTAAGAATGCAGAGAGGAAAAGAGCTCCAGATGAGACCTGTAAGGAAGCCAGGGGCCAATACTGAAAGAGCCTTTCAGCAATGAAGGATTTTAACCAAGGGGCTGACATAATCAGATTTAATTAAAAAAAAAATCACTCTGCCTATAATTTGAAAAATGGATTGGAAAGGATAACACTATAATCTGATGTGCTCTCTTCTGGGGGCTAGAACTGTGTCTTTCACATTTTTTAAATCTTCAGATCTTGGAATGTAGTGCCCAAGTGCCCTTGGAATGTAATAAATAACATTTATTAATTACAACAAGTGAACACATAAATCTAAGCCTATAAAATACTAGGTTTGAGAAATGCTCTTGGACATATGGGGCTTTGTTAAACAGAATTGTCAAAACATTTTCCCTTCTAAGCATCTAGTACTAGTAATTAACAATAGAAAGAGGGGCACCTGGCGGGCTCAGTTGGAAGAGCATGGAACTCTTGACCTCAGGGTCATGAGTTCAAGCCCCATGTTGGGTATAGAGATTACTTAAATAAATAAAACTTAAAAAACAAAAGGACAATAGAAAGAAAAATTGTTCTCCCCTGTGAACTTGCTATAGACTAAACCCATTTGTTCCTCCATTTGCTCATTCAACAATCTTTGCAGAGTGTCATGCAAGATGTCTCTGCCTTCATGGGGCTTGATCGTATTTTAGTGTGGGAGGCAACACAGTTACAGTAATGTGTAGTGGCCATGTTTGATGCCAACCTGGCATCCATACCTCCTTCTGCTTTCAGTCAGAATCTGGTCCTTGCTCAGGTATCCTCTCCTCTTGTGCAGCCCATATGCCCCTACCTTCTAGCTGGCTTTCTTCCCATTTTCCTGTGGTTCTTTCCAGCTTTCAGAGGCAACTATTCATGCATCTGAAGCAACAGTTCAGAGGCTTCGCAAAGGCAAACAAAACTGAGCTGTAATTGTAAGCACCGGCCACAAAGGGGCACAAGCAGCTCAATGAAATTTACCAGGTTGGCTAGAGCACACCCAAGACTAACTCAGAAGTGCCTCAACATGAAAAAGAAAGAAACCATTGGGAGATTTTCTTCTGAGTTATAGAAAACGAGAATATTTATCCCTAAACGAGGTATTTATCCCTAAGGTGACAATATTAATTAAAAGTGTCTCAAAAAAAAAGTGTCTTGAGATATATATTTTTGTCAGAGAAGTAATTTAAGGGGCGCCTTGGTGGCTCAATCAGTTGAGCATCTGACTCTTGTTTTAGGCTCAGGTCATGATCCCAGGATCCCAGGATCGTGATATTCATTCTCTCTCCCCACCCCCCCCCCCCCCCCCCCCCCCCCCCCCCCGTTTTGTGGGGGGGCCCAACAGCTAAAATAAAAAAAAAAAAAAAAAAAAAAAAAAAGAACAAGAAGAAGGAATCTAAGCCAAACTTTGAGATTCTTACAACTTACCAATTTCCGCTAAAAACATACAATCTCAATAGTTAAAAAGGTAGGACAAGAAGCCACTTTGTTTACTTGTGATGTGTATTTTATTTTATTTAATGTTTATTTATTTGAGAGAGAGAGAGCAAGGGAAGGGCAGAAGGAAAGGGGGACAGAGGATCTGAAGCAGACTTTATGCTGACAGTGGGAAGCCCAATGTGGAACTCAAACTCACAGAGAGATCATGACCTGAGCCGAAGTTGGATGATTAACTGACTGAGCCACCCAGGCTCCTTTGATGTTTATTTTATATTTACATTTATAAATTGTATTTTGAAATAACCAGAACATGAAGTTGTATCAGATGAAAGTGTTTGGCATGATTGGCAATAGAATTGTGTACCAGCAATTTCTAAATTACTGAAAAGGTTCAGTTCAGAATGTTAGCAGTCTTGTTGAGTCAGGCCAGTAGGCTTACTTCTTAAAACTAAATATCAGTAGTTATATAGAGCTGGAATTCTAAAGAGACTTGTCCACTTCAACTAGGCCTGAATGACTATACTTTTCCATTTTCTTGAGTAATAAATCAGTATAGTGATGGAAAAGTCTCTTACCAGAGAAATTGTTTTGCCCTGGTGAAATAATTTGAGTGCTCTTATGAGAGATTTGTGATTTTGGAGAGCTTTCCAATGGCCATGGATGCTCTAATGGGAAGTTAGTAAGTATATATACACACTGAGGATTATAACATTCAGTCCCACTTGCTTGAGTGTTTTCTCCTATTGGCTACTCACTCCTGCTTGGTAAGTTCTCATTTAAAATCTTGCCATTCCTCTATGCCACTTTCTAAGTACTTCCTAGCATATATCATTAAATATTACAATTACCTATTTATTTATCAGTATTACAGCCATAAACCCTATGGTAGTAAAGATCTGTCTGCCTTGCTCACCATTCATTATACCCTGTGTCCAGAATAATGCCTAGAACATGGGAGATGTAAAATAAATGAACAACCCTCCACAAATACCAGCTCTCTTATGCCTTCGTTTTCAATAAATCTTTTTTTTTCTTTTGTACAAACCTCCAATTCTTTGAGCCTCCATCTGCTGCTGACTCCCCAACCCTATTTGCGTATGTGTCCCTCCCTTGAATCATTTAGACTAAATTCCAGGTTGTGTGTAAACCCCATGAGGCTGAACCAAGAACAGCTGCTGAGGTAAGAACATTTACAGAGGAGCTATAATGCAGAAAATTCACCCCCATCCCCAGTCCATCTATCAGCCCTCTCTCGGTCTCTCCATCCCCCCTACCTCTAACTCCCTCATACCCTTGCCTTCCCTCATCACCAGGCTTGGCCTCCATATTGAGCAACTAGACTCTTCTTTTACCAACATGCTTTATTGTCTTATATCCTTATATTTCTACTGTATCATCACGGAACACCACCTTTCAAGTAAACTGGAAAAATTCTCTGAGCCACCTGGATTTTGTGCATCAATACAAATTCATAGTCATTAACTTCATTCTCAGGGCTACCTATCAGTTCCTTTTCTTTTCTGGCTTCAGCTTCCTCCCATACCCTTTTATCACTATTAGGCTTTCCTCATTCTACTTCTGGTTCTAATTTGAGTTCTTCATAATATTTCCTTATTATTCTTTAGTGTCGGTACATCTGTACTGATCTTCCTTTTATTCCTGATATTGCTTATTATGTATTCTTTTTTTTTTTTCTTGGTCATGCTCACTAGAGATTTATCAATTTTATTTATGTTTTTTCTAAGAATTGGCTTTGATTTCATTGATTTTTCTCAATTATTTTTCAGTTCTCGATTTCATTGATTTCTACTATTTATTATTTCCTGCCTTCTGCTTGTTTGGATTTAATTTGACCTTCTTTCTCCAGTTCCTTAAGGTGGGAGCTTAGATTACTGAATTGAGATCTTTATTCTTTTTTATTACAAGTATTTATAATGGCTGTATCCACAAATTTTAGCACAATGTATTTTCATTACACACACACACACACACACACACACACACACACACACATTTTACGTTTCCCTTGAAGCTTTCTCTTCTTTGAGCAAATGCGGTTGTTGTGGAAGGCAGAATAACATCCCTCTTCTCCTTCTCCCAGCCCCTAATTACTGGAACCTGTGAATAAGTTAGGTTACACAACAAAGGGGCATTGCGGTTGCAGATGGCATTAACGTTGCTAATCATTTGACCTTTAAATAGTGAGATTATGTTGGATTATCCAGGCAGGCCCAGTGTAATCACAGGGATCCTTAAAAGTGGAAGCCAGAAGCAGAAAAGGAGATGTGACAACAAAAACAAGGTTAGAGTGATGATCCAGCATTGCTAGCTTTAAAGATATGGGAAGGGTATCATGAACTGAGTATGCAGATGGCACCTGGAAGCTGGAAAAGGCAAGTGGGGTCCCATGTTGTGTCTTACCTATAGAACTGTAAGATAATAAATTTATTTTACTTTAAGCCATTAAAATTGTGGCAATGTGTTATAGCAGCAATATAAAACTAATAGTTACTTATAAATGTGTCATTTAATTTCCAAATATTTGAGGATTTGCCATATCTTTCTGTTTTGGATTTATAATTTAATTGTCATCATTTGAGAATATCCTTCGTATGTTTGTTTAAATTTGTTTTAAATTGTCTTATGGTCAAGAATCTGGTCTTAGTGAACATTCTATTTATTTGAAAGGAATGTGCATTCTGTTGATGTTGGGACAAGTTTTTTGGTTTTTTTGTTTTTTTTGTTTTTATAAATGTCAATTAGGTCAAGTGAATTGATAGAATTATTCAGATCTTCTCTATCTTTATATTGATTTTCTAACACTTCTATGACAAAGTCTCCAACCCCAATTGTGGATTTGTCTATTTCTCTTTTCAGCTCTATCAGTTTTTGTTTCGTCTATTTTTAAAGCTCTGTTATTAGGTGCATATACATTACTACTTTACTACTATTTACTACTATTACTACTGTTAGATCTTCTTGGAGAATTGACCCTCTATTATTATGTAATACCCCTCATTACTCCTGATGTCAGTCCTTGTTTTGAAGTCTACTGTGTCTGATAGTAATATAGCTATTGCAGGAGCACCTGGCTGGCTCGAGTGGAGTGTTAGTTTAAGTCCCACATTGCATGTAGAGATTACTTAAAAATAAAATCTTAAAAAAAAATCTATATAGCTGTTGTAATTCTTTTTAAACGCTGTATTGATTATTGTTTGTATGGTATATCTTTTTCTATCTTTCTACTTTTAATTTATGTTTATGGGTTTCTTGTAAACAGTATACGGTTGAGTCTTGTTTTTGTTTTGTTTTGTTTAAATCTAGTCTGACAACCTCTGGTTTTTAATTGGTATTCCTGGTCTTAATTAAACCTACAACAGGTACTCTCAGTAAATGACTCTGCTGAGATCACCAAAACTAGGTCAACAGGTATATTCTTCCTCAACTTCCAACTCTCCTACCTAATAATAAAAGCTACAATTATTCAGCATTTTCTATGTACCATACTTCTATTTACATGTATTTACTAATTTAATTCCATTAACAATGCTATGAGGTGGGTACTATTAGTTTCTTTCCCAGTTTACAGAGAAGGAAAACCAAGATACAGAAAGGTTAAGTAACTTGACTAAGATCAGATTAAGAAACATTAGAGCCAAATTCCAAATGTAAACAGTATAGCTTTAGATAGTAATCTCATACTATATGGCCTCTCCATCTTTGAAGGAGTCTTCCACTTCATTTTTAAATAAGATATCTTCATACATTATCTCCACTTTTTCAGTACTCAAACCACTCTATCTGTTTCCATAGCACTCCTCAGGTATAATTAAAAATGATCTCAATATTGCAAAATCCAGTAGACATGTCTTAGTTACCTGTTTGGCTCTCTCTACTGTATTTGACTTTATTAACCACTCCTATCTAAACTGGATTAGGAATCTCTTTTCACAATGCTCCCATAATGCCCTATATATATTCTTATTTTTGCAATTATATAATATATCGAAATTAAATGTTCAGGAGCTTGTCTACTTACTATTTCATAAGGCCCCTGACATCAGAGACTGTTTCTTATTTTTGTATGCCCAGTGCACACAAAATGCATACAATGTGCCTGGCACATTGTAGGCATTTAAAAATATTTAGTTAAATCAATGAATTGTGAAAACCATTTACTGATGAGTATATTATTTTTTGTCACTTCTATGCAAGCAAACAAAAAAACCTCTCAAAGGCACAGATTTTGTGAGCTACATTATTTATTAAGATTGACTAGAAAGGAGATGAAGCTTGGCTGAAACGCAACCATTCTTCTCTTCCCCAGTGGAATCCCTTAGGATGCTGGTGGGGGCGGGGAGAAATTAACAAGATTTGTCTTCTTTATGTCCCTATAATGCCCCCCTAGTGTGGTTTTCATTAAAAAAACAACTTCCAGGGGCACCTGGGTGGCTCAGTCCGTTGAGCTTATGACTCTCGATTTCCTCAAGTCACGATCCCAGGGCTGGAGTATCAAGCCCTGCATCAGGCTGTGCAAGGGCTCTGTGCTGACAGCCTGGGGCCTGCTTGAGATTCTCTTTCTATCTCCCTTTGCTCCTCTCCACCACTCACACTCCCTCTTTTTCTCTAAAAAAAAAAAAAATTTTTTTAAATTTCCGGGAAACTGGATGTGACAGCATTAATAACATCTTTACTGCTTCTACCCATTATATACCTAAGGTATTCAATAAAACACTAGTAGAATTAATAAGAGATTAGTAAAGTGGCTATGTATCAAAGCAATATACTAAATTCATTAGGTTTTTCAGTTTTCTGGCAATAAGCACCTAGAAATAATGAGAAAAATATTCCATGTTTTATTCATAATAGTGGAAAAATATAAAATGCTTAGGAAAAATATTGATTAAATATATGAAATCTATAAAATTTTATTGGTAGGCATAATAAAAAAAAAGTTAGACCTGAAGATATGGGAAGACACACTACATTCTTGGATGCGAAGTTAGCATTAAAATAACATTTTCCCCAAATGTAATATAAATATCTTTAAGTAAGCTCTATACCCAACATGGACCCCGAGACTCCATGACCCCAAGATCAAGAGTTGTATGCTCTACCAACTGAGTCAGCCAGGAGTCCCAGTAATGTATTAATTAGTTGTTACCCCGATTGTGTTTATTATAGAATTGGATAAAATATGCCTAACATATGGGAAGTTAAATGCTATATTTTAAACTTATTCTGGCTTCTTAAATTTTTTTTAATGTTTTTATTTATTTTTGAGACAGAGAGAGACAGAGTATGAGCGGGGGAGGGGCAGAGAGAGAGAGGGGGACACAGAACTGAAGCAGGCTCCAGGCTCTGAGCTATCAGCACAGAGCCTGATGCAGGGCTCAAACTCACGGAGTGTGAGATCATGACCTGAGCTGAAGTCAGACACTCAACCAACTGAGCCACCCAGGCACCCCATAAACTTATTCTGCCTTCTTAAAATAAATTAGGAATCCTTCTAGTTTAAACAATAACTTTCTTTAAAAGGAACAGAATTACCTATTCTTTAGAAGTTGGGAATTCATCTGGTACTGGAGCCTTTTTCAAGTACTGAATTTTTTTTTTAAATCATCTTTACTATCTCTTTTATAAAGACTGTGATTTGTATACAGAGTGCACATATTTGGTAATTTATATTTTGCCAGAAAATTTTCCATTTCATCAAAGGCTTTCAGATTTGTTGTTATAGAATTGCTAGTCGTGTATTCTCATAATCCTTTTAATCTCTGCTGAATATGTTGTATGTCTTCTTTCTTATGTCCAATTGTGTCTATTTTTGCTCTCTCTCACTTAATCAGACCCATGAGCTTATTGGTTTTTTTCCTTAATATTTTTCTAGATGAGGTGTGTGAATGATCTATTCTCTGAATTATTGCACATTTCTTTCTTTCTTTTTTTTTAAAGTCTATTTATTTATTCTGAGAGAGAGAGAGAGCAGGGAAGGAGCAGAGAGAGAGGGAGATAGATTCCCAAGCAGGCTCCATGCTGTCAGTGCAGAGCCCCACATTGGGGCTCGATCTCATAAACCATGAGATCATGACCTGAGCCAGAATGAAAAGTAGGACACTTAACCAACTGAGCCACCCAGGCAGGCACCCCTGAATTACTGCACATTTTCCGAGATTGTTCTTTGGGGTGCCTGGGTGGCTCGGTTAAGCATCTGACTTCAGCTCAGGTCATGAACTAGGGTTTGTGAGTTCAAACCCTGCCTCCAGCTGTCTGCTACCAGAACAGAGCTTGTTTGAGATCCTTTGTTTCCTTCTCTCTCTGCCCCTCCCCTGCTCCCTCTCAAAAATAAATAAGCATTTAAAAAAAAGAAAAGGACTGTTCCTTCTTTTGATGGGGCTAATTACATCATAGCTAAATTAAAAATCTTGCCTTTTCCCATTGTAAAGATCCTATTCTACTGCCTTGAAGCTTCTGGAGTTAACAGTAAGTTCAATGCAAATCTGGTTCTTTTCTTCCTTTTCAGCAATTTGTTCTTTCTAAATGGTAGCAAATAATATTTTCTCTTTATTCATAGAGTTCAGGAATTTTTATCAGGTTGTGTATGTATATTTTCTTATCAATTCAGTCTACCCTGAATTCTGGGAGCCTTTTTAATTTACAAAATCAGATCTTTCAGCTCTCTTGAATGCTTCTTTTTGTCTGTCTAGAGTGCCTGTTGTTTATATGTTAGGTCTTTTGCCTTTCTGCTCTTAGTTGCTTGTTTGCCCTCTTGATTTCCATGTCTGCTTCTTCTTTGCACTTTGAGAGCATTCTTACACTTTACTTTCTAGGCCACTACAGTGACCAACCAATCTTTTTCAGTTTATCTACCAACATATTTAGTTGGAGATTTATGTTTTATATGTTTCTAGTACTTTTTCTTTACTGCACTTGAATTTCATTAAGTAGTTTTAAAAAACAATGTGAGTTGTTCTCTTTGGAGAAATTATTTTCTGTTTATGACTCTTTTCCTGGTCTTACCTATATAGGGTGATTTTCTTCTCTTTTCTTTCTTTCTCTCTTTCTTTTTTTCTTTTTCTTTCTTTTTTTTTTTTTTTTTTTTTAATAAGCTCTATGTGCAGTGTGGGGCTTGAACTCACAATCCAGAGATCAAGAGTCATATGCTCTACCAACTGAGCCAGCTAGGTACCCCCGGGGTGCTTTTGTTTTTCTTTCTTTTTTTCTTATTAGGGATCAGGTCTTGAAGGACTTGAAGTCTAATAAGTGGTTTTTTTGGAGGACTTGAAGTCCAATAAGTAGTTATTAGACTTGTACTGATAATGCAGAAAGCAGGCAGGTTATCACTTCTCTTCTGATTCCAAAAATGGAGACCTTATAACAGAGTAGATAAGAATGAAGACTTTGGAGCCAGATTGCCTTAGTTCAAATACAGCTCTGCTGTTTACTAATGATGTGGCCTTGGGCAAGTTACTCAAACTCTGAATTTCCTTGTTTATCCAGTGGGGAAAATAATCACAGCATTCTTGTGAGAATTATAAAGGTCTACTTTTGTGAAATACTGAGAACACTTCCTGACAAGCATATTGGCTGTTTTTAAAAATTCCTTCTGAAAATGGATGAATATGTGGTGGAACAAAAACTGTTAAAACTTTGAGCTTTCTAGCTTTCCCTCCCAATTGTTCTCCATTTGGACTACACATTTGAATCACCAAGAAGCTTGAGAAATTTTCTTGCTGTACCCCAGACTAATTAGATGAAATTTCTCAAAAGGGGAAACAAGGCAGTGGGAGTTTTTAAAACTTCCCAGGGGATTCCACTCTATAGCCAACAATGAGAACCATTGCCTTAAACCCTACACCAAAGGCAATCCAGTGTTTGCTTCTTGAGCTACTCTTGTATTAGTCATTGTAGATATGATTTCTTCAGACAGGTTCTTTTGCTCTGCAGAGTACAGATCTTAAAGAGAAAAAGGTCTACAGAGTGAGGCTAAACGTCAGCTTCAAGGAACTTTGGAAGAACCTAGTTATTTTCCATTACACTAAGAGAGAACCCAAAGTCTGACAAGGCAAGGCTCTCTGGGAATCCAGTCCCTGTCTGCGCCTCTAGGCTCCTTACATCATTTCCCCTCTGCTCACTAGGCTCCAGCCTAGCCAGCCACCTTTGCATTTTTTTTTAATGTGTCAAGCTCTTCCTGTCTCAGGACTTTTCTTATACCTGGAATTGGCTATTCTTATACCAGGAATGCTCTCTACTCCCTACACTTTACCTGACCATTGCTTACTGTCACTTAGAAAAATATTTCGTGACCTTCCAATAAAATCAGTCCTTCTAGGGCCCACTATTCACCAACACTGAAGTTTCCTTCACAGAACCTACCACAATGTGTAATTATTTACTTGTGTGATTATTGGTGTAATGCCTCCTAACTGGACTATAAGCTTTATGTTTATTTGGTTCTACTTCTTTATCTCAATACCTTATGGCTAATACTGTGCAATATACCCAAGAGCTCATAAATAAATATTTAATAAATCAATAAATGAAAAGTGTTAGTTCTTGGGGCGCCTGGGTGGCTCAGTTGGTTGAGCAACTGACTTCAGCTCAGGTCATGATCTCACGGTTCATGAGTTCGAGCCCCACGTCGGGCTCTGTGCAGACAGCTCAGGGCCTGGAGACTGCTTTGAAATCTGTGTCTCCCTCTCCCTCTGCCCCTCCCACACTCACACCCTGTCTCTCTCTCTCTCAAAAATAAATAAATATTTAATAATGATAAAACAAAGTGTTAGTTCTTAATTTTGATCCATGATTAAAAGATTAAATTTTAGGGGTGCCTGGCTGGCTCAGTTGGAAGAATATGCAACTCTTGATCTTGGGGTCATGAGTTTGAGCCCCACTTGAATGCAGAGATTACTGGGGGGAAAAAAAAAGCTTGAAATTTAGTCCTGAAAGGGGTTTTTGATCATCTGTTTCAAATAGTTTGTGATTTGAATGAAGAAACTGAAGTATGTAAATGACTTGCCCAAGTATGTAAATGACTTGCCTAAAATCATTCAGCTGATTAGTGAGGGAATTAGGACTCATTCTCATTTCTTCCATTTCTAACTCTGATGAACTTGCTGGTACTAAGTGATTTGCTGCTGCAGATATAAAACAAGAAGCTCAAGAAAGTAATTTATACATATAGAATGAATGAAGATTTAATACACTCATCATTCAGAAAAATAATTTTTACTGAATGATAATATAAAGTAAGTGTTAGAAGATGTTGAAAGCTGAACTGAGTGTTAGTTTTCAAATGAAAGAAGTGAATAAATAAAGACTTGGTTAAATCATTGTGAAAGGTTGTTTGCAATCCTTAGTCCAGATTATATTGCTATTTGGAATGTGTCCAGATTCTAGAAAAGTGTGCCATCAACCAATAAAAAAGCAACCACTCGTTAAACTCCTATACCTTGGCTAAGTGATTTGCATACACAAACCCCAAATAGCTACAACTTTGCAAAGTAGATATTATTATTCACAGATGAGAAAATGAGATTCATTATCACATAGTTCACAAATGGTTAACACTGACACACCACATTGGTCCCACCTGACATGTAAAGAGCTTGGAAGTCATCACTGCCAACCTCCCAACAAGAAAAAAGCTGAACAAATTGAAAATCAACAACTTTTCTCAGATCTAGCAGAGAACTGAAGTCACAGGGCAAACTGCTGCCCTAAAAACTGAGAGACAGACAAATGGATACAGAGAATCACAGTTTACAGGGAGCAGAAGCCCAGGAGCAAAAACCAGCAGCTAGAGCCAGTATCAGTGAGAAAACTTTAAACTACAACTAAAAAGATTGTTGGAAACTCATTGCCGACTCACTTGAGAGTTTAAAACACCTAAGAGGCCCAGGATTAGGAAGGCCCTTACACTTTCCTAAATTTTACCATGAAGAGCTATACCAAATTTTCGCTGTAAGGAGCAGAGAAAAATCCCTTGAGGGGGAGGAGGATAGTAATCATTTTTAGAGTGCTAAAGAGCTCTCAGTTCTCCTTCACAAAGTGGTCCTTCAAGGAAAACTGTTTTACTGAAGCCTAACTGACTGGGGTTTTCCCAAAGCCTAACCCACCTGGGGGAAGGGAAATACCCAACTCCAGCCTCCTCTAGCCTTTGACAAGGGGGAAAGGAAATAACCAACTCAAGCTCACCAGAAGACAGAGACTGAGTTATAGGATTATATAACACTTCTCCCACACTTTGCCACCTCATCAAGAGGCCTTCTGAATAATAATAACTGGAGATTAAGGCTAAAAGAACTGTAAGACTCAGACTCTATTCTTAAATTCCTATTCTAGGAATACCCAAAGACAATAGGGGAGACAAAAACAAGGACCCTAGGGGAAATTTGAGTCTCTGACACCACAGCAAGCATTAAACATAGCCCAACTCCTAGCAGGTAAACATAAAAACTCACACCAAAGGCCCATACCTGGTATATCATGTGAGCTTTCAACAAAAAATTACAAGGCATGCTAACAGGTAAAAACCAACCTTAAGAGACAGCAAACATCAGAACCAGATTCAGACATGGCAAAGATTTTGGAATTATGAGACAAGGAATTTATTTTTTATTTTTTTAAGTTTATTTATTTTTGAGAGAAAGAGAGAGAGAGTGAATGGAGGAGGAGTAGAGACGGAGAATCCCAAGCAGGCCCTGCACTGTCAGTGGGGATTCTGACTCAGGGTTTGTACTCAGGAACTGTGAGCTCATGACCTCAGCCAAAATCAAGAGTCAGACACTTAACTGACTGACCCAGCCAGGCTCCACAAGACAAGGAATTTAAAATCAACTGATTAATATACTAAGTGCTTTAAAGAAAAAAGTGGACAATGTGGAAAATGTTGATGAGTTATATAAGCAGAGGGATGGAAATCCTAATAAAGAGTCAAAAGGAAAGGCTAGAAATAAAAAACACATAACAGAAATGAAGAACGCTTTTGATGGGCTCATCAATAGACTGGAACCTGGGTGAGGGAAGAATTAGTAAGCTTGAAGATACGTGAGGCAAAAACTGATAGAATTGCAAGGAGAAATAGATATGTCCACTATTAGAGTTTGAGACTTCAGTAACTATCAGTAATTGACAGGTGGAACAAGCAAAAAATCAGGAAGGATAGAGTAGAATTGAAGAGTGCTATCAATCAACTGGAGGTAATTGACATTTCTAGAATACTTCATCCATCAACAGCAAAATACACATTCTTCTTAAGTTCACATGAAACATGCACCAAGATAGACCACGTTCTGAGCCATAAAACACAACAAATTTAAAAGAATAGACATCATACAAAGTTTGCCCTTAGACCACAAGGTAATTAGAAATCAATAACAAAGATAGCTCGAAAATCCCAACATATTTGGAGATCAAACAATACACTTCTAAATAATACATGAGTCAATGAATAAGTCTCAAAAGGAATTAAAAAATATTTTAAGGAGTGCCTGGTTGGCTCAGTCAGTAGAGCATGCAAGTCTTGATCTCAGGGTCATCAGTTCAAGCCCCACGTTAGGTATAGAACTTACTTCATAATAATAAAAATAATTTTAAAAATGTTTTATAATAAGTAAAAATTGAAATACAACCTGTCCAAAGTTGTGGGTTGCAGTGAAAGTAGTGTTTAGAGGGACATTTATAACATTGAAATGCATTTTTCTTTTTAAGTAGGCTTTACATCCAGTGGGGGGCCCAATGTGGGGCTTGAACTCAAGACCCTGAAACCAAGACCTGAGCTGAAATCAAGAGTCGGACATTTAACTGACTGAGCCACCCAGGAATCCCTGCAATGCATTTTAGGGGAAAAAAAAGGTCAATTGTCTGAGCTTTCAATTTAGGAAGGCTAGAAAAAGAAGAGCAAATTAAATCCAAAGCAAATTAAACCAGAAGAAAGGAAATACTAAAAATTAGAACAGAAATTAATGAATTTGAAAACAAAAACAACAGAGAAAATTAACAAAAAGTTGGTCCTTTGAAAGATCAATAAAACTGAAAAACCCCTAGTCAAGCTAACCAAGAAGAAAGGATAGAAATTAAAAAGAAAAAAAGAGGAGATACAAATTAACCAATATCACAGAGGAAAGAGGTATCGTCACTACCAATCTCATGCACACTAAAAGGATAATAAAGGAATATTATAAACAACTATTCCCACAAAGTTGATAACTTAGATAAAGTCAACCAATTCCTTGAAAGACGCAATAAACTAAAACTCACGCGAAAAGAAATATCTGTCTAGGCCTATGTATTAAAGAAACTGAATTGGTAATTAATAACTTTCCAAGACAGAAAGCACCAAACCCAGATGGTTTCACTGGTGAATTTATCAACCAATTAAGGAACAAATTTAAGGAACCAGTTCTCTACAATGATGTAAAAAGTAGAAGCAAAGGGAACACTTCCTAACTTACTCTATAAGGCCAACATTACTTAATACCAAATCAGAGACATTATCAAGAAAGGAAAACTATGGACTGACGTCTTTCATGAGCATAGTTTCTGTGGGTCAGGAATTCAGGAGCATCTTAGCTGGGTGGTTCTGGCTTAGAAACCCTCGTGAAGCGGCAGTCAAGAATTTGGCCAAGTAGAAGACTTGACAAGAGGATTTATATCACATGGTGCTGGTTGTTGACAGAAGGCCTCAGTTTCTCCCCATGTGGGCCTCTCCACTGGTGGCTTAACTGTTTTCCTGACATGGATGCTGGCTTTCCCCAGAATGAATGATCCAAAAGAAAGCAAGGTAGAAGCTGTAAAGTCTTTTATGACCTCGCTTCAGGAGTCATATACGTCATTTCCTCAATATCCTATTGGTTGCACAGACCAGCTCTCTTCAGTATGGAAGGAGACTAAACCAAGAGCCATCTTAGAGGTTGTTTATGACAACATACAATGGAATCCTTTTAGCAATGAGAAGAAATCACTAACACATACAACCATTTACATGAAGCTCAGATATTATAATGAAAAAAAAATGCCAGACACTAAAGAGTATGTACTGTACTCTATTTATATGATGTTCTAGAACAGACACAACTAATCTATAGTTATTACCTCTGGGAAGGGGAGTGATTGACAGGAAATAACCAAGGGAATTTCTAGGGTGATAGAAATGTTCTGTATCTTGATAGGGTGGGCCTCACATGGGCATATCGTTTGTCAGAGTTGTACAATTAAAAATACTTGTGTATTTCAATGTAGAAACATTTACCTCAAAAAATAGTACCATAAAAAAATCAAGTGAGAATTGGGAATGAGTATACATGAATGTAGTATACATGGAACAAGAATGGCAGAATATTAATTATTGAAGCTGAGTGATAGATATATTAGGGCTCATTATATTATTCTGTCTACTTTGTATGTGTTTCATCGTTACAAAATAAGTTTAAAAACTAAAGCCAAACTGTTTTGTGTAAAAGTTTATATTTTCTTTTGTTCTAAAATGCTAATTAAAGGGGTGCCTGGGTAGCTTAGTTGGTTAGACATCTGACTTTGGCTCAGGTCATGATCTCATGGCTTGTGAGTTTGAGCCCCGTGTTGGGCTCTGTGCTGACAGCTCAGAGCCTGGAGCCTGCTTCAGATTCTGTGTCTCCCTCTCTCTCTGCTCCTGCCCTGCTCATGCGCGCACTCTCTCTCTCTCAAAAATGAATAAACATTAAAAAAAACTTTTTTAAATAAAAATAAATAAAATGCTAATTATAAGAACATTTGTATCTTGTGAAGGCTGCATTTTGAATTGCATACCAACAAAGTCAGAGCACCTTAGTAACCCTGATTACGATTAGGTCACAAAAATCTGGTGGTGGAAGATGGGTAGTGAGAAAATCTTCCAGGAGCACATTTTTGCCTGCTTTGTTAATTATGTAAAAATTGGTGAAACTCATTAAGCTCTTAGGGAAAGTAGGCCAGCAAACATGACATAAAGATAGCTAAGACCATGCTTCCTTTTCTCTTTTTTTAATTTTTAAAAAATGTTTAGTTATTTTTGAGACAGAGAGACAGAGCATGAACGGGGGAGGGTCAGAAAGAGAGGGAGACACAGAATCTGAAGCAGGTTCCAGGCTTTGAGCTGGTAGTACAGAGCCTGACATGGGGCTCGAACTCACGGACCATGAGGTCATGACCTGAGCTGAAGTCAGATGCTTAACCAACTGAACCACCCAGGTGCCCCAAGACCATGCTTCGTTTTAAGCCATTTTTTTCCCTTCTTCCACCCAAGGGAGGCTGAGCAGGGACAATGGTGATCTCAACATTTAGAGAGCACCTACTACTTGTAATATTTCCTGTTTCTTTCCTCAAAGGCTTTAAGCGTATTTGGCTGTGGGTATGGGGATATGAATTAAGTGGAAGAGTAAAGGAATTTGTCAAGTGGACACAGAGATCATTTTACCATACTCCTATCACTGGAGGATCTAATTTTTAACATGAAAGTACATACGTCTGCTTACAGATGCCAGTGAACTTCTTCCAGAACCCTCAAGTTTGGAATAATGTGTAGATATGGGAAAGCATAAGATATATTCTAGGACTAGGAATAGTCTAGATGGCCTAGATACATGAAGGCCATGTTTGTAGGGGAATAACTATTGATAAGGCCAAAGAGCCTAGGGATCCTTATGCCTAATAGTAGGCACCCATTCTTCTCACTAGGAGAAAAATGGTACCAAAAGCTTAAGAATGAGGTTTTGGTTAAAATAGCGAAGCGTGAAAAAGAATATCTTTCTTGGGGCACCTGGGTGGCTCAGCTGGTTAAGCATCTGACTCTTAATCTTGGCTCAGGTCATGATCTCACAGTTTGTGAGTTAGAGCCCCGAGTTGGGCTCCGCACTGCTTGGGATTCTCTCTCTCCCTCTCTCTGCACCCCTCCTCTGCACATGTACGTGTGCATGCTCTCTCTCTCTCAAAATAAATAAATAAACTTTAAAAAATAGTATCTTTCTTATCTCTGACAAAGTGAATTATATGGCACAGTTCATTTATATAATATTAGGAGTTATCTTTTTCATAGAATAATAGCAATAATAATAAATATAAAAGAGCAGAACTACCTTGCAGTTGCATGGCACTATAAACATGTCCCATAGTAATGATAACACTGACTGCTTAATATATACTAGAGACTGTGCTAAATATGTTAGATGACTTAACTTACTAGATTCTCACCGCAACTTCATGCACTAGGTGCTGTTGATAGCCTCATTTTATGGATGAGGAACTTGAGATACAGAGGTCATGCAGCTACTGAGCAGAAGAACTAGGATTTGAATCCAGGGGACTGTTCTAGTTCCAGAGACTGTTGCTGCATTATTGCTGCATGTTCTATTAGTTTTCTGTGGCTGCTGAAACAAATTATCATAAACTTAACGGCTTAAAACAATACAAATTTATTGCCTCAGTGCTCTGTAGGGCAGAAGTCCTAAAATTAAGGTGTCAGCAGGGTTGCGTTCCTTTCTGGAGGCTCTAGGAAAGAACATGTTTCCTTGCCTTTTCCAGCTTCTACAGGCTGCCCACATTCCTTGACTTATAGCCTCCTTCCTCAATCTTCAAAACCGGGATCTGACTCTTCTTCTGTTGTCACATCTCTCTTTGACCACAGCCAGGAAAGGGTCTCTACTTTTAAGGGTTCATGTGATTCAATTGCACCCATTTGGACAATCCAGGATAATCTCTCCATCTCAAGGTTCTTAATCTTGAACACATCTGCAAATCCTTTGTCATGTAAATAGGTTCTGAGGATTAGAACATGGACATCTTCTAGGGACTATTATTCTGCCTCCCCCATGTTTTCTCCAAAGGCTTTTCACATATATCACTCATGTGATATCAACAATATGGTGGAATAGAAAATATTCATATAAGGTCATGTGGGTAGCTCAGTTGGCTAGGTGTCTGACTTGATTTTGGCTCAGGTCATGGTCCCAGGGTCATGAAATTGAGCCCCACATCGGGCTCTGTGCTGAGTGTGGAGACTGCTTGAGATTCTCTCTCCGTCCCTTTACCTCTCTCCCTGGATTGTGCTCTCTAGTGAAATAAGTAAATCAATAAATAATGTTTCTCTAAAACAAACAAATAAGTAGATAGATAAATAAATGCATATCAATCTCATTTTTTCATATAGAGAGACGAATATTGTTTTTTGTCCCAAGATCGTACAGCTAGTATTAGGGTCCTTTATGAATGGGTTGCGATCTACCTCTTTGGCTTCATTGCCTTCCACCCAATCTCTAGTCTCAGTGAACTTTTTTCCCCCCCCTCAAAAAGTCATACCCCTTCAAAACTCAGTCTTTAAATGTGTTGTCATACTCTCTGGAGGGAGCATCTTGATTTGCCAAGCCGCCAAGACGACACGCAGCTGTCCATGGAGAACTTAACAACTTATTGCACATTTCCTGGGCCCCTTAGCCAGATCAGTGTTATAAAGTGAGGCCAGAGAGGAGAAAGCTTCAGCAAGTAATGAAGGGTTTCTTTTCATTTTTTTTTTTAAGTTTCTTTCTTTGAGAGAGAGAGCTTGTGAATGTATGTGACCAGGGGAGGGGCAGAGAGAGGGGGAGTGAGAGAATCCCAAGCAGGCTCCGAGCTGTCAGTGCAGAGCCCAATGTGGGGCTCAAACTCACGAAACTGTGAGATCATGACCTGAGCTGAAATCAAGAGTCAGACACTTAAACCGACTGAGCCACCCAGGCACCCCCAAAGAGTTTCTTTAAAGTGAGTTGTAGCTGGACTGTGAATCCCACTTGGGGAGAAGACTTAAAGTGTACCTTTGGTGAGTGTTTCCTTTAGTTGGCACAGAGAGGACTAGTGCCTGAGTCATGCCTAAGAAAGTTAAAGCTGTGGGCACCTGGGTGGCTCAGTTGGTAAAGCCCCACATTGGGCTCTGTCAGTGTGGGGACTGCTTGGGATTCTCTCTCCCTGTCTCTCTCTGTCCCTCCCCTCCCTCACTCCTCAAAATAAATGAATAAACATTTTTTTTTAAAGGAAAGTTAAAGCCGACTATATCATCCTGGGGGCTGACTCTTGCCAGGGATTCCAAAAGGCAAGCAAATGCTTGACTGTCTTTGATGCTGAAGCCAGAGAGAGCCTGCTGCCCTGAAACTGGCCAGCAATTCCAGGCATGGTAAAAGCAAGACAGTTTTCCCAAGCATCTTATGTAGGTCATCTGGTAAAACCCTATCATGAGGTTGTCTTGAATCCAGTCCAATAGGGGTGCCTGACAAGTGGGAATGTCTCAGCAGAAAGAGCATGATGGCCAGGAGCTGAGGAAGTAAGAGTGGGAGAGTGTTAGAATAATGGCCCCCAGGGCATCACACCTCTCTATCATCTTTCTCCTCTACAGTGGAACTAATCCTTCCATGGAGCTGTGGGGTACATTTCCCCACCCCTTGAATTGTACTGGCCTTTGGACTTTTTTGACTAATGACTAGCAGAAATGACATCATGAGACTTTTGAGGCCAGGCTTTAAGAGAACTTGCAGCTGCTACTTGTGCTTTCTTGGAACACTTGTGTCATCAGTGTAAAGAAACGCATACTGGAGGATGACAGACAGGTCACGTACAGAAGCCCAGCCAAGAGGCAAGTGCCATCCAGTGCCAGACATACAAATGAGGCCTTCCTGACTAGTACCTCAGCCTGTCAACTCTCTGCAAACCTGAGTGAGCCCAGCTGACATGTGGAACAGAATTTTCCGGCTGATCCTAAACCAAATTGCCAGCCACAAAACTAAATGCAAATAAATGGTTTTTGCTTTAACCCACTAGGTTTGGGATGGTTTACATTGATAACTGCTGCACGCAGCCACTTGAACCAGAGATGCATCTGCTGCTTCAAGAACTGTAAAAAAGGGGCTCAGCAGGCAACCTCCAGATAGCTGACAAAAGCACACCCCAGGCTAGCTCCAGCCTTAATCTTCTATCTACCAAAATCATCCAATAACACCAGCTTAAGCCATCTGCCATGCCTAGACAACCAAACTATCTTTACACACATCTCTTCTTCCTGCCTCTATCTCCCTTCCTACTTCCACACCAGTGCCTTAATCCGTTCAGACTCCTGTGAGAAAATAGCACTAGTCCCATTCATGAGCCTCCCTTCTCATGACCTAATCACTTCCCAAAGACTTCACCTCCTAATGTCATCACACCGGAGGTTAAGATTTCGATATGTGAATTTGGGGGACATACAAATATTCAGCCCATAACGAACAGTATCAGCAAATCTTCAATTTTATCATTAGTCTCAGTTCAGCATTTAAAATAGCCATACCTGGCTTAAAAAACAAAAGCAAAAAAAAAAAAAATCAAATTTGACTTAGTCTTCTCAGCTTGGACCTGCTTCAAGCTAGAAGCCTGCTGTGGGAAAGGGGGACACAGTTCTCTATTCTCTCACAGCTCACCTACCTACTTCCCCACTAGTTTCTAAGAATAAGAGAAATGTCAAGGGTTTTCCAGAGTTTTTATAGAAGGTTATGGGAAGTTTTAAGGGGCACCAGAAGGCAAAAATAAAATCACTTAAAAAAAATCACAGTAGACACATTGTATTTGATATTTGTTCATGGTGGTTAAGTTACACACATTTGTCTCCCCCACTCTTATCAGATGGGCACGGTTCTTGTCTTACTCTTCTTTGATTCACCAACTTCAAACACAGTTCCTGAAGCATAGAGGTATCAAATGAATGTTTGTTTGACTGGAAGCTAAAATCCAGGTTTCCCTACCTTGGGATTAAACCCTCTATCACTGCTCAGGTGAGACAGGACATGAAATAGTGAGAAATATAAAACAGAATGGTATGCCTGGGACCAGACCCCTCAACAGTCATGGTTTCCTCTACAGCAAGATACACTCACAAAAGGATTTAGGTATTTTCTTTCCTTCTTTTTAAAGCAATAATCATCAAATAGAACATTCCATTTACTGTGATATTTATTTCATCTTTTTATTGAAATAATAAATGCATATAAATGTTTAGCTTGACACATTTCCACAAATGGATCACACTCATATAGACAGAACCCAGATCAAGAAACCTGTTTTAGCACCTCAGAAGCTCCTCTCTTGAAACTTCCATTCATTCTCTATCCTCCAGGTAACCACTATCCCTGACCTCCTATAGCACAAATGAGTTTTATACATTTTTGTTCTTTATATAAATGAAATCCAAGTATGTATTTTTTAAACTTAGAGAGAATGAGCAAGTTGGGGTGAGGGGCAGAAGAGAGAGAGAGAGAGAGAGCAGGCTCCATGCTCAGTACAGAGCCTAACGTGGGGGTTGATCCCATGACCCTGGGATCAGGACCTGAGCTGAAATCAAGAGTCAGACACTCAACCGAGCCAGCCAGGTGCCCCGAATCACAGTATACATTTTTTTGTAAGTCTAATTTCTTTTGCTCAACTCATCTATACTCAGTGCAGGTGTAGCAGGTGTAGGCTTTTCATTTTCATTGTTTTTTTTTTTCCTTAATGTTTATTTTTTGAGAGAGAGAGAGAGAGACAGAGTGCGCATAAGCAGGGGAGGGGCAGAGAGAGAGGGAGACACAGAATCCAAAGTAGGCTCTAGGTTCTGAGCTGCCCGCACAGAGCCTGACATGGAGCTTGAACTCACAAACCATGATGTCATGACCTGAGCTGAAGTCGGACGCTCGACCGACTGAGCCACCCAGGAGCCCCTTTTCATTCTCATTGTTATACAGCATCTCCATCCTGTGACCATTCCACAGTATATTAATCTGAGGAATGGCTGATGGGCATTTGGTAGTTTCCAGTTTGACCATTATGAAGAGAACTGGTATGAACATTTCTCTTGAGTATATGGCTAGGCATGGAATTAATGGGTCAAACTATGTATGTTCAACTTTAGTAGATGCTGCTGAATATTTACTTTCACAACGTGGTTACACCAAATTTATATTCCCTCCAGCCCTATAAGAGTGCAGCTATACTACATCTCCTTTAACATTTATTTTCTGTCATTTTTCATTTCAGCCATTTTGAGAGGCTGAGTGCCAGTGTCGGCTGTTCATTCTCATTGTTATAAACCATTTGCATCCTGTGACCATTCCACACTATAGTTTTTTTCCCTCCTCCCACCATCCAGTGTCGTTTTAATTTGCATTTTTCTGATGACCTAAAGAGGCACATTTGCATATGTCTATTGTCCATGTGGATACTCTCTTTCATGGAGATGCTATTCAGGTCTTTTGCCTATACTTTATTTCTATACTTCATATTTCCATTTTCTATTTCCATTTTTCTTTTTAAAACTGATTTGCAGGTAATTGTTTTACATTCTAAATATGAACCTTTTGTTGGATACACATGGGCTGCTTTTCACTCTTAACAGTGTCTTGATGAACAGAAACAGTTCATTTTAATATAGTCCAACTTTCTTTGTGGTTAGCACTTTTGTGTCCTATTTGAGAAATCATGATCCATGCTCCAGGGTCACAAAGTTTTTCTGTTTTTCTCAACACCTTTATTTAATCTTTCTCAGTTAGATCTGTAATACATCTGGAAGTGATTTTCTTTTCTTTTTTAAATTTTTTTTAACGTTTATTCATTTTTGAGAGAGAGAGAGACAGAGCATGAATGGGGGAGGGTCAGAGAGAGAGGGAGACACAGAATCTGAAACAGGCTCCAGGCTCTGAGCTGTCAGCACAGAGCCCGACATGGGGCTTGAACTCACGGACTGTGAGATCATGACCTGAGCCGAAGTCGGACGCCCAACCGACTGAGCCACCCAGGCGCCCCTGGAAGTGATTTTCTATATGATATGAAGAAGGGGTCAAGATACTTTGTTTTCTTCATATGGATATTAAATAACCCAGCACCATTTACTGAAAAACCATCATGTCCCCTCTGTACTGTATTGTGATAAATCAGGTGGCCATTTGCCTATTCCATCTCCCCCTTTAACAAAAAATACTCTATTAGTTAATTACAAAAATAAGAATACTCATTGTAGAGGATATAAAAAACATAGTTAAAATAAAAACAGTGTTAAAACTCTAATAATCCCACTTCCCAGGCATCATTAACAGTAAGGATGTATATACATCTTGACATTTTTTGATGGCTATATAGCTATGGGTATTTTTAAACCAAAATGAAACCATACTGCCAATTCTGGCTTTTAGACTACTTTTTACTTAATAGCCAATACAAATAACCCAAAACCCCCCAATAAGGAATTAGATATGGTGCTCTCTAAGCTGGAATATTTCCTGGCCATCAGAAACGTATTCACATCATTTTTAATAGCAAGGCAGTGTTTACATTTTAGTGTTAAGTGATGATACCAGGCTGTGAAATTGTATAGTGTGATCACAATTATGTAAAAAAACCCAAAAAACAAACAATCACACTCAGATTAAAGATGGGAAGAGCGCATATACTAAAATATTGTGCTTGCCTCTGAGCAAGATGTGAAATAAATCTTTTTTCCTTTCTACACCTTTTTCCTATTTTCTAAATTTTATATAATGGATATATTGCTTTAAAATCAAGAAAAAGGTTATTTCATTTTTTTAAGTTTATTTATTTTGAGAGTGCATGCACACATGCATGGGAGGAGCAGAGAGAATGAGAATGAATCCCAAGCAGGTTTCGTACTGTCAGCATGGAGCTCCACGCAAGGCTTGATCTCACCTGAGATCATGACCTGAGCTGAAATCAAGAGTCAGATACTCAACTGGCTGAGCCACCCAGGCACCCCTATGCATGCTAGTTCTTAGCAATGAGAAGACTAGTAGTTTGAAGAAGGTTAAGTATTAATATAATGACTCAATAAATGTTTATTGTGTGATAACTGTTGTAGTTAAGTGTAGAATGTGTATGGGCATACCTAATTCAGCCTAGGAAGACTGTTAGAGGAAGTGCCACTAAGCCAGTTTTTGAAGGATCTATAAGGGAAGAGAGAGAGAAGAAATTCCAAGTAGAAAAGACAGTGTTAGAAAACACTACACTCACTTGCATGAGATGGTATACGTATTTTTTAATTTCAAATCTGATCAATGGGCTAAGATTCCTTATGGTTCTTTGTTCTAAAATTCAACAACACGTTGAGAATTTTGTCAAAGGTGTTTGCCATGTATAATTCCAAATGCAAGCAGCTAAGATCAGAAGAATGTAAAAAATTGGAAAAAAAATCACACTCAAAATATACACACAGGTACAGAGATATGTGATACTTGTATTAACGTTTGCAACAATCTAAAAGTGAAGGTGTTAAAGTACTGCTTTGAGTATCCACTGTTACTTTTCATTATGTTATACTAAACTCCCACTTTAGTCTTTCAATTGAGTACTAATAAGGTAGTTTATAAAGAAAAGGAAAGCCATTTAAAACAATGGTGGGGAGGGGTAGATGGAGAAGAGAGGTAATTTCTAGAGATTACTTTGAGTATCTTCTTGATTGGTAGAATAAATGCATTTGATTGTAGATGTTTTAGAAATAACACATTGATATTTTGGTATACATCTTTTTCACCCTTTTTTTCTCCTTAATAGATTTTTCTTGGATGAAAGCATCCAACTTTCATAGTATTAATTATAACAAGATCTCATTGATTAAAAATAATATATGTTAAAATAAACCCAACACAATTATTGTGTAGAAAAGATCTCAAATTTCTAGTGCTAGTTATTTTGGGAAAGGTAGGAGAGGGCTAGGTTTGTTGAGGGGGTTGTGGAGGCAAAAGGATATTTTAGTTTTATCTCTAATATACTAATATTTTAAAAAATAAATTCAGTGTATTTCATAATAATTAAATATTAACAACAAAAAAGAAAAACTATCTGGGACACATGGCTGGCTCAGTTAGTGGAGCATGTGAGTCTTGGTCTTGGGGTCATGAGTTCAAGACCTACATTGGAGGTAGAGATTACTTAAAAAACTAAAAAATAAATTTAAAAAATAAAGAAAAAAATCCAAACATTAAAAAAAGGGTTGCCACATGTATAAAATAAATTTTGAAGGTGGTGACGAATGAGAGTTAACATGTCTAGCCCTGACAGAGAAAACAATTTTAGGAGCCTTACCCTGATTATCATTTCCTGACTCATTAGTTTCAAAACCATTAATAGTGCGTCGCATGACTGATAAATGCTGGAATCATCACAGTCCTCAGAAATTCAGGTAGCCAAACTGGTTTATTTTTTATTTTCCTCCAGAACAATGTTCCTGATTATCAGCTTTCAGTGACTCAAAGGAAACACTGATTAAAGTCAAACAACTTAATTTAACAAACATATACCGAACATCTATATACTTTTTAAAATATTCAGGACCAGGTGCACTGGGGTGGCTCAGTCAGTTAAGCGTCAGACTTCAGCTCAGAGCCTGGAGCCTGCTTCAGACTCTGTGTCTCCCTCTCTCTCTGACCCTCCCCTGCTCACACTCTGTCTCTCTCAAAAATAAACAAACATTAAAAAAATTTTTTTAATAAAATATTCAGGACCATTTGGAATTATAGCAACAGATACTCTATTAGGAGATTAAATAACTTAGCTGCATAACTGTGTTTTCATCTTTAAAATATGTACAATTCACCTGAGATCTGGGGGCTAAGACAGTTTTTTTCTCACTGTGATGGCATCAGGAACAGCAGATGAAACATCAAGGACATCAGATGATTGCACTCCAGTATATCTGCTGTGCATAACAGGTAGCAGCCGTTATTACTACAGGCATGAGGCAGAGTTTATGATATCTCACCTTGCATGATTTTTTTCTCCACTAGGTCTTTAACTGGGATGGGTCTGGCATTTCTGAAGCTAGCATCCTACAAATACAGCAGTTAGAAACAAGAAAGAAATTTGTACACCTTGGTTGAGACACTCATAACCCAAGTAATGAGAAAAGCTAAGAATGGAATGACCTGTTGTATCAATTCATTGTTCTCCTGGTAGCTCCATTTGATGAGTCTTCATATGCCACTCCTTGAAATCTTTAGGTCTCCTTCAAAAGCTTCAAAAGCCTTGAGCCACATATCCTACCTCTTCTCTACTGTATAACAGTATGATAAAAATGGTATGTATACCTTTAGGCTGCCCTAGGTAGGCAGTACGTATTGTTTTGTTATACTCTTACATGGAGTTCTATGAAAGTGTTTTTATTTTTTTCTATCAAAAAGGTTCTGTTTTTAATGTTTACTTCTGAGAGAGGGAGAGAGAGCGCAAGTTGGGGAGGGGCAAAGAGAGAGATGGGGACAGAGGATCTGAAGCCGGCTCTGCAATGACAGCAGAGAGTCCGATGCGGGGCTCGAACTCACGAATCACGAGATCATGACCTGAGCCGAAGCCGGACACTCAACCCGCTGAGCAACCCAGGTGCCCCAGAAAGTGTTTTTAAAATAAACTGTTCATGGGGCGCCTGGGTGGCGCAGTCGGTTAACCGTCCGACTTCAACCAGGTCACGGTCTCATGGTCCGTGAGTTCGAGCCCCGCGTCGGGCTCTGGGCTGATGGCTCAGAGCCTGGAGCCTGTTTCCGATTCTGTGTCTCCCTCTCTCTCTGCCCCTCGCCCGTTCATGCTCTGTCTCTCTCTGTCCCAAAAATAAATAAACGTTGAAAAATAAAATAAAATAAACTGTTCACTCAGTAAAGAGGAAGAATAGGTTGAACTAGTTAAATATCCAATTATGAAGGATGTTACAATAAAACACATCTAAGACAAAAAGAGCCACAATTCCTTATCTATAATTCTCATATCCAAAAAAAGCTCTGAAAACAGAAAGTTCCTTCCTAAATTTGGTGACAAAACTGACCTGATCTGAGGCTCTCTTTATAGTGTTCAGTTATCACACTTAGTGGTACTATTCATACATTCACCATAGAAACATTAGTGTATTTGAGAATAGGTACCACCTGAGAGTCTTTTTTTGGGGAATTTAAGTTAAATATATGTACTTCATTAGTTTTCTAAAATCTGAAGATTTTGATTCCAAAACACAACTAGACCTAGGTTTTCAAATAAAGGCTTGTCAAGCAGTATTTCCCTACACCATTAATGATACGTTGATTCTACCAAACCCAAAGATGGTTGCAATAAATATTTATATTCCATTGTATGTCATGAGGATGAATCACCAGGAAAAGAGAAAAGACATGTTGGAACAGATACAGGCTGTTCAAACAATAAACAGGCTGCATCAAAAACTGACGCAGGAATGATTTGGTAAGTGATGTGGCCATAAGACACAGTATAATTACCAGAAGCTATTAATGCAAAAAGAAAGCATACAGCACTGCTACTAACAGCTGTCTGCATAAAAATGGAAAGTCCCATTCTTTTGAAGCTTCTTTTATATATGGTGCTTTAGGACATTCTTATTTAGTAGTTCTCAACCTGTCTAAACATTAGAATCTCCTAGAGAGTTTTCTAAAAATAACCTATGCATGAACCTCACCTTCAGATGCTCAGATTTACTTGTCTGGAGGGGTTCTGGCAAATATTTTTAAAAACACCCTATGCCTGGATGGCTCAGTTGGTACAGCATGGGACTCTTGATCCCGGGGTTGTAAATTCAAGCCCCACACTGGGTGTAGAGATTTAAGAAAAACAAAAAACACCCTATGTGATTCTAATGTACAGCAAGAGCTCTAAAATGTCCTAACGCCGAGGCTCTACCCCAGAACAGATGAATCAGAATCCTTGGAAGCAAAGCCCAGACACAAGGTTTTTTGTTTTTTTTTTTTTAAAGATCCTCAGGTGATTACACTCTATACCCAAAGGTGAAAACCGATGCTTGAGACACACTGTGTTGCTTGGCTTAAGGATTAAGGATGTCAGCGTTTTTTTTTCCCTCTCCTCCCCTCCCCTCCCCTCCCCTCCCCTCCCCTCTCCTCTCCTCCCCTCCCCTCTCCTCTCCTCCCCTCCCCTCTCCTCTCTTTTCTCCCCTCTTCTCCCCTCTTCTCTCCTCTCCTCTCTTTTCTCCCCTCTTCTCCCCTCTTCTCCCCTCCCCTCCCCTCTCTCTCTTTTTTTCTTTCTTTCTTCCTGAGTCAACACAGTTCTCAATTATCACTGTAGTAGAGCCACCAGTATTCTTTTTTTTTTTTTTTTTTTACTGTTTATTTTTGACAGAGAGAGAGCGAATGAGAGAGAGAGAGCATGAAAGGGAGAGGGCAAGAGGGAGACAGAGAATCTGAAGCAAGCTCTGCATTGTTAGGGCAGAGCCTGACTTGGGGCTCGAACTCACAGTGAGATCATGACCTGAGGCAAAGTCAGTCATGAGCCAAAGTTGGTCACTTAACCAAATGAGCCACCCAGGCGCCCCAGCAGTAAAGAATTCTAAGCTTTATCCACTCTAAAATAATAGTGGCTTAATTCATGGAATCTCTCTTCAATTTCAATGCAAAAGAAGGGGGAGGGATGTATGGAAATCACATGAGAAATATTTTTAAATACTTTCAGCAACGTGCTCACTTCAGCAGCACATATACTACAACACTTTGAGCAAAATAATCCATACCACATTAAACTCCTTTGGTGCACAGTAAATCATAGTGAAGAACAAAACTGAAAAGTAGAATTCATTTGAGTCTATATTGTACAGAAGAGCATAACTTAAGTACAGAAGAGGAAATCATAGCATCTTCCAGTGAATTCTAGGTAGCAAATAAAAACAGTTACAATAGTTTCCCAGTGACTCTAATTGTTCAGGATGCCAAAGTAAAACAAATTCCTATACAAATTTCAAAGAAAACTATAAAATACATTAAAAAATATTAAATACAAGATAACTTCTCAAAGATCAATTGAAATAGAAGGTGCACATATCTTAGATATAAATCTTTTTTGCTTTTACTTAAAAAAGTATGCTTTCTAATAGTCATATGAAAAAGACATTTACTTTTTTCCCATTACTAACCCTGAGAAAGGGAGAACAAATGTGGAGTAGGCCTCATAGCTCATTAAGAACCAAACTCCACACTTTTCCCAATTGTGTATGGCAAGTAATGGAGTCCAGGATTACACTTATTCAGGATTCCACATATACACATCAGTTTAAACCACCCCAAACTACAATTTGGGTAACCGTTACATGTGGCATTACACTTTTAGTCCCTATACTGGTTTAACGAGAACAAAATCTATTATTTACTCCATAGGAATTTTCAGTTCAATATATAGCAATATATATGGATATCATAGCTTCATTGCTCAAGAAGCTCTACTCGGCAGAAGAAAAATATGAATAAGTTCTGTGTATACTTAGCTTTCACTACAAACATGTTAGCTGTTACAAGGGAGTTAACGAAAGGAAAAATGTGGAATTTCATCACAATGGAATATGGGAAGAGCTGATATTTCCTCTTTGCCATTGTAATTATTCTTTTTATAATGAAACTCAGAATTGCAAATTTAGCTGAATTTACCACAGTTTCAACCTTTGTAAATGAAATAAAGTTCACTCGCTGGGCCAAAAATGGCAAGCAGCAGTTGGGAGCAAGAGGGCAATAAGGACAGAAGAAAACAGATTCACTGCATTGTTATCAAGAATCGGTTTCCCTGCTATGTACTTCACCTCATTCACTGGGCTGTTGACCACCATGCCAGTGCTTTCATCTAAACCTGGAGTAGAAAAGAAGCAAGTGAGGTGGAAAATCCAAATGACTTGATTAAAAACAAATAAGCTCTTCCCTTCCAAAGAATATAATCTTTGAAAGATTCTCAGCCACTTAAAATTGATTTCAGTGGAGGGGCGCCTGGGTGGCGCAGTCGGTTAAGCGTCCAACTTCAGCCAGGTCACGATCTCGCGGTCCGTGAGTTCGAGCCCCGCGTCAGGCTCCGGGCTGATGGCTCAGAGCCTGGAGCCTGTTTCCGATTCTGTGTCTCCCTCTCTCTCTGCCCCTCCCCGTTCATGCTCTGTCTCTCTCTGTCCCAAAAATAAATAAACGTTGAAAAAAAAAATTTAAAATTGATTTCAGTGGAGGCGCGCCTGGGTGGCTCAGTAGGTTAAGCATCCTACTTTGGCTCATATCATGATCTCACAGTTTGTGAGTTCGAGCCCTGCGTTGGGCTCTGTGCTGACAGCTCAGAGCCTGGAGCCTGCTTCGAATGTTGTGTCTCCCTCTGTCTCTGCCCCTCCGCTGCTCATCCTCTGTGTCTCTCTCCCTCAGAAATAAGATAAACATTTAAAACAAATGTTTTAAAAATTGATTTCAGTGCATAATTAAATGGTGAGAGATATGGAACCCTCAATTACAATACACTTTTTTGAAATGTGGTTTTCAGTACACCTTAATACTGTTCTCTCAACACTGCTGGAATTCCTTCACAGGTAGAAGGGAGAACATTAAAAGTAGAGATGTCATGAAACCAGAAGACTAGGCCTGCAAGACCAATAAGGATCATGTCTTTGGCCTCTGCACTGGAAACCCAGGACCCAGCATGGTGCCAGCACAAAGGAGGCACACAAAGAATTAACGAGTTAATCTGTCCCACAGTCCACATTTATTTTTTCAACCCACTCAATATGATCAGAAACTTTCCCAGTTAGAGCCCAGTTTAGAATAAAACCTAGGTTCTTAAAAAAAACAAGAACAAACAAAAAAAAGTAGGGATGGAGGAGGGAGAGAGGGAGAGAGGGAGAGAGAGAGAGAGAGACAGAGAGACGGTGAGTCTGTGTGTGTGTGTGTGTATGTGTGTGTGTAGTTACTGACCTTTACCCTGAACTAAAATCATACTGCTTCCCCCTTAGTATCTAGATGAGACTAACAAATCTGAGAGAACAAACATTCTGATTGGTGGGGAGCAAAGCATAAGGGCAAGTAGATGATCTTGGCACATGAAAAGAAATAGAAGGATTGTACACAGAGAAACTTTCTCCAGACTCCCAGCTTCTTCACTGTATGAGTCAAAGGAGAACACATGGTTGGTCAGAGTGTGGAAGAAATACACACCTACCAGAATATGTCAGTATACTGACATGACAGGACAGCCTCAAAAGCAAAGCACAGAAAATTGTGGGGAAAACCAACTCTCCCATGTATCTTGAGTGGGGCTAAAAATTCAGTGGGGACAGAAAGCATTATGTCACAGTAGAAAAGTAGGTCATATGTGTACAGAGTAAGAGTAGTACAATAATTCTTTCTCAAACAGACTTGTAAAACAAATAGAGGGTGGGCATTAAAATGATCTGATCCGAAATGTTCTGCTTTCCTGGGATTAGATAAAGTCCCATAAGCAAAAGTATCTGTTTCCTGCACTATCATATCCTCCCCACATAGCTTCTATTCATTGTTCTGTAGGACTAATTCTCTTTCAATTAATTTAACACACACAAAAATTAAAATCAAAATTGTGGAAAAGATTCTGTCCTATCATTCCTGGCCTCTCAATTTCCTCTTTGAGATTGTTTTCATGTTTTCTCCCCCCGTATTTTTTCCCATTTAATATACTAATAACTTGCAATAATAAAGTGATGCTCTTACCAGTAAATTGCATTGTAGCTCCTAAGTATGAGTCTACAACTGATCCTAGTAATCCAGCCAGACCCCCAAATGCAATAATAGGCCACTGGGGAGCAGAAATGTCCAAATCATTAACAAAAACCAACTGTGTGAGGAAGTACGTGATGCCCACAAAGGTACCACCAAGGAGACTGGAGGCAAGGCCCACCACTGTGACCCCTCCATTGGTCCCTGAAGAAGAAACATAGATAAAAATAATCTGGTTAAAAATCAACAAACACATAAAATCAAGGAAAACAAAAAATTGTAGTACCTATCTTACTAAGACTAAAAGAAAGGGTTCTCTTTCATACAATCCAAAGCTCATAGCCTACTTAAAAAGAAGTCTTTTCTGCACATTGACTCCTGACATTATAAGCAGTGCGGGGGAATGGTTCAATGGAGCCAGACTGCCTGATTTCAATCTTCCTTCTGCCACTTCCAAGTTATGTGACAGTAGTGAAGTTACTTAACTTCTCTTAATTTCCTTGTTTGTTAGATGAAAATAATTAAAGAACCAATACACATGAATATTGAGAGTATTAAGGATGACGATAATGAGGAAGAGATAAAAAGGAGGAGGTGAGGAAGAAAAGGAAGAGGAGGAGAAAGTAGAGGAGTAAAAGACGAGGAGAAGGAAGGGAAGAAGATGAAGGAGGAGGGCAGGTGATAACAGAGACAAAAATGTAGTAGTCATAGTAGCAGTAGATGATGATGATAATGGTAAGAGAACTGAGATCTGTGGTAAAGCACTAACCACATAACAGGTCCTCAAGAAATACTCTACTATTCCTTTCCTTTTCTCCTCTCCTACTGATAGGTCTCTGCATTCCTGTATTATTTATCTAGGACTTGCTAACATTTCCTGCAAATATTATTATCACCAATTTAACAGCCTACAGTAATTTTCCAATTAAGGGAATAACCAAAATTCTTAAAAGCCTCCTAGGTAAGAAACACAATCAATCGGGTTTTTTTTTTGTTCACTTTGTTTTTTTGAAGAAATTTAAATATAGACTCACCAACTGGAACTTTTTCCCAGGTTGTTATTAGCCTTGGCGGGCTTTTACTCAGAACGGTGCCAACTTCTGAAGCCCACGTGTCTCCAGCAGAGCAGGCCAGTGCAGCCAAGAGAGACAAACACATCCAGGAAGCAGTGTACTGCTTGGAAAAATCTATTGGGATTTCCCCAGGGCCATTTTCTATCATATACAGCAGGGCCAGCTCTGTAGGCACAGCTCCATTACAGAATACCTGAATCCAATTCCTCTGCCCGCCTACAAACAAACAAGTACATAAAAAGGACAAGAAACGTTTTCTCCTCAGAAGGGCAATCATGCAGTTACAGGAATTTATTTTAATGTTTAAGAAAAGAAAAATGACTACAATTTTAAAAATGACTAAAATTGGATAGTACCTTTTTCTATATTATTTTAGAATAGTTAATGATAGATTCTAATGCTTCTAAAATTCGCTCTTACTATTATGGTGAAGTAATGATAAACTAAATTAGGCTACTACTTAAAGTTATTCTCATCTAAAATTTATCTGTTTCAACAATCTAAACATGTTCTTACTGTAAGCTTATAGTATGTTAGGATGAAATAAAGGTTACTATTTTGAGTGATATCAAACATAATTCATTTTACCTTCTTTGTATTCTGAATCTAGACGCTTCTTTATTTCTCCCTTCCATTTAGTGAGTTTTGAAGAAGAAAGGAAAAACATCAGCAAAGAGGTAAAAAAGCTGTAATTTGCAATGGTTAGGATAAATCCAACCACAAGTCCTGAAAGAAACATATATATACACAGAATTATATTTAGTCCATACATTAATGCTGTGAAAAAAAAGAATGGATTTTTTTCAGTTCTTTTTCTCATTAAACCTGAAATGTGCATTTCTAATACATCTTCACTTTTACCAGTTCAGATATTACCAAGTAGTAAACTAAATGTTGATTTCATTAAATTGAGAGATTTTTTTAAACCATATTTTGACCTCCTTTCAAACTATGAATATATAAATGTATTACTGTAGACATTATATTTTATAATCAAATTATAGAACACAATAAATAGCAGTGATTCACTATTAAGCAATACATATTATATATGTTATATACAACATTGGGATAGACAGCTAGTTTGGAAAATTTCAAAGTTAACTGTGGATCTCTGCAGAGAGGTTAAACTGTGGCATCTTTCAGGCTTCTAATTTTTACATTTCCCCCTATAGTCTAGATCTTTTTTTCTACTTAAAGGTTAGCTTTTTGGCTTTTCAAAAAAGTTCTACATGCTCCCTTCTTGAGTCTCATAAACTATGGGAGAAGATATAGATAGTGTTTCTTAGCTATGTTTTCTTATGTAAATCTATGAAAACAGTCCTGGATTTTATGTGAAATTAAAAATGGAGTATTTTCTGTGAATGTGATTTTAGATTTTTCAACTTTTTCTTTGTTTCTTTTATTTGGGCAAAGAAGAAAGGGAACATCTTGCATTTTTCCATGAATGACCAATTTCAAGGAAGGCTTATCAGGAGAGCAAAAAAGAGGGAAGCTTACATTAAATGAAACAGAAAAGAAAAAAAAACAGAAAGAAGGAAAGATGTACTCTTGATATTATAGCAATATGTAAAGAGGCCAATGAAATCAACTGCTAAATCAGTCAAACATGCTTGAGACTTAACTTGTTGCGAGTTACTAAACTGAGAAATTATAAAGCCTGTCTCTCAATAATTCTATAAAGAAAATGCACATCTGCTGGAATTAGCTTCTTAAATTACTCAGATAATCCTTAAAGGCCTTTGTTAGAAAATTTGAAAATAAATGTTCTTATGAGAGATGCCGGGGTGGCTTAGTCAGTTGAGTGACTAACTCTTGATTTTGGCTCAGGTCATGATCCCAGGGTTGTGGGATCAAGCCCTGCACTGGGCTCCATGCTGAGCGTGGAGCCTGCTTAAGATTCTTTCTCTCCCTCCCTCTGCCCCTCTTCCCCGTGTGTGTGCTCTATATAATAAAATAAAAATAAAAAAGAAATTGTTCTTAGTAGTAAAACTTGGTGGCTGAGATAGCAAAGTACCCTAGTTTCTATTACCACAATGGTTAGTAAATTCTACAAAAATGAATGAGACAGAGGATTCTGGAAAGATGGGAGGAGTAGGAAGCATTAAAAATCTGTCTTCCCACCTAGACAACAATTGCACAGGCAGAATCTGTCTGACAAAACTTTTTTGGAACTCTGGAGTCTACTGAAGGCTTGTCACTTTCAAAGGAAGGCTTGGAAGGGAAACTGCAGTAATTTTGGTCAGTTTCCCATCACCACTCCCAGCCCCATGGCAGGAAGTACAGGAATTGCAGGAGCAGTCTGCACACAGGTTATGAAAGCCAGGGCGGACAATAAGGACTTGTCTTCCTTTAAAATTTTTTTAATGTTTATTTTTGAAAGAGAGAGAGAGAGAGAGAGAGAGAGAGAGAGAGAGAGAGAGAAAACGTGAGCAGGGGAGAGACAGAGAGAGAGGGAGATAGAATCTGAAGCAGGCTCCAGGCTCAGAGCTGTCAGCACAGAGCCTGATGCAGAGCTCTAACACTCCAACCATGAAATCATGACCTGAGCTGAAGTCAGACACCCAAGGAAGGGCCCTGGACTTGTCTTTCAAATATGAGGATTTGTACTCTGATCAATGATTGCTGCTTCTGATAATGCAGATATAGACACAGAGGATGGCAGCCATTGTTGCACTCCACCCCTTACTGTTGCAAGCTTAAGCCCTTTCTTGCTGAAGGAACTTCCAAAGGATTTAAAGGGTTGATTCCAACCTCCCTTCATTTCTGGTTTTCCTCATTTGGAGAGCCATACATTAAAGACTAGGACATTCGAAAGAAACTGAATTTACGGGGAAAATTAGAAAGGCACAGTGCATACCCAGAGAAAGGTATAGGCTCAGAAAAGACTGGGAAGACCTTAAGTTTACACCTTAGGGTGATCTCTGGCATAGAGACAGCCTGCAACAATCAAAAACAAGACAAAACAAAAACAAAAAAGAGCAAACCTTGGGGACAGGGGAAATTCTGATTTCCAGAGTTACCATCTTATTAGATTTAAATGTCTAGTTTTCAAGAAAAATATCACAAGGCATACAAAGAAACAGGAAAGTATGGCCCATTCACAGGGGAAAAAAAAAAAAAATCAATGGAGACTGTCACTGGAAGGGCCAGATGGTGGACCTACTAAGCAAAGACCTCAAAACAACAGTCTTAAGGATGCTCAAAGAATGAAAAGAAGACATGAAGAAAGTCAAGAAAACATTATGGGATATGGAAATGCTAATAAACAGGACAGAAATCTAGAGAAAAACAAAAGGAAATATTGGAGCTGAAAACAATTCAGTAAAGATTCAAAGGCACATTTGAGCTGACAGAATAAAGAAATCAATGAACTTGAAGGCAGGCAAAGGAAATTATCCAGTCTGAAGAACAGAAAAAAAAGACTGAAGAAAAGTGAACAAAGCCTAAGGGACAAGTGGAACGACACACACGTGGGAATCCCAGAAGAAGAAAAGAGGACAAGGGATAGAGAAATTCTTTGAAGAAATAACAGCTGAAACCTTCCCAAGTTTTGTTTTTTTATTAAACTTACCAAGTTTGATGAAAGACACACGTATAAACATGCAAGAAAGCAGCTTACCAAACTCCAAGTAGAATGAATTCAGAGAGCCACATTGAGACACATTATAATCAAACTGTTCAAAGACAAAGACAGTCTTGAAAGCAGAAAAAGGTAAGCAACTCATCACATACGAGTGATCCTCAGTAAGATTATCAACAGATTTCTTATCAGAAATTTTGGAGGCCAGAAGGCTAGAAGGCACAGGGCTGATATACTCAAAGTGTGAAAAGGAAAGAAAAAAAAAAAAAAAAACCTGTCAAACAAGAGGCTTAAATCTAGCCAAACTATTTTTTAAAAGCAAAGGAGAAATTAAAAGTTTGTAGGTTATTGATGTTATGCTGGCAAAAATTTAAATGAAAATGTTGTAACTCTAGGATGTTAAATGTAATTCTTGTGGTAACCATAAAGAAAAGTTATAAAATATACACAAAAGGAAATGAGAAAGGAATTCAAACATTCCACTACAAAAAATTAAACACAAAAGAAGATAGTAATACAAAAAATGAGGAACAAAAAAACTGAAAGGCATATAGAAACAAATAGCAAAATGACAGAAATAAGTTTCTCCTTAATTACTTTAAATTTTTTTTTTTCAACGTTTATTTATTTTTGGGACAGAGAGAGACAGAGCATGAACGGGGGAGGGGCAGAGAGAGAGGGAGACACAGAATCGGAAACAGGCTCCAGGCTCTGAGCCATCAGCCCAGAGCCTGACGCGGGGCTCGAACTCCCGGACCGCGAGATCGTGACCTGGCTGAAGTCGGACGCTTAACCGACTGCGCCACCCAGGCGCCCCTCTCCTTAATTACTTTAAATGTAAGGGGCTAGGGGCGCCTGGCTGGCTCAATTGGTAGAGCACTCTTGATCTCAGGGTTGTCAATTTGAGCCCCACACTGGGTGTAGAGATTACTTACAAAAAAAAAAAATCTTCCAAAAAAACCCAAGTATGTGTAAGGGGATGAAACACTCTAATCAAAAGACGTAGACTGTCTATGTGAAATAAAAATACATAGTCCAATGCTGTCTACAAAGAATGCACTTTAAAGACACAAAGGGGTTGAAAGTAAAAGGACTGAAAAAAATATCCCATGCAAACAGTAACCAAAAGAGAGCAGGGGGGTGCTATACTAATAACAGACAAAATAGATAAGCTCATTACTACACCTGTGTGACATAACCCCATCTTTTTCTTTCTTTCTTCTTCTTCTTCTTTTTTTTTTTTTTTAGTATTTCCTTTCTTTCTGGCATAACAAGATGCTCTAGGTTCTTCCCAAACCTAGTTTTCCCCAGCCCTGGAACCAGTCATTTCTCTGAGGAGCTTTGGTTCATTTCAGTGGCCAATCTCACAGTGTGCTCATTGCTACTGGGGTATATTTACTTTTTTTATGGACAGGACAAATAAATACATGCATACACATGAACATACAAATATACACACATGCACATACATGTGCACATCTACACACACACACATACATGTATTTTAGAAATCACAAGATCATACCAAGAGCTCCCATTACAATCCATCTCCACAGAATCTCTTGCTCCTCCTCCTTCCACATTTGTATGCCTCCTTCTTTGGTAAGAACCCCCCAGTTTAAAACAACAATGACAATTTCACTCATTTTCTCAATCCCCTATCACATCTAAAATTTGTAGAATTACTTCACTCTTACTACAACAAAAACAAACCACACCAAACATAGTTCAGGATTTGTTTGCGATTCTCTTCTTCCCTTAACCCAAGACTGAAGGAATATAGTTAAATACTATAAGTTTCCTCTTTTTCCCTCCAGTGTGCTTATAGTATTAATTTAAAATACAATTGGGTTCATTTGTTTTAGTTTGCTTTCAGTTGTAGATTTCCCCTTTTCCATCCTTTCTAATTTTATTGCTTAAAATATGTAGAATACTAGCATGATTTCAAAAGTCAAACTTACACAAAAAAGTATATTTAGAGAAGGGTCACTTCCTCCCAGGTCCCTTTGCCCCTCTGACTATATTTTGCTCTCCCTCCATTCTTTGTAGATAACAAACTTCATTATTTTCTAGCTTATCATTCCTGCATTTTTTTCGAAAGATATATATATATGTGTATATATATATATTTTCATGTTTTATTTTCCCTTTTTTAAAAAAAATTTTAAAGTTTATTTATTTCGAGAGAGACAGAGAGTGAGCAGGGGAGGGGCAGGGAGAGAGGGAAAGAGAGATCCCAAGCAAGCTTTACACTGGCGGAGCCTGATGTGGGGCTTGAACTCACGAACCACAAGATCATGACCTGAGCAGAAACCAAGAGTTAGTAGCTTACTCACTGAGCCACCCAGGTACCTCCCTTCTTCTTTATATAAAAGTAGCATTCTCTATTCTCTAAGTCCTTCTCAACTTAAAAGCACATTTTAGGGGCGCCTGGGTGGCGCAGTCGGTTAAGCGTCCGACTTCAGCCAGGTCACGATCTCGCGGTCCGTGAGTTCGAGCCCCGCATCAGGCTCTGGGCTGATGGCTCAGAGCCTGGAGCCTGTTTCCGATTCTGTGTCTCCCTCTCTCTCTGCTCCTCCCCCGTTCATGCTCTGTCTCTCTCTGTCCCAAAAATAAATAAACGTTGGAAAAAAAAATGTGTTTAAAAAAGCACATTTTAAAAAAAGTTTTATTTATTAATCTCTGCACCCAATGTGGGGCTCAAACTCATGACCCCAAGATCAAGAGTTGCACGATGCTCTGATGAAGCCAGCCAGGTGCCCCTATGATCATATTTTTAATAATAATTTTTATTGGGTTTGTTTAAAATGTTTATTTTGGGGTAGGGGTGCAGAGGAAAAGAGAGAGTTCCAAGGAAGCTCCATGCTGTCAGTGCAGAGCCCAGTGGGGCTTGATCTCGCGAATTGTGAGATCATGACCTGAGCCAAATCAAGAGTGGATGCTTAATTAACTGAGCCACCCAGGCACCCCTTTTATAATAATTTTTATAGTTCTCCTTTCAGGGAGAGAGTGTCCTAATTCTGCCTTTGAACACTCGGGTCAGTGGCACCAAAAAAATTTACATTTATTGTTAATTAGTCTCTCACGAGCTTGGCTGCTTTAAGTCTAAGTTTCCAGTTTAGAGTTGGTGTGTGAAAAAAATCCACCTGCTGGCCCTGCAGGGTTGGGGACCAGTTTCCTAGAATGTGATCATCACACCAAGACACTGTTATCTTGTGTGGCCCTGTCCAGACTGCTTGCTTGTATTTCTAAGTACAAATTCTTCCATCCCTGTCTAACTTTATTGTTAACAATTTCTATTCTCAGGGCACGTGGATGGCTCAGTCAGCATTAAGAGCATGTGACTCTTTGTTTCAGAGTCATGAGTTCAAGCCCCATGTTGAATGTGAGGCCTAGTTAAAATTTAAACAAACAAAAAACCCCCCAAAAAACAATTTCCATTCTCTGTAACTTTTAAGATAAATATATTCAGTGTTGTCATATAAAGATTTTTGTTAACACATTAAACAAAACTATTAATAGAAAAGACATTAAGCAGGTGTTAATATTTATTTAATAAAGGAGTATGAAATAGTATCTTCTTAAATAACAGAACAGGGGACCAGGTTTTTATTTTTGTAGAAACTCTGATTAGCTCAACATTCAGATACTGGAACTAGTGAGACATTTATTGATTGATCACTCCAGAGATACTCAAATATTGGCATTTTACTCAAGTTTATCGTGCTTAGTACTTTAAGTAGGCTCCACGACCCTGAGATGAAGACCTAAGATGATATCAAGAGTCAGATGCTTAACGGACTGAGTCACCCAGGCACTCCAACTTTAGTGCATTCTAATTTAAAGTGTAAGAAGTAGGGGGCGCCTGGGTGGCTCAGTGGGTTGAGTGTCTGACTCTTATTTTTGGCTCAGGTCATGAGCTCATGGTTTGGGGGTGTGAGCCCCAAGTTGGGCTGCCAGTGTGGAGCCTGCATGGGATTCTCTCTCTCCCTCTCTGCCCCTCTCCCACTTTCTTTCTCTCTTTCTCTCTCAAAATAAATAAACTTAAAAAAATAAATAAAGCGCAAGAAGTAGGGTAATGCTGTATAAAGTACTAACAAAGTACTTTAGCTCTGGAGTTGAACAGTCTGGAGTTCAAACTTTGGCTCCTCCATTTACCTCTGAATAACTAAATGTTTCCCAACTGTAAGCCTCAACTTTTCATTGGTAAAATAATAACAGCAATTCCTACCTCGTTGGCTTGCTGTGAAAAGTTAAATAATTTTTATAATATACTTATTATATTACCCAGATGTAGAAGGCCTTTAATAAATGTTAACTAATATCACTGGCAATAAAAGCAGCTGCAGTGGAAAAACCTATTCAACCTTGAAGTTTTTTTCAATTGATTTTACAGTATTACAAAAGTAGTACATAACTATTGGAGGAGAAAGCCAAAAATATGGAAGTATACATAGTAAATGTGAAAATGTCTCTGTACACCCCCACACTCCCATCCCTTCTCTATAGTCACTATTAACAATTCGTTCCACTATTTGTAAACAAACCCAGAGTAGGAGGGCCCTAAAACAACCTATACTGAAATGCTACCAGTCATCTACATCCTTTTTACTTCAACCACCTTAAAATACCACAGGAAGTGATCAATGTTCATATGGATGACAGGTTCAGGATGAGGAAATAAATCAAAGGCAATGTACTTTGAAAGAATGATTTCTTTCATGTAGTCTAAAAATATCTTGGAATTTTTTGCAACTGCTAGCTATGTCTGAACTCTTAAATTAGTAACTGCAGTTTCCAGTTCTAGAGTCCATCTCCTGGAACCACCTCTGGAATCTCTAATTGTCAGTAATAAAACCTGATATGAAAAACAAAAGGGTGCTCTCAAAGCACTTCAAGATTCAAGAATTATGGCTGCCTTCTGAGTTTTAAACAGGTAAATTCTGCACTAAACAGAGCCATAGGGGGAAGAAAAACAACACTGTCTACAAATGTCACTGATAGCAGGAGTAGAGTTACACCCCAAATTTCAACCATGATGACCTGGGTATAATAACCCTGAGAGGCAGAAAAGGGAAAGGCAGGACTAGAATATATATACTCAAATATAATCAATTCTATCATAGGTAATCTACTACAGAAAGACTGTGGGAATCAACAGAATGCTCATTAGCCCAAAATAAAGAACATGAAGGCCAAAGAACCAGAAGTTGGCAGACCTGTTGAATTCCGTACAAGGGATGGGACCCTTTGACTGGTGGATTTGCAATACTGGAGACAGGGAAACTTTAGGACTCCATAAAAATATGCTTTCTGTTCCTTTTCCTGCTTCTGTTCTTGCTAGGACCTGCACCCCCACTTTATACATGCCTCATAAAGCAAACAGTGTATATCCTCCTTGTAAGGGACAAGGAGTTAATGATTTCTTTAGAATAGATAACTTCTAAGGAAGGACCAGGCAAGAATGACCCGAGGAAGCCAGCATATATGTATTTCAGACCTCTGGTGCTAGACATGTTGACCAAGGCCCCCTGGCTCCAAGAAATAACACCTGGACCCTCTTCTTTGTTCTAACTGGTTCCTGGATGCCTAAAAAAAACACATACACGAGACCACAATCCTCCTTAAAACCCCACACGCCAAACAAAGATGGGACTCTCTCTCCTTTCCTTTCTGTGTCTCCCACTCTGTCTGTATTTGGACTCTCTCTATATCTTCCATAAACTTCATTTTCATTTCATGCTGACTCACATTTGATTTCTACCCTGCGCAGAGTCAGGGATTCTCTTGGTTGGTCCTGTGTGACCCCCCTCTGGGTCTTTAGACTCGGCTTGCTGGCATCATATAGACTGTTTCTCAGACCTAGTACTCACCAAAGAAAAGTTCTGGTTATAATTTTACTTCTCAAGTGGCCTGACTACAAGAATTGGGTATGCCTCAGCAGTGATGTTTTTATTCAGTCTGCAATCAACTAGTTCCATATATCTTTTTAAAGACATACTTTATTATTATTATTTTTAAAGTAAGCTCCACACCCAATGTGGGACTTGAACTCATGACTCTGAGATCAAGAGTCACATGTTCTACTGACTGAGCCAGCCAGGCACCCTGACTAGTTCCATATTAATCAGATTAATAAAAGTGGTATAGTGATTGCTAATATCAGTCCCTTGTGACAATGAACAACATAAACTGGTTTTCTTAGGTCTTATCAACTCTGGGTACCTGACAGAATGAGGCTTCTATTTCAGAAAGATCGATCACCAGATCTGAACCATGGTGACCCAAAAGAGGTAAGGCCACCCTCTGTAAGACCACATGGAATACAACCACTAGCCTTTCCAGACAATACTCCATTTGTGTGCATTTCCATTACATTTACAATATATATTTCTGGGGATTAAATGCCTCAAACCTGGGGTGCCTGGGTGGCTCAGTTGGTTAAGCGTCCGACTTCAGCTCAGGTCATGATCTCACAGTTTGTGAGTTTGAGCCCCACATCAGGTTCTGTGCTGACAGCTCAGAGGCTGGAGCCTGCTTTGGATTCTGTGTCTCCCTCAATCTCTGCCCCTCCCCTGTTCTCTCTCTCTCTCTCTCTCTCTCTCTCTCTCAAAAATAAATAAAACATTAAAAAAATTTAATAGTAAATGCCTCAAGCCCATCTTATTTATCTCTGTTCCCTAAAACTGTAAGTTCTCTAACAGTGGTATTTTTTTTAGGTTTTCATTTAAATTATAGTTAGTTGGGGTGCCTGGGGTCTTAGTTAAGCATCCAACTCTTGATTTCGGCTCAAATCATGATCTTGCAGTTCATAGGATTGAGCCCCGTGTCAGGCTCCATGCTGACAGCAAGGAGCCTGCTTGGGATTCTCTCTCTTCCTCTCTCTCTCAAAAGAAATAAAGAACCTTAAAAAAAAATAAATTCTAGTTATTTAACATATAGTATAATATTGGTTTCAGGAGTGACAGTGGGATTTTTATCCATTTTGTTTACTACTAAATCCTAAGTGTCCAGGACAGTGCCTGGCATACAGGGAACCCTAACTATATATTTGTTGAATGAATGAATGAATGAATGAATGAATGAGAAAAAAGAGTAAACCATTATGCCTAATAGTCTTGGTAGGTGAAATCAAATTTAAAATTGTCAAGTCAAAAAACTGATGACGGATTGTCCATTCTAAGCTCAAAGGAATACAATGACTAGTAATACTTCCTTAGAGTAAATCATTTACACAGTGCTTCCCAGTGCTTTATAATCACTTTCCCATATATTCCCTCATGTGATCCTCCTTATTCTAGAAATAATCTCTCTCAAAGAGATCAGAGGCCTCCACTTCAGTGTTCACCTTAAGCACTGCCTCAACCCCTCCTCTCTTCCATCATCACCAAGGTATGTGTTCCTGTGTCATGGGGGGCTCTTAACACCCATATCCTGAGGAAGTTCTGAAACTCTTCTCGATCCCAAGCACACTAAAGGCATGATATGGACAACCTTAGTAAAATTCCTATGACTGTGAACAGTAGTGGAAGGAAGACAATAATGGTAACTAACATCTATAAAATACTTAATGTGTGTGCCAGGTACTGTGCTAACCTTTGTACATGGATGGCTTCTCACAGATCAATGCTGTAGATAATATAATTTCTTCTCACTTTACAGATAGGCAAATGACAACACTGATGGTTTAAGTAATTTATAGTCATACTCCAGGATGGTATTCCCAAGTCCTATATAATTTGAACTAGCATTACAATTTTTTTTTTGTTCTTAAGGGAAAAAAAAAAGCTCCAAACAAAAGATACCAATATTCATGGAATGAAATGATTAGAAAAAAGAACAGAGGTTTTAAAATCAATGTACAGGGGTGACTGGGTGGCTTGGTCGGTTGAGCGTCCTCTTGATTTCAGCTCAGGTCATGATCTCACAGTTCCTGAGTTCAAGCTGCACATTGGGCTCCGTGCTGACACACACAGCTTGCTTGGGATTCTCCCAATCCCCTCCCTCTCCTTTCTCCCCTCCAATAAATAAATAAATAAATAAATAAACATTAAAAAGAATCAATCATATATTTCCTAAGTACCTGTTATGCTGTAACACTATTCAAAGAAGCATGGGACACAGAAGCATAAGATCCACTCCTGTCTTCTGGGAGTTTACAATATAATTGAAAGCACACAATAAATCACTAACAGTAAATGTTTATATAATGCTCTATAGCTTTTTAAAAAATTTTTTTAACTTTTTATTTTTGAGAGAGAGAGAGAGAGAGACAGAACATGAATGGGGGAAGAGCAGAGAAAGAAGGAGATGCAGAATCCAAAGCAGGCTCCAGGCTCTGAGCTGTCAGCCCAGAGCCCAATGCAGGGCTTGAACCCACGAACTGTGAGATCATGACCTGAGCCGAAGTCAGACGCTTAACTGACTGAGCCACCCAGGCACCCCTAACGCTCTATAGCTTAAACAGACATATTGTCCCATACATTATCTTGTCTGAACCTCACCAATAAGCCCTAAGGAACTATTTCATAAGAGATGAAGAAACCGAGACTCCAAATTGTTAGGCAATGTGGTAAAATGTGGGGAAATAGGTTCTACTTACATAAATGGGTTAGAAAAAGCTTAGGGTGGAAAGCAAAAGTGCCCAATGTTAGCTAGTAAGATATTGTAATAGGATCACAAATACTTCCATCTGACGCCAATATACTATTGTACTTTGATCACAAACTCCACTTGCCCCCACACCCTTTGCTTCTTACGCACACAACTTAATGATTACTGATTGTTTTCTCCACGTTCACCTGCGTAAGATCTTGTTTTCTTCATGTTCACCCACATGGGTAATATCTTGTAAGCTCAATAAATGCGGAGATGAAACCCCTATTTGGGGCTTTTGTCTCTTCCTGGACACAAGCCTCTCTTGTATTCAATTCTGCATCCGTTCTCTTGCTGGACAAGAGAGAACTCCAGAGTCATAGTATGTGACAGCAAACTTCACTGAGATAGCAAGTGGAAGTCTCAGAATTCAAATACGTATCTTCTAATTCTAAATCAAGCTAGGCAGGAGAGGAATAGAGGCCCAAGGACTAGAAGGCAGGAAAGCAAATGGTAGCAGGAAAGAAACAAAAGTAGAGATCGGGAAAGGAAAAGCAGGGCAATATACAACATGGAAACCAGGGAAGACAGAATTTCAGGAACGACTTGCCCTTTCTATATGTCAAGAATGATAATAATCAAGGCAAGACTACTTGAGAAAGGACATTTTTAACAAAGCATAACTCTGTGTTATATTCAAACGGAGACCAAATTATTCACTTTAAGTGAGTTAATACTTCCAAAGTGCTAACAGCAGTGCCTGGTACACAGTATACGCAACATAAGCATTTGCTAAACAGATAAAACATAACCATTCCTAATACTGATTATATGGCAAGACAAAATATATGTCAATATGGTCTGTTAACTGTAATTCTCAACTACCCTCATGGAAGGGAAAAAAGTCCTTGAACAATGTTTCCCAATCATAAAGGAAGAGACTTAGCATGATTCTGAAGAACTGCCTGAAAATAAGCAGCCAATAAATGCTGGCTATGTCTATGCACTGAGCTAGGAACTTTATTGTGATTACCTGATTTAATTCTTACTGCAACCCGTAAGAATGAAATCAGAGGTAGATCAAGGATTTATAGGGCCTGGTGCTTATAAATTAAAAAAAATATATATATATATATATATATACATATACACACACATATATACACACACATACACACACAAGCATAGCTCTTACCTTTGTAAAATTTACAAAACCATAGGACCATGAGCATAAACTGCTAGGGTTCTTCCCAAGGCCTTAGAAGGTACCACTGCAAGTGAAGATGCCATGAAGTTTAAGCTATATTAACTTCATGGTAGTTCTTTAGGTTGGATATTAAAAATCCCATTTCACTGAAGAGAAAACTAAGGCATAGGGAGGTTAAGTGACTCTCCCAAAGCCATAACTAATATTCATTTATTTTTATTTTATTTTTTTAACTTAAAAAAATGTTTATTTTTGAAAGAGAGCAAACATGTGAGCAGGGAAGGGGCAGATAGAGAGGGAGACAGAGTATCCCAAGCAGGCTCCATGCTGTCAGTGCAGAGCTGGACAGGGGACCTGAACTCACGAACCATGAAATCATGACCTGAGCCGAAGTCAGATGCTTAACTGACTGAGCCACCCAGGCACCTGCTGTAACTATCATTCAAATCCATCCTGCCTGATTCTAGCACTTGTTCTTTTACCCATCATGTTATATTGCTTCCAGGAAGGCCTGCTCAAGTTTATAAAACTTTGAGAAACATCTGCTCTATGTGAATACAGTGGCAGCAGAGTGTGTTTACAGTGCTAAGTTAGGCTAATGAGCAATATTTTGCAGGTTAGATAGGTGGCTTCAAGACCTGCCAGTTGAGGGGGATTCTCATGTCTTAGGATTTAAAACACTGCCAGGAATGAAAGTCTCAATGTCATATCAGACCATGTCACCCCACTGATCTGAGGCAGGTGAGGCTCCACCTACTTTGAAATAAAATCTTCACTGTGTTCCACAAGCCCCCTTAATTACCTGGCCCTTGCCTATTTCTTCAATTTTATCTCTCACCATTTTCCTTTTTTCACTATTTTCCAGTCAAATGAACTTTATGCTCACACTAAATAAGCCAGGGTATACGTCGGGGTCTTTTCCCATGTGATTCTGTCAGCCTGGAACCTGCTTCTCTCAGACTTTCTCATTGCTGGCTTCTTCAAGTCTCGGTTCACAACTACCTCCTTAGAGAAACGGGTTATGCCTGACCCTATCTACAAAAGAATGCCTGCATCCCCCAACATACACTCTTTATTATCTCAGTTTTTCTCACATACTTTATTATATAAAAAGTTTAATGTATTTTGTTTGTTATCTCTTCTAAAGAATAAAAGTTCCACAAGAACTTGAAACCTTGTCCTTGTTCAGTCACATCCTCAGTTTCTAGAAGAGTGGCATATAGTAAGTGCTCAATAAATATGTGCTAAAAGAACAGATAAATGGCCTATCCCTAACTCAGTTCTGAAAAACATATCTAAGATACTTAATTTGTACTGCTCTGCTTGAGGCTACTAACAGCGATTTCCAAGAACAATTCTTTCCACCAGTTCCTCTACTTTACTCCTAGGAGTTCTCCAGCATTTCTGCCAGCAGATAATTTAATACAACTAAAGGAGCAGAATAATTAAGGAACTGAAAAAAAAATCTATCCTATTAGTCTACTTGACATCAATTACAAAGATAAATCTGAACATTACACTGAGTATGTTAGTATCTGCAATTCTGACAGAATAGGAATGCTGAGCAATAAATCACTTTATCATTGTCTAAAATACATAACATTGTGACTGTCGTCTCATATATTTGGAATTTAGAAAACACGGTTTTAAATTATATTAGCAAGCACTTATTATATAGTTAACACTCAAAAGAAAAACATACCTCCTAAAGCCCCACTGTGGTCTAGACTTTTCTTCTTAAAGCCATTAGAGACAATCAAAACAGGAACGACAACGGAAAACAGCCAACGCCAAGGAGAAATAGGCTGTAAATTACCTAAAAATTATAAAGATAGAGCACAAATTGTGTGAAGCCTGCACATGTTAGTCCTGGCTGTAAACTCTGATTAACTGCATTCTGGATTAAAATACTGGCATAAGTAGGGAAACAGAGATGAGGTCACCAAAGTAAAATATGTTGAGACTTTTATATTTCCAGAGAGACAATCCTACTGGGGAATGACCAAATAAGTCCTGTCCAAGTTTTGATATTTCATACATATGTGGAGATTTGAAATGATTCTCTACAGTTCACCATTGTTTTGGAAAGGAGGCACGTATTAAATCTCAAGAACTGCATAAAGCAAACTATTAACAGGATCCAATTATTTCACTTTCTGCCTTGTAGAGAGGTTTTTTTTTTTGTTTGTGTGTGTGTGTGTTTTAAAGTAACATTCTCACAAGCTACACACCTCAATTCAACAATTAGCAACTGAGTTTTCCAAAGGTTGCATCCAGCTCACAGGTATTTTGTTTGGCTAACATAATGTTTTCAAACAACTGGAAGTTAATATTTAAGATTAGGATATTTCAGTGTAAAAATCCAGAACCTTGGCTTCTGTTGTAAAATGTGGAAGTTCAGGCTCACGTGGTAGAATTGACTGTAGTGGAGAGAGGCCTCCTCCCTTATACAGGCCATTGTTTTCCCCTTTAAAGTCCCCACCATTCCTGACAGACTCGTACACACAAGACTGAGTGATTACAGTAAGGAAAAATGTGAACTATTGCCTGAGCCCATGTTTCTATCAAAAATGGGAAAATGGAAGACAAAGAGGGCCAAATGTTCAACCAAAAAATTCTATTTCTGAAAATGAAAACTATTCCCAAGTATTTAAGATGCAATGATCATGTTCCTGGCCCCAGAGGGACACTTGGGTTTCCAGATCCGGGTTTATTCCATTGAGTTCAAGCAATAGTTAATACTAGCGCAAACCAGAATCTTCTCCCATACCTCTCCTCCCTAAACCCTCATCCCCTACTGTGAGTCATTATGAACCAACTCTGAAAGCTTCTGAACCTTGAAGAATACCCATTCAATTATTCACATGTCTGCAGAAGGGTAAGTTCTGAGATGGCAATCGCTTTATCACTCTACTTTTCACTTTTCCTTTCAGCTGAACAATATTCCATTTTTATAGGGGTACCAAGGAATTTGTGTAAAGGCATACGTATGCTCTTAGGAGGCGTCAAAACTATCAAGATTTGAGTCCAGAGTACGCAATGTGGTTTCAGACTTTAAAAGGAATCTGTTCTTCTGAAGTGACTAAAACAGCAGACAAATCCTCCAACTCTCCAAATGTAAACATTATACCACCTTTCATTTTTACTGTGATTTTTTACAGGATACGAGAAACTGATAGTTACAAATATTCTTATTAAAAAATCACTGCAATTGTTTTACAAAACCATGTTTCATTTCACTTATTTCTCAAGATAGATGTAATAACTACATACAACATAAAAACATTTTGAAATAGGTTTAACTAGTATTATCCACAAGCTGTGTTTATTAAAGTTTCTAAAATGTTCAAGGCAGTGATTACATTTTAATGTTTGTAAATTCGGACCATGGGAGTTAAGTAAACACAACAGTTCATAACCACTCAGAGGACAGGAGTTTTGGATTTCATTAATGAGACTATTTTCAATTCCACCAATTAGATTATAGAAAAACAACTCAGAACATTCATACTTACCATAATAGGTGCTTGCAGTCATAGACATAATCCAGAAAGCTAAAGAAATGCAAATGATCAGGCTCAATATAACTATATTAGTGATCATCTTTATATATTTTTTGCATATATTGTCGTTAAGATCTGTCATGGAAAGTAAGGATATGAACGAGCCCCCGAGGGAGAAAATATACAGTGTTTCTAATAAAAAAAATCAGTCATTTAAGTTGCCATCAAAAAACTCATGTAGAGGCAACCATAAATGCGAACGTCTCCCACCGACCGAAAAAAAAAAAAAAAAACCTGAAACTATTTCCGGAAACTTCGGCAGGTGGAGAGCTGAAACTCCCGTGGGCGAGGTTAACACTTCACTGGAAAAGCAAAGCCCACCCCCGCAGAGTGCCGGTTCCTAGTCGGCGGTCACTTCACACCACAACTCAGCAGGGTGGAAAGCGACGGGAAAGCGGAATCAGCCAATCGCTGGTCTTAGGACCGCGGGCTCCGCCTCCACCTCCCGCCCACGCGTCGACGCGGGTCGCAAAAAGACAAGGTGCGCAGCCAGGGCCCGGGTGGGTCCCCGCGGTGAGCCCAGCGCAGTGGAGCGCGGTCACGTCCCGACCGCTGCGCGCGCCGCTTCAGAATCCTGGTCCAGCCCGCCTGGGCCGAGGTTCCCGGACCTCAGCCCCGCGGCGAGTCGCGTCTCCCTTTCCTGCGCGCATGCGCTGCGGCGCCCGAGACGTCGCTTAGTCCACGTGAGCGGTTTAAGGGCGTCTCCCAGAGGTCAAGCGGGGCGGACCCACTCAGAGGCCACCTGCGACCGGGGCCTGGTGGGTTTGTAATGCTTCTCAGAATACTGATGTCTGGAACCTTAGGTACTTAGGTTTGAGAGCATAGGCAAACACCGAATGCTGAAACCACTACCAGGGTAGTAATAGAAAAAAGGAATGCAAATAAATTTAGACCCCATAAGTCCGTTTCAAGCATAATCGAATACATTTTCATCTATAAAGAGTTTATGGCACATAATATTATGGATTTTTAGGGGAAGGGGCATATGTTGTGTTGTAAAAATTTTATGACTGAGAAAATTATTTAAGACGACACCATTTAGTATGTGGTGAACACTTGTAATTGCTAGAGATGTAAAGATAAAGTTGGACATAGTACCTGCTATTGAGCTCAAATAATTATTGTAATGACAGCATTTACATTGAGGAGATCTGTTCCTACACCAATCATACTTTAAGTGTGTGCATTAAGTCATTTAACTTAGAAAGCAGAACGTCATATTAACATTAAAAGTCTGAATCTGGTGGCTTATTTCGTGGTTTATTTGACATTAACATTTGTGTGCCTTGGTTAAAACTAACTAATAATTACACTATATTTGAACTTTTTCAGTTAATTGCTGACAATGTAAGAAGAGGACGTAAATGAGTTTCAGATATACTACACGGATGTGTTTTAACCCAGAAAACGTTTTCTTTGAATAGTTTTTTTAACTACTGAGTACTTTTTAAAAACACACAAGTCTAAATTTAAATAACATGTCAAAACAACATCCTTTCCTTTGGTAAGACATCGAATTAACTGATTAAGAACCAAATCTGTGAAGTAAGACTAAATAGTAGTGGCCTTATTAGACTACTTGCATATATGGTCTTCATGCAGAAAATATGTGCCCACTTTATTTTTGTCTCACACTGTTCGGTACAGGTAAATAATTGGATACCTCAGCAAGCTGACTAGCCAATATCAATCACACCACACAATTGGATAGTTATTAACAGTAAAACCTATTATTTTTGTGGTTTGCATAGTGACCTTGCTTTTGTCCCATAGAGAAGATTATGAACTGATCTTGCTTTTTCTTACCCCTCCTTTCATCAGTCACAAGGTTACAAGGGTAACCTTGTCCGATGTTGGTGTTTTACGAGATTTTTACGTTCATTAGAAAACCATTGATGACGCCTAGCTGTGTCAGGCATCTCCTAAAAACACTGAAGTCTCCATGTGTCAGGCTAGTTCCCGGATGCCAGGGATGATTTTCTCGTGACTGTGACTAAAATTGAATGTTAAATAATAAATAATAGTGAGCCTAAAAATGAATATTTCTCTTTCATTTTTTCTCAGTGTCCAATTACTGCTGTCATTCTCCATCATGTTATTTTATTTATTTATTTAAAGTTATTTTAGCTTAAGGTTGAAACAATTTGGGGGAGTTACTGTAGTTAAGATACACTAATTCTTTAAAAAAAATTTTTTTTAATGTTTATTTATTTTTGAGAGAGCGTGAGTGGGGGAGGGGCTGTGAGAGGGAGACACCAAATCCAAAGCAGGCTCCAGGCTCCTAGCTGTCAGCACAGAGCCCGTTGTATGGCTTGAACTTACAAACTGCGAGATCATGACCTGAGCCAAAGTTGGGTACTTAACTAACCGAGCCACCCAGGCACCCAAAGATACACTAATTATTTGAAAAAATACCATTATTTTACAGTCTGATAATTTTTATACAGTTTGATAATTTTCAAAATTCCCACAGTATTTTTCTATTTATATTAAAAGTCATTTTCGGGGCGCCTGGGTGGCCCATTCCATTCAGCATCTGACTCTTGATTTCGGCTCAGGTCCATGATCTCACAGGTTGTAAGTTTGAGCCCTGCATCAGCGCATTGCCTGCTTGGGGTTCTCTGTCTCTCCCTTTCTCTCTGCCTCTCCCCTGCTCTCCCTCACTGTCTCTGTCAATAAATAAATAAACATTTAAAAAAAAATAAAAGTAATTTTCTAGCAACACAGAATTTTTGGTCAAGATTTCCTAAACTATATTCCTTAAGATATTAGTAGGTATGCTACTCTCTGCTCTGCTCCCCTTCCCCAAACCATACTTTTGATCGAATAAGGTTGAGAAATTTTGTGTCCTCAGAGGACTTTGAGAATGCATTATTTTAAAGGCTCTGAGAAGTTAGAAAACTTGAACACCTTTGTTTAAATCTTTCCAACAGTTAATTCTGTTTTATCAGATTTTCCCCCCCCAGAAAACTCAACAGTTTGAGAATTTCTATAATAATCAGAACAATAGACTGAAAATTCATTATTACACCAATAATCTTTAAATGTAACCATATAAACCTATTTTTAGTTGTTTTTTGATATAAACAAATTTGGATATTTTGGGGGATAGACATTTGGTACTTGACACCATTGTAAAAGTCATCCCAATGGCAAAAAGCACTTATCATTGCTAGGGAAATATCAGAGGATTCTATGTATATTCCTTTTGAATTTAAGCCAAAGGAGTGGTTTAGGTTTTCTGAAATGTGTTAATATTTGACTGCCTAATGTATACATGTCAGTCTGAAAGCCCAAAAAGAAAAAAACACATACATACACATAGTGCCTTGAAGGAACATAGATGAAAATCAATGTGGAGACAATTATATTAATATGATGACTTCACCCAAGTTATGTGTAAAACAGGACTCAAGGACTTTTTTCTTTTCTTTTTTTTAGAAACTTGTTTTCTCCTCAGCACTTATCCCATCGATCATTCTAGAAATGTTTATTTGTTTTGAGAGAGAGTGAGCGAGCTGGGGAGGGGCAGAGAGAGGGAAGAGAGAGAATCCCAAGCAGGCTCCACGCTGAGTGTGGCAGCTGATGCAGGGCTCGATCCCATGACCATGAGATCAGGACCTGGGCCAAAAATCAAGAGTTGGATGCTCAACTGACTGAGCCTCCCAGGCACCCCACTGAACATTCTAGATTGTTCCCAGTCTCTCCCACCAGCTCACAAGGATGGGGATTTGTGCTGTTTTCTGCTGTGCTACAGACGAGGAAACTGAGGCCCAGAGAGGTGGGCAACTCCTACGAGCTGGCGAAGCCAGGAAGTGGTGGAGAGTCGGCGCCTGGGCACTTACTGTCACTTCCGCATGTTAAAGGAAGTGTCATAGAGGGATTGTGAGAGCTAAGATGTGAAAGATGGCAAGTTTAAGTGACCAAGCTAAGGGAAGGGCAATTTGTAAAGGTTTGGTGGTTAGGGAGAGCATGAAAATAAGTTCAGGAGATGGAGAAGAGTTAGAAATAAGCCTTGAAATATTATCTAAACAAACTAAAAGCTTTGTTTTCCTGAGAGATAGGCACATATCTGCTTTCTTGATGTTAAACTCAAAGGCTGTTTTATGTTTTCAACTTTTGGAGCGTAAATTTTAAAAGCCTAAGTAGTAATCTGAAGACGGATTTCTTGTATTAGATTCAACTCATTCTAAAGGACATTAGAAAGAGAGTAGGGAGCAGTGAGGGGAGAAATAAACAAATGGAGTCTTTACTTTCAGTAACTTTGAGGCTAGGGACCTCGTCTATCTGGTTTGCTCAGTGTTTTTTAGTGAATGTTAAGATAGTATTTTTTTGGAGTAAAGTATCAAATGAAAAAATGAATTAAAAATCACATCTTATTTCCTTTTTTGTTATCGAACAAATGCTATTGTTATTGAAGTAATGCTTTGATAATTGTTTCTACAAATATCCTCTGCGTGATCCTCTATTGTCAGGATAGACAGATAATTTTTATAGCCTTTTGTGTATCTGGTTTAGATTGCATAACCAGTATAAAACAGTGCAAATAAAGTATAATGTATTGTTAGATAGAATTTGAGCAACAAAAATAAAAAGGATAATTCCTCTTCTATGCTTTACATATCTTTATTTTGTTTATAGTTTGCTTCAATTTATGGGCAAGGACTTCTACAGAAGTATTTTAGGGCATCCATCTAGGGGAAAGACTTCCACAGAGATATTCATGTACATTTAAAAAAATAGGCATGATGGTAATTTCCTTATAAAAAAGTTTTTAATATTAATATACTCAGAATACAATATGCAATTGTCTAATATACATTATAAAATCATTAATTTTAGAAGACTTCCAACTACCTAAAGAACCCCATGTTCAGGCATTAAGATGAACTATTTTCTTTATTACACCAAAATTGAAATTTACCCGTGTTCTAACATTGAGAAATGAGATAAAATACCAACATTAGAAAGTCTACCTAGAAAAGATCAACAATGACTTCATAGACCATCTTTACTATATACATATAAGTAATTTATTTTTTGAGACACATGACTTATCCTATTTTAATAACATGATTCATTATGTTTGACAGAGGGTTATAATGTAGAGGGTAGAGCACAGGATTTGAAGGCTGACAACCATTGTTCAATCTAGGATTGAACTTCCTAGATTGCTGGCATTTCTATCCCTTGTGCTAGTGGCACATATTAAACGTCTAAAATAAGTAAGTAAATAAATAAGTAAATAAAATTAACAAAGATTCCATCTGTAAATTGGAGATAATACCACGTACCACAAAGAATATTTGTAAAGAACAAGAGATCTAATGGATGCCATAGTGTTTTGTTAACCTTAAGACTCTGAGCTAAATTATTTGTAAAAATCTGTTGGTAGGGTTTGTTATTTTGTAAAAATACCAAATGTCAAATAAACTTGAGGACTTGGCTTTGGTACAGTATTTTCTTTAGTTATGTTTTCCTGTTGACAAAGATATCATTAATAACCAATTTGTTCAGTGTTCATTTTCAAGGGGAAAAATGTCTTACAATTCATTAAAAAACACTGTACATTTCAGGTCAGCACTGATGTCCTTCTATCTCCTCTGATAAGTCGTAAGAAATCTGTTGTGTTTCAAGGGAAAATTTTTTTTGGAAAAAGATCTAAAGTTTATATGCTTATTAAATTCTAAGTCAACAGCATTTACCAAAGCACTTCATGTATCCTTCTTTTATAGCATTTATTGTATTACAAATATTTTTTTTTCCTTGCAGGAGACTTTTGAGGAACTTAAGGGGAGATAATGGTATCATTTTTATATCATCATGTTACTAGCCTTTGGCTCGTTCTTTGTAGAGGTTAGTGCCTAACAGGTTAGAATGAATAACAGACATCGAATGAACAGAGGATATGTACTGGGTCCAGCAGAAGTAAAAGAGCTATTTTGATTTTTATTATTTTTATTGTAGATGGTCAAAGTGATGTTTATCAACATCTGAAAACAGGATTTAAAAAGATTTAGGTTTTTCTCTATGAGTAAGACTAGTTTTAAGGTAGACAGATGTATGTTAATGAAAACGATTTGATGCAGGGAGTGTTTAGGGCATGTTATCAGGACAGGAATATGAAAATGACATGGAGGAAACACCAAAATAAATTTACTTTAAAATTATTGAGTGGTAGTTTATCCAGTGGTCTCAAATAATAATGAATAAAGACTAATTTTGCCAAAAGCTTGTATTTTATAATATTTTGTGATTTTTAATATATTAAGATATCAAGATACTATTGTAGATGGGAACTAGCCTGCATTAATTAGTATTTTGTTTTTTATTGGGGAGGGTGCTGAACCACATGAGAGTTTATACTTGGAAAACACAGTTAATGTTTAAAGTTTTATTTTTATTATGTTTATTTATTTTAAGAGAGAGACAGAGCATGAGCCGGGGAGGGGCAGAGAGAGAGACACACAGAATCCAAAGCAGGCTCCACACTTTGAGCTGTCAGTGCAGAGCCCGACGCAGGGCTCAAACCCATAAGCCGTGAGATCATGACCTAAGCCGAAGTTGGACACTTAACTGACTGAGCCACCCAGGCACCCCAACACAGTTATGTTTAAATGATTATTTGCTCAACTTATTTTGAGGCATAAGGTTATGGTCAGTAAGCAAAGAGATATTTGGAACCATATTAAAAAAACAAACAAACATGTAATGACAATTCCAAGGAGCTACATCCAATATTTAAGATAAAATGACTAACAAGGCTTCCAATATTCACAAAAAGATTTTCATAAATATTTAAATGCCTGATATAACTAAAACAGCCTTTTCTTACTTTTGCCTTTGTGAAATCCAGTTGCTTGGGAGGCATTCCCTATTAAAAGACAGGTTGCTAATACTGTAAAAAAGACTATTGCTAGGATCCAAGCAAATGTCACCAATAAAAAAAAAAAAAAACCATCACAACAAAAACAACAAAAAAATTTCCCCCAATTTTTTTTTTTTTACAAAATAGCCATTACTTTAAAGGAAAAAGGTATAGCAATTATGGTTAGGTATATGCTACTTTCATATGGTAGTGTCAGAAGCTTGAACTAGGATTGAATAACTTGATTACACACTAATAAACAATGTGATTTGCCCAAAGTTGTTTGAAGGAAAGCGTTCTTATTAAAATTACAATTTATCTGGTGAAATAATGTGAACTCTTTTAATTAGTCAAGAGGCAACTATAAGAATAGTTCTCAGATTGTTTTGTAAAATAGCATTTGCATAGCTTTATCAGACACATATATTTTTTTAAAAAGTTTATTTATTTTAGAGAGAGACCATGCACACGAGGAAGAGACAGACAGAATTCCAAGCAGGCTCCAATGTGGGGCTTGGACTCATGAACCATGAGACCATGACCTGAGACAAAATCAAGAGTAGGTCATTTAACCCACAGAGCCACCTAGGTGCCCCTGGACACAGTATTTTTACAGAAAATACATTTCACTTCCCTTATGCAGTACAGTTGCTCTATTTGACTCACTAAAAAAGGAGATAAAAGCAAGCTGATATATACGATAAATTGATTCCATTTTAAGTTATAAGTTGTGAAGGTATATAGTAAGTACTTCTGTTATTAAATCCTATTGTGGGGTTATGGAGAAAAAAAAGCTTAAGAGTTTCGGTACCAACATACATGGGGGTAGAGAACATATTGCTAATATGGAACTTTGTATCATGGTGTCTAATGCATACATTTTCGAATCAAAATGTAATATTTTTATTATGAGAAAAATAGTATAGATTTATCTTTTTGTTTAACTAAGGTAAAAGCTAGATCACAACATCTGCATTATTTCACAACACATAATCAGTTACCAGTTTTTACTAGTCTGAGGTACTTGAGGTCTTAACCTTGCTTGGATGACTCCAGAGTACTTCATATTAAAAATATTATTTTCGAAATATTTTACAATCTATTTTAAAAGCTAATATTTTTATGAGGGAGGCCATGATTAGCACACTTTTATTGGTAAGCAGATACAGAAAGTTTAAATAAAAGAACTTGCCTTGTATATCTTTTTTTCCTATAAAATTTCCAGATCACAGTGCCAATAATAATACAAAACCCAGCAGTTTTAAAGTCATATTTAATGTTGGTTAACTCCCACTTAGCATCCTATTTAGAATGTAATATCCTAACATTGTTACAGGAAAAAAAACCCTGTTTTTCTAATATAAATTAAACACATTGTCATAGATAGTTCTTTAAAAGTAGCCTTAAAAGACAAAAACACAAAACATCTTGCAAACATACAATTCCCTAGCAAAATTTTTAAGTACATAATTCTCATGTAAGGCACTTTCATTCTTTTTCAAATAAAATTTTCATAAAAAGCTTCCATTTTTTTTGTAATCAAATCTTCAGGAATTATACAGTAATAATGTTAGTTCAAGTAAAACTTTATTAAATACCCAATTTTGGCATAATTTCCTTAAATATCTTTACCTTTGAAGAGAATGAAGGATGGGCATCAAGTTTTATGTAGGCTAATCTTAAATGAAGGTATTCTTAGCCTGTTTTAGAGAATTGATAATGTTTTATCTTGTTGCTCTTGTTCAAGAATCTTGAAATCTTCCAAAGGAAGACTGCTTAAGGCAGTTGGTAAAATGTGTTCTGATGTACCCTTAGGTAATATGTTATTTGCTTCCAGATTCTTCACCAAGCACGTGGCTTTGATCCATCTCCGTGTTGCTCTGCGTTCTTTTTGTAAGCAAGTTTTCATTTTCTTTCTTAAGCTTGCTATTTCTTTTTCCAGTTTTATTATCCTCTTTTTGGCCTCCATAGGATTCCTAAAAGCATAACTGTGTTCAAGTAGTACTTGCTGACTACTAATGTTTGATTTTAAATTAGATGGTCCTGTTGGAGTACAAGTGTTGTTTTTCTTCAAAAGATTCCTTGACTTGAGTTTCTAAGCCAAATAAAATCAAAGGGTTGAACATAAACGATGGAATATCACAAATAAGTGAATTTTATCCTGTTTTGTATACACGTAATTAAACCTCTCTTTTAAAAACTGATTTTAAAAGTTTGATAGGCAACATCAACAGCCCATCTCGTATAATCATGGATTCAAGTTTCTCAACTTGTTGAATTAACCCCATTTACTTATTTCTTTTTGTGTTTTCTCTTCAGACAGATGTGAATATTATTAGAAAATAGACAATGGACTTCCAAGTTATTTCAAGTTATTGAGTATGATTCTATGGAGACTCTAAAAGTCTTTTGCAATTTTCTCACTAAGGCCAATGTAATGTATTTAAACATTTGTTTTATCTGTGATAGTGATTTAAACTCTTTTTTAGGTACATCCTATTCTTTCAATTTGGTAATATTTTAAATTATTTCCAAGTATCAAGCTCCTGAATAGATTTACTTATTAATTGTTCAGTTACATCTTCCATTCAAGGATTTAAAATCTGGCTAGGAACTTTTTACCCAAACCCAAGGACCCTGAGGACCTTTTTTCCCTTTATGTCTTTCATTTGATTGTTCATCAAGTCCCATTATTTCTACCTCCTAAATATCTCTATCATGAATCTTTCCCTCTCCATCACTCTTAATGCTACTGTCCACATCAGGCCCATACATCACATCTGGCTTGAGGATATTAGAAACTTCTTTATTGATGCCTGCCTTATTCTGATCTTAATTCATATTCTGCCACCAGAATAATTTTTCTAACAGATTTGATGTTTCTGTAACTGGCTAAATTCCTCTTTGCCTAATTACATAAAGAAAAAACAAGGCAAACTTACTATTTAGGATCTCACTCCTGCCATTCATCGTCTTGATTTATACTCACAATACTAAACCACTTCCAGTTCCGAGGGTATGTCATAACCTCATAACTTTGTGTTTTTTATTGACTGAACAAACATTAAAACATATAGGGATTCATTTGTGGACAAATAAATTTTCCTCTCTGATCAGATTTTGCCTAGCTATATAAAACGTTGTTCTAATACATTCATCATGTGCCTTAATTCTCTTTCCTTTTACATATCACTTGCTAACATTTGATTATTTTCTACTTACCCTCAACCCATTGGCTTTTGTTCTCATCATGTTATCGTAATTGTTCTGTGCAAGGTCAAGAACCCTCTCTTAAGTTCCAAACTCCAAGCTCAAGCCAGCTTAAATGCCTGAGCTCTATGAATCTTTGTTATGCTTTCCTCTGAACTTATATTCTTTAGTGTAACTCTTGTATTCTTTGGGTGTGCTATTCTTAAAGTTCTTTGTACACATTTTAAATGTTACCTTAAAATCAGAGCAGAATGATGCTGGAGGTTTCATTACTCATGATTTCTCAGTTTTATCATTGGTTCAATTATTGATAATAACTGGAAATAATGTAAAATCCCAATATAGTAAAAACAGTTTGGAATGGGGAAAAAATATTGGAGTTAGGGAGACCTGGTCTCTAGCCTGCACCTTTACTGCAAAAGAGGAAGTTTTGCAACTTTCCTGAGGCAGATCATTATATATGAATTTCCATGTATTCTGAATGGTCCCACTTTATAAGCAAAAAAGAGTGGGTACTAAAAATGGTAAAAATGGGTAAAAGAAAAGTAATGTTACCTACCATAGACTTTAAATGGTTACAAAAATCAAAAATGGTTGGAACAGCATCCATTTTAAGTCGTCGAGTTTGTCCTGTTAAGTCAAAACAGGAGGCTTCAAAGTGCTTTGAACAAAGAAAAGTGTGTTTTCCTGGCACAAAATTTTTGCGCCTAAGTAGGCGAACCCATTCTTTTCTTCTTTTAGGATCCAAAGGAAACCTTTAAAAAAAAAAAAAGGGCAACTCAAATTCCAACTATTACACTTCTGGTTGCACCTAAATGGTTAAAAGAAATTTTAAAAGGTGCTGATTTAAAGTGTCTTCCATTTACATAAAACATTTTAATATCCAGACACTGAAACAGAAACCAATTCATGCTAATTTTTATAAGTTGGCAAAAAAATTACTCAAAAACTGACTTGAGTGGTTTTATATTGATTTTTCAGGATTTTTTTTTTAAATTTTTTTTTTCAACGTTTATTTATTTTTGGGACAGAGAGAGACAGAGCATGAACAGGGGAGGGGCAGAGAGAGGGAGACATAGTATCGGAAACAGGCTCCAGGCTCTGAGCCATCAGCCCAGAGCCTGACGCGGGGCTCGAACTCACGGACCGCGAGATCGTGACCTGGCTGAAGCCGGACGCTTAACCGACTGCGCCACCCAGGCGCCCCAAGATTTTTCAGGATTTTTAAGAGACCTTTCTTCCTCCCCCCCCCCCCCCACAGTCCTTAACATGGGCAGTAAAAATACAAGACTATATTGATTTAGATCGAGGTTATATAGAACCATTTTAAGCAGGAGTAATTCACAATGCTGTGATGTGCTGCTGATGCACACGGTCAAGACAAAATATCTGCAGATTAAATTTTATCAAGGAAAGCCTAGACAGATTCTGGTATTCCTTCCTCTGTGTTTGTTCATTGTGACACTTAACACATTGTTTAGGAATTTTTCCATTTTAATAAATTTCCAGTGAACTAAAAGTAGGTTATAAGTTTCTTGAGAACAGGGATCATTATATCATCTATTTATCTTTGACACTTAGCACAGAGCCTTGCAAACACTAGGGGCCCAATAAATATTTGCTTAATTGTTATGAAACAGAATACATAAGTTAAAATTTACTATATTACTTCCACGTAGTTAAACTACACACATATATTTTTAAGCTTATTTATTAATTTGGGGGGAGGGGCAGAGGGAGAAAGAGAATTCCAAGTAGGCTCTGTGCTGTCAGTGCAGAGCCCTATGCAGGGCTCAAACTCACAAAACTGTGAGATCATGACCTGAGCTGAAATCAGGAGTTGGACGCTTAACTGACTAAGCTACCCAGGTGCCCCTAACTACACATATTAAAAAAAAAAAAAAAAAAAGAACTCTTAAGCTCTGTAGTAGAAAGCATAATTATTCCAAAAAGTAAAATGCTGCTGTCAACCCCAGCAGGAATGTTTTCCCTTTCATATTTATTTTAAATATAAAATATACTGATATGTACCAGTGTATACCTGGTAGGAAGAGAAAATTGTAGGGGACTGCCCCAAAATTCTAGTGGCCATTGTACTGACTGACTTGAAAACATAAGAATCAACATTCACATAAGTTTGAATTGAGCTCTTCTTTAGTTTGATTAATCCTTTAAGTATTAATAATGAACTGACTAGTGTTTAAAAAGAACCATTAAAATCACGTTAAAAGATCACATGTTAGGGGCGCCTGGGTGGCTCAGTCGGTTAAGCGTCCGACTTCAGCTCAGGTCACCATTTCACAGTCTGTGAGTTTGAGCCCCGTGTTGGGCTCTGTGCTGACAGCTCATAGCCTGGAGCCTGCTTCAGATTCTGTGTCTCCCTCTCTCTCTGCCCCTTCCCCGCTCATGCTCTGTCTCTCTCTGTCTCAAAAATAAATAAAAACATTAAAAAAAAAAAATCACATGTTAGAAGCTCCCAAGTGAAGCTTGATTAGGTAACAATAGCTTTTGCTAGATTAGATATTTAGGTTTGCTCAAATTGCCAGCACTAAGGGGCACAGAAGAAAACTCCGATTTACTGTAAGTACCCTTCCATCTCCTATCCCCCCACCCAGAAATACCCTAATCTGAAGATAACATTTGTATGTCACTCTACAGTTCGCTTTCATGTATGTAAGTTTTTTCTATTTCATTAGAAACCTCTGATGGAGAATTTATCTACTGTGTTCCAATATTCAGTGGTTTGGAAATGTTTCCTGGGGCCTAAGCTAAAAGTCAAGCTTTAGTTTACAAGCACATTTCTTGTTTGGGCCTCAATAAAGATACAGAACAAATTAAGTACTGTCATTGTATTATCATTGCTTTAAGACTCTTCAGATATATGAAGACTATCTTTCAAAATTATTTTTCAACCTTTTAATTTCTTTAGCTCTTTGTAGAAAGCTTTTTTTTTTTTTTTTTTTTAAATAGGCTCCACACTCAATGTGGGGCTTGAACTCAAGACCCTGAGATCAAGTGTCGCATGCTCTACCAACTGAGCCAGCCAGATACCCTTTGCTCTTTTTAAAACTAGCTCCCTAATTATGAAACCAAAGCATAATTGAACCTTAACGAGTCAATTTTCCTTCCGTAAGATTCAATTTAGGAATCCCATCTTCCTAAGGAAATTGTTCATGGAATGAATAAGGTGTTCCTGTATCATACAAAATATCATTGTATTCTAATTGTTTACTTTTCTATTTCCACTCCTAGATCATAAGTTTCTCCTGGTTAGGAGCTGTTTTTCACTACTTTATCCTGTTAAGCAAGCACTCAATGAACTTTCTCAATGAACCAATGAATGAGCAAACTAATGGGATTAGTTTTTATGTATATAGTAATGGGGAGGGTACATAATCAAATGACTTGATGCAATAAGAGTGGCTGAGAGTATAGTCTCTGGAGTCAAATCAAGGTGCCAATCCTGGTGCTTCAATGTAATAGCTGGGTGACTTTAGGCAAGTTATTTAACCTTTTTAGGTCTCAGTTTTATCATCTATAATTGGAGTAATAATGGTACTTAGTACATTTCTAGGGAATAAATTAGATAATATGAGTAAGTGCTTAGCCCAGTGCATTGTATACATTAAATACTAAATAGGGGCTATTTATGAATACAAAAATAATTACAGGTGTCATGTGTCATAAAAGGGTAAAAGCTAATCTAGTCAGGACACTTTGAGTTAGGAATTAACCAGGGAATTTAGGGTGGGAATGGTGAAGAATTTTAGCTTGGGGACAGCGAAGAGTGTTATGACATGAAATGATGTTGGAGGGCTTTCTGAAAGGTTAAAGAGTAATTTTGAACTCTATCCAAAATGGCACTGGTAAGCCTTTTAAAGGCCTAATTTATTATTTTTTTATTTTTATTTTTTAAAGGCCTACTTTAGAGAGCTGATTATTAACATGTCTTAACTAGCTGTTGAACACAGTCATTAAAAATTAGGTATATTTGCAATTAAATTAAGAACAAAGGTAATAAATACTGAAACCCATCATTTCTTAATTACTGTATCTATATTCTTGAAGTTATTTATGTCTGTTATATCTGTGTGGTATAATTGCTATAGAACAGTGTGGTACTGCACATTTATTCCCAACTCTATGATCAGTCATATCATATTGGTAACTTGAAACTAGTCATGGTAGGAGTATTTATATCATGGAAATTGGGCAAATACTATCAATCAGGGCTATCCTCTTTCCCTGGAGGTCCTGTTGTTAAACCTTTAGCAACACAGCCACGATTATAGAGAGAGGTTAGGAGTGTATGAATAGAAGCAGTGAACCAGTTAAAAGGCTGTTGTAATAATCCAATCAAGAGGGAATGGTGAGAAGTCAAGGGAGGATGACCTACCACCTTCTGGGTGGATAGTGTTTTCATTTACTGAGAAAGGGGTTAAGGGAAGTGGTGTAGGTTTGGGGGAAGAGCAAGCTCATTAGTACAGTTTTGATATGTTGAACCCAAGGAACTGAAGAAAGACCAGGCAAATACTGAGACACTTGTCCTATGGGGTCTGGAACTCATTAGAAAGATTGGACTGGAGATATTGATTTGGGAGGCATCATGGATTAAGTGTTAACTGAGACCACAGAACAGTTGAAATCATTTTGAGAATAGTGGTAAGACCTAGGTCAGGGTGCAGAGAAAGGGGCTGGCAGAGAAAACAGATCAAAGACAAAAATCACAAAATTAGTGTCAAATAATTCAAAAGTAGAGAGTATTTCATGGAAGAAATGATCACATGCCATAAAAAAGAAACACAAAAATGACAACTCAGCAAGAGAAGTTCAGAAGATTATTGGGGAGACTTAGACTGCAGTGGGCTAAGAGATAAAAATGGAGACAGTAAGTTGAGGCAACATAAGTTGTACATGGGGATAAAGATGTCTACCAACATCCTAGAAGTTAGTCAGACATTGTATTTGTGAAATAGGAATGTAATTTATTATAATATTAAGATCTAAATTTCTGAGGTTACACATGAAAATGCTAATTTCATAGGAAGAAAAATGGTCAAGTATGCATGTTACTGTATCACTGTGTATCTCTTAAACATTCAATATTATTGGTGCCTTGCTTGACTCCTCTTTCCCTCATCTTCCACATCAAATTACCAAACACGGTAGTTTCTACTAAAAAATTAAAAAAATTTTTTTTGATGTTATTTTTTTAATGTTTATTCATTTTTGAGAGACAGAGCATAAGCAGGGGTGGGGCAGAGAGAGGGGGACACAGAATCTGAAGCAGGCTCCAGGCTCTGAGCTGTCAGCACAGAGCCCGATACAGGGCACGAACCCACAAACTGTGAGATAATGACCTGAGTCGAAGTCAGACGCTTAACCGAGTGAGCCACCCAGGCACCCCTAACTCGAATATTTCTTAAATCTGTCCACTTCTTTCCATCTCTGTCAGTACCACTCTAGTCTAGGCTACTGGTGGACTCTCTCTTGTTTTACTGCAAGTTTCTGTTTTTTTCTCTATAACTCTCACCTCTTCTAATTTACTGCTGGTTGTGCCAGCAATGAAGTATATTGCTTAGCTCAGTTGACATTATAGCAGAATTTCTCTGTGAAAGAAATAGTAGGTAAATTAACATTGTGTAATAAGCTCCTTTCTCATCAAATTCATCTCTTGATGATGCTTGACCAGCACTTTATTTTTTTTTTTTATTTTTTATTTTTTTAAAAAAAATTTTTTTTTCAACGTTTATTTATTTTTGGAACAGAGAGAGACAGAGCATGAACGGGGGAGGGGCAGAGAGAGAGGGAGACACAGAATCTGAAACAGGCTCCAGGCTCTGAGCCATCAGCCCAGAGCCTGACGCGGGGCTCGAACTCCCGGACCGCGAGATCGTGACCTGGCTGAAGTCGGACGCCTAACCGACTGCGCCACCCAGGCGCCCCATTTGACCAGCACTTTAAGTGTCAAATAATTCTCCACACTGCAGCCAGATGGCTATTTAATATGCAAATCTAATCATGTCTTTCTTTTAAAAACCTTCACGTCTTCTCAAACACTTACTGGGTAAATGAGAAATCTGTGACGTAGCACACAGGACTAAATCTCTGACATATTTTGGTACTATCTGAAATTTCACATCCTCTGAGAAGTGTTCTTTGACTTACTAAGGCTTAGTTAGGTATCCCCGAGTATCTCTACTGTGGCACTGACCCATAATTATGTCTTTCTTTCTCACTACAGGCTAAATTCAAGGTGTAAGAATTTTCTAGATCCCTAGCACTATGTCAGGCAAATGAGAACTCTGTACACATTTGATGAATGAATGAATGAATGAATGAATGAAATGCTACGTTTTCATCAAATAGCTGAAAACCAGAAACATCACAAGGACTTTTTAAAGCAGCAGTTTTTAATAAGAGGGGCATTTAGTCATAATTAGGTAGGGAAAGGGTCAAGGATATAGTTTTCCACATTCTAAGATCGTATTAAGTTGTGAGATATATAAAATCAGAACTATTTGCACTTAACTTTCTTTTAATGCTTCTTCAGGCACATGGCAGGCACTTGCATATTACAAAGGTAAACATTTACAGAGTACCTATTATATCTCATGCAGTGTCCAAAACGTTTTCAAGAGTTCTGATGTGACAGAACTAAATAATTTTGATCGCTCTTCCAGCAATCGGAGGAAAAGCAAAACGTAAGTTCTTTTTATTACTGTTCCGTTAAGAATAGAAAGCTTATCTTTTGCACTTTCATTAACATCGCTTAATTCTTTAGCTATCAATGATGACTCAACTCCTCCGCAGTTAACTGTTATGGGACCGAAATCGAAATGCTTCCCATGCCAATTCAGCTCGTGACAATTTCCTAACTTTGATGAAAGCACACAGCAGGCTTTTAAGGTGACTGCGGACTTGAACAGGAAGGTTTCGCTTCCTTTTAAGGCATCATTCATGTCAAGGCCCAGTCTAATACATGAAAGAATAGAAAATTAAGATATTCTCCTCTCACTTTCTCTCTAAGGGGTAGCCACCACACAGAACTTGGATTTCTTGTACAAAGTGAGTAAACCTTCCCTGAAGTGACAGAAAAATTGGGCATATTTGAGAAACACACAAAGGGCGGACAGAAATGATGCTCCCCTGCTACCAGCTAGGTAGTGAAGTCTTCAGAATTAGTAGAATCCTCTTGTTCCTTCCACACAAGCGACACCCAATCTAGGAGCTCCCGTTTCCGGCACCCCCACTCCCTGCCCAGGTTACCTGTGGAAGCTGATGTTAATGTGCTTGTTGTAGGTAGTGGCACAGCCCGCCGCGGCGCAATTGGTCGGCATTTCCCTTTCCCCCTCATTCGGCGCTGTCTTAAGCCTGTTCTGAGGCGCTGGCTGCTACGCTTCCTTCGCGCAAAGGCTAGGCAAGCGAGGCAGGGGAAGGGCCCACCGACAGGAGTCGTGGGAACGGGGTGGGAAAGACGGGTTGTGTGTATTTGGGGGGGTGGTGGTGTCAACCTTCTGTCTCTTTATTAATATGGCGGACTTCAGCCAGCAGAGCAGACAGTCCTGGACCTCCGATCTCCTTCGTCTACCTTCACCAACATGGCGGACAAAAGCCACCCCCTCCCGGCCCCCAAAAGGCCGTGGGACTACTGCGTCTCTTTGGCAGCCGACCTCAGAGCAGTTAGAAAGGTGTCTCTTGCCCTCCCCCCATCACTATGAAACTCTTGCGGCCAAGATTAAGAACAGGCCCGCCCACCCCGCCACGCACCCAGATATCCCAATCCCGAGCCCGCGGTGGGTGTGAGGTATGGGTTGGAAGGACAAACCCGAAGGGAGAGAGAAGAAAGACTACAAGTCCCACTGAGAATCGCGTTGTCCGGCTTATTACCGCGTGAACTGGAAGCCTTGTTTCCTGCGTGCCGCAGGAAGCGACGTCACGGGCGAGCCACTTCCAGAGCCCCTTTCTCGCGAGGCGGAAGAGCCCCGAGCGCGGAGGAGCAAGGGGGCGCTAGGGAAGGGAACTGAATTGCGACGGTCCGGCGAGAAAGAGCTGGGGTGCGGGGAAGTTGGGGAGCAAAGCCCGCTAGGTGTCCGAGTAGGGTAAGGCCGCACCGACCGGGTCCGTTAGAAAAAAAGGGAACCGAGGAGGAAGGCAATTGTCGGGCGGATCCCCGGACGGAGGGCTAAGGTTGTGTGGAAGGCGCTGCTCCCGGGATGGCGACCGCAGATATTCCGGCCCCGGCCTCCAGTGGCCTCTCGCCCAAGGAAGAAGGGGAGCTAGAAGATGGGGAAATCAGCGACGACGATAACAACAGCCAGATACGGAGCCGGAGCAGCAGCAGCAGCAGTGGCGGCGGGCTGTTACCGTATCCACGGCGAAGGCCTCCTCACCCGGCCCGGGGCGGTGGATCTGGCGGAGGCGGTGGCTCCTCCTCGTCGTCGTCCTCTTCTCAGCAGCAGTTGAGGAATTTCTCACGCTCGCGGCACGCGTCGGAGCGGGGCCACCTCAGGGGACACAGCAGCTACCGACCCAAAGAGCCGTTCCGGTCTCACCCGCCCTCCGTGCGGATGCCTTCGAGCTCGCTGTCCGAAAGCAGCCCCCGACCGTCCTTTTGGGAACGGAGCCACATCGCCTTGGACCGTTTCCGCTTTCGAGGCAGGCCGTACCGGGGTGGAAGTCGCTGGAGTCGGGGGCGAGGAGGGGGTGAGCGAGGAGGCAAGTCGGGGGGCAGACCTCCTCTGGGAGGAGGAGCAGGATCCGGATTCAGCAGCAGTCAGGGCTGGCGAGAGCCCTCTCCACCTCGGAAGAGTTGTATCCTTAACGTGGCGGTCCGCCCTGGGTGTGTCACTTAACAAAGTTCCCTTTAGCGTCATTATTAGGTCTATGAGATGAGTAACTTTTCTGAACCATCAGAACCGCTTATTTGTCAGTGTCAATATACTAAAAGTAAGTTTCTCTTTGGTGATCCCCATGTGTCACACTATAGAGTCTTGTTTCTTAAGATTGGTTTACTGGGTGTATTATTGCTTTGTAATGTAAACGTGTATGGGTTGGCACCAAGTTAGTGAAATACAAGAAAGTCTAAAATCACATTTGTAATAGTACATCAGAAGCCTAGGTTTCATTAGCATTTGTTTGTATGTGAGGTTGATTTAGATTGTTAGAGGGGAAAAAAAAGAGTCAGTTTGGGGAATAGTGTTGATTATACCATATTGAACTTTGGCATTGAAAATTGTAAAGTTCTATTCTGCGTAATTCTACAGTTTTTATTTGTGATTCTGCTTTACCACTCTTGATTGATTCTTACACATTGCTGCCTTTTAAAGTGGGGGACAGGGAAAAGACCCGTAGCTTTACCAAGTCTGTTAATTCAGAGGTTTCAAATTCGTAAACTTTTAGTAAAACTTTACCGCCTTCTCTATGTTCACTTTTTGGACATTTTGTAACTCAGTGCTGACAAATGTAGGTTAGAGGAAGATAAACAGCATTTTAATTTTAATATATTGGAAGCCATGGAGTAAATGGGAGGGTGGAGATTATGGGGAGGTTGAGAAGGGAAATAGCAAAATACCTGGTTTTTGTCATCTCTAAGCCCATAATCTTTAACAGTTTAAATTTCCTTAAGGTTTATACTGGAGAATTAGTCATCTGAAGGTTTGCTAGTTTATGAGTTTGTAGAACTAGGTCTTATTTCATGATAACTGCATTAAAATAGTTTACTAAGTATAGTTATTACTGGTTGTAATTTCTATAGTGTAATGATTTTATAACATTAATTATATTTGGAACTTACGCGCAATGACATTTGTTTGGAAGACACGCAACATTATTTTTATAGAATATTTAGGACCAGATAGTTTTCTCCAGATTTTAGGATATAAAGGGGACAAGAAATGTAAGTTTAGGTAAGAAGTAGCAACTTCTGATGCTAGTGCCCAGAAAAAACTTAATTTTGCCACCAGAAGTTGGGTTAGGAGCATCCCAGGCTCATTTCAAAGAAAATCATGTAGATATTTAACTTTTAAAAAGAGGATGTTCTTTCAAAAAAAAAAATAAAAAAAGAAGAAGAAGAAGAAAAGAACTCTGCCTAAGATATTTTTTTAATGAAAGATTTGTTGTCGATTCTGAATCTAAAAAACAGGATGTTTAAGTACATATACGTATATTTTTTTAAGAATACAAGAGAGGAAGTTTGGAATTTGTGTTGGAGAGACAAACGTGAGTAAATAATTATAGTTTAATGTAAAGCAGTTCGTATTAAGGTATGTAAAAAGTACTGTGGGAGCAGAGTTTTTTCTTCATCTAATTGTATTAGAGAAGGTGGTGAGGAAGGGGGTTTGCCCAGCTCCTGCCTTTGCTTTTTTTTGTCCATTCATTCAATGCCAATTTGGCCTCTGTCACATGTACCTTTATTCATTGCTAAGCTTATGTTTTTATTAGTAAACAGGCATATGATGTGAAAAAGCACAAGAATATATCCAATCTGATTTCTGTAGTAACTTACCAGAAATGAGCTGTCTTGCTGTTTTTCTTTTCACAGATGCTGCTCTTAAGAAAAGGATGCTTATTTTGATCCTCTGCTCATTGTTTTCCTCATGAAGTATCATTAATCCACCCTAGGGTTGATAGTCTTTGTAAGAATTTGTGAAGGAAAACATAGTTTCCAACTACTTTTATATGATGTGAGCAAACAAAATTTGTCATACAAATATTTATTAATTCAAATTTCTAATACCAAGATTTTACTTAGGTTTATTCCTATATTTCACTGTGCAATTATAATAATGACATTTTAATTTTGCAGATATTACATTAAGAAAGAATAAAGGTTATGGGAAACCTGGCTGGCTCAGTCATTAGAGCATGTGACTCTTGATGTTGGCGTCATAGGTTTGAGCCCCATGTTGGGGGTAGAATTTACAAAAAAAAAAAAAAAAGAAGAAGGGTTATACTGTGGTTCATTTGTGTAATTAATGTGGAAGTAAAGTAACATGAGTACAAGTTTTTTGCTTTTTTTGTTTTGTTTTGTTTTTTAACTCTTTTTCTGTAATGATTAAGGTATGCTGATTGCAGCTTTAAAAAGGTAGAATGAACCAGATTCTGTTGTGGCACTTATTTTCATTCTCATTCATTTAAAATTTTTCTTAGTGATAGACAGATGCTCAGTCAGTCTTAGCATGTTTCCTTTGGATGACTACTGTTTTACACTTTCTAATCTGATGAGAGCTAACATAATTAGGCCAGTGTCTCTCATCAGTAAAAGTCATTTCATTTTCACCTGCAGTTGTAAAGGTTGAATAGCAGTTCTTTTTTTAAACCAGATCTGAGGTAGAAATTGCATTTTAACTAGCTTAAAATTAAATCTTTTAAATGTTGGTTTCATCCTAGTTGTCATATATTAGAAATAGATTTCATTTAGCCTTGATGGAGATTACTTACAGTTGTAACTGAATTACTTTTCCTCATTTTTCTTTTATTTTTTTTGTCAGTGTATTGAATCTTTTTCCTCTACAAATCTTTCCAAGGTCTTCAGTTTTATTTTTTTTAATCACTGTGGTTGTGCCTTTAGATGGCTCTACTGAAAAGTGAGATGTAAATGCAGCTAATTAGTGAATTCATGTACAAAGAGTAATGTGGGTTAGGGGGGCAAATAATGCTCTAGCTTCACATAGGAGGTGACATTTCAATTTTGAATTGGGGTCAGTTTGAAGAACCGAAAAATCTAAATACAAAGCTGTGCATGATTGTGATTAACGGGGAAATTGTAAGATTGGAAAGGAAGTACAGGTCAAATCATGAGGCATTATATGCCATTGTAAGGATTTTGGACTCTGTTCTTAATGAGATTTAAACAAGGGGAGAGATCTGATCAGATTTGTGTTCTAGAAAGATTATTAGTGCAACAGAGTGGGAGGTGGCTTGTGGGAGATAAAACCCCAAATATCTATCATGAGGCAAGACTTCTCCCTTGTATTGTGTAAATGTATGGAAGTGCGTTAGAATGCTCAAAAGGAAAAGTGAAAGAGGCTTAAATAGAGCTTACTGAAGAGCACCATTATTGCGGAGTTAGAAAGGAGTCATGAAGACTTAAAGGAAAAAAGAAGGTAGGGAAACAGGAGGAAAGTGGGGTTAGGGAAGCCAAGAGAGAAGTGGTTTGCAGTGTCCAAAGCTGCAGAGAGGTCAGGTGAAATAAAGTTTGAAAACACGGTGGATAAACAAACTCAGCCAGCAGAATCTAGATTTTGTTTGAAGAGTAAGATAATGAGAAACTAGTATTCTTTCAAGAAACTTGGCTCTGCAGAGGTTAGATCAGAGGTCCAAAGATTTACTAAAACAGTTTTGCTGTAGAACTGTTAAGATGTTGAGATGTAAGTGGTAATGCTGGTTTAGTTTCTAAAATTATTGGTGAAAAAACAATACTTGGTGGTGATTCCCATTCTTCTATTCATTATTAGGGAAATTGAACAATATCTGGAGGCTGATTGTCCTGTAAATTGTTAAACAGAGGAACCATCTTTAGGGAACTGTAATGTTATATCCTAGCCAGTTTAAATGATCTATAAAGGACATATTGTATTAAAATCACATAAAGTACTTATCTTTAAATCTTGTTAATTTCTAGGCAGAAGTGAGGGATAGCAATTTTCACCTATGTTAATTATTTTGAATAAGAATAGTATTGGAATTTTGTAGCCATTTCCAAGGAAAAAGTTATGTTCTATGTATCACTTGTTAGAGAAGAAGAAAAAATTTGGTAGTTATCCTTATCTTCAGGGACAAATTAGTTTACAAAATACATTTTGAATGCTATTGAAAGATTTTATTATTTTTTTTATAGTATAACTGCCTTCATTGTCTTAGTTGTGCATATGTTGGATATTAGTATATTTGAGGAGCTCTAAGATTGTTATGTACTAGGTATTTAAGAAAATGCTATTTATAAACTAGTTTTAGCTATTAGCTGTCAATGTTCTTTTTTTATCTCTTTTTTGAAAATTTGAGACTTGAGAAGAAACTGAAAGAAGAAATGTTTCCTTCTGATTTATGAAAGGTAAATTATCCACACCTGTGACAAACCAGTTTCTCCTCCTCTTTCAGAAAGGAATTTTTAACATCCAGCATATTATGGCTTTTTCTGATAACCTCAGAAGGAAGGCTGCTGTAGACCTCTAAGTGGTTGGAATACCTGTAGTTACTGTGGGTAACAACTGACCTTAGTGATTTTGTAAGTGGATTATTTTATGTGGTTACTTATTCAGTTTGAAATATGGGCGCATAATGAAAGTGGGCATTAGCACATATGTTGAATGGACTTTAGTAATTTGAAACTACCAATTCATCTTTTTTAAAAAACAGATAAAAAAGGGAGGTAATTAATTTATAACTTAATGTGTTTTTGTTAAATTTACTGGAAAATTTTTGGAAACTGGTTTCCTTAATATGCTGTTCAGCCAAAAGTTTTGGAAGATCTCCATCAAGAAAACAGAATTATTCATCTAAAAGTGAAAACTGTGGGGAAGAAACTTTTGAAGACTTACTTTTGAAGTATAAGCAAATACAGTTGGAACTAGAGTGCATCAATAAGGATGAAAAACTAGCTTTGAGTAGCAAAGAAGAGAATGTGCAGGAAGATCCTAAAACATTGAACTTTGAGGACCAAACAAGCACTGATAATGTCAGTATTACAAAGGACCCAAGTAAAGAAGTAGCTCCTGAGGAGAAAACGCAGGTCAAAACTTTTCAGGCATTTGAATTAAAACCACTCAGGCAAAAATTGACTTTACCAGGGGATAAGAACCGGTTGAAAAAAGTTAAAGATGGAACAAAACAGCTTTCCCTGAAATCTGACACTACTGAACCTAGTCAAGGTAATGGAATAAAAAATTTCAATTACTACTAAGATTCTTTCTTTATGGGGTAACTAGTCATTTTGATACTGTGTTTCATTGAAATTGTTTTGATACCTCATCTGTGAATTCTTCTTGCACTTTCTAGATAGACAGTCATTATTCAATAATGATAGGTTTAGATTCATTCTGATCTTTCTTTTTTGGCCTTACATGCTGGTCAAGACTTCTAATATATTTTTTAAAATAAGCAATAATGTGAACACCTTTGTTCCCTACCTTAAAGGAATGCTTTGGATATTTACTTTTCACATGATGTTAGGTTTTTTAGAGATATCCTTTATTGAGTAAAAAGTTTTTTCCCCCTATTATTTGACATTTTCAGCATGAATGGATGTTGAAGTTTATCGTATCTTTTTTCTTCATTGAGAAGAACATGTATTTTTCTCCTTTAATTTATTAGTGTAATGGATTATATTGTACTGTTAAACCACCTTTGTATTCTTGGGATAATTCCATTTTGTGATATATCATTTCTGGGTTGGATTTGCTAATTTTTTCTTTTTCTCTTTTTTATGAAGGTATAAGTTATATGCAGTAAAATTTAGCCTTTTTAGTGTATAGTTCTTTAAGTTTTGAGAAATACAGGCAGTTGGCTAACCATTGCCAGCTACCACAATTAAGATCTAGAACAGTTTTGTCACCTCTCACAGATTCCCCCATGTCCCTTTGCAATCAATTCCTTCTTCCCCCAGCCCACCAGGTAACTACTGATGGGTTTTCTGTCCTTATAGTTTTGCCTTTTCCAGAATGTCATATAAATGGAATCGTTCAATATATTGCCTTTTGATTCTGGATTCTTTCATTTAATAGTGTATTTCAGATTCATCCTTGTTATTGTATGTACCACTAGTGCATTCTTATTGCTAAATGTGCCATTGTATGGCTGTGCTACAGTTTGTTTATCCATTTCCCACTTGAGGGATATTTGGGTTAGAATTTTTCATCTGGGTTTATAGGCTAATTTTTTCCCTTCTTTTCCCATGCCAAATTCTAGTATAAGGTTATGATATGCTCAAAATGAGCTGGGGAGTGGTTTCCCCTATTTTCAAGAATAAGTTAAGATTAGAATTGTTCCTGGGATATTTGGTAGGCTTTGTTGGTAGAAGTGTCTGGGCCTGTGTAGAATTTTTTCTGGGAAGGTTTTAAACTGTTGACTGTTCATGCTTTCTATTTCTGGTTAAGGCAGTTTAGGTAAAACATACTTTTCTAGTAAAGTGTCCTTTTCCTGTAAGTTGTAACATTTTTAAAAAATTATTAATATTAAAAACATTTTTTTAATGTTTATTTTTGAGAGAGAGAAAGAGCATAAGCCAGGAAGGGGCAGAGAGAGAGGGAGACACAATCTGAAGCAGGTCCAGGCTCTGAACTGTTAGCACAGAACACGACGCAGGGCTTGAACTCACAAACGGTGAGATCAGGACCTGAGCCAAAGTCAGATGCTAAACTGACTGAGCCACCCAGGTGCCTCTATAAAAAATTATTATTAAGAATCTCATTTTTCTATTACAGCGTTTATAAGTTGTATCACCCCTGTTTTTAAATTTTCTTAGAAAGAAATCCGTAGCTTTTTAAACTTACGGGTTTTCAGCCTCTCTTCTATTAAGATCATTTTGAGTTATGAAATTTCTACTTCAGCTGTTTGTGATATGTAATTTTCTGCCATTTATTCTAAATATTTGCGAGTTTTGTTTTTCTTTGATCTGTAGGCTATTTGGAAGTATGTTTCTTAACTTCCAAGCATGGAGGTTCTTCAGCTGTATTTTTTGTTATTGATTTCTAAGTCAGTCATATTGTCAGAGAATGAGATATTAGAGAAAGATAGAATGAGAATTTACTGTCATTTATTTGTAGAGATTTGCTTTATTGTATGTGATTGATTTTTATAACTCTTCTGTGTGTGTTTGAAAGGAATAAATGGATCGTTAGATATGTTTTTTTATGTTCACATCTTCCTTCATTTTTTGATCTGCTTGATTAACTACTGAGAGGTTAAAGTCAGCCACTATGATGATGGATTTATGGTTTTCAGTTTTTGCTTTAACTACCCTGAGACTAAGGAATTGACTCATTATTCTAATTATTATGTAGTGGCCTTCTTTATCTCTAGCAATGTTTCTGCCTAAAAGACTTATGGTAACAGTCCACACCATCTTTCTTTTGGTAAGTATATATGCCTTGTATATCATTTTCCATTCTTTTAGTCTTTCCATATCCTCATGTCTCAAATGTCACTTGTACATAGTATAGAACTGGATTTCATTTGTAATTTAGTCTGACAATCTTTGTTCTTTAACTAGAATATGTATTCCATTCACATTTTTCATGATTACTGATATTTGGATTTTTTTTTTCTTGCCTCTTTTGTTTTTTGGGCTTTTTTTTCCAAACATTTTTTTTTTCTTTATTTATTTTGAGAGAGAGCAAGAGAGGAAGGGGAAGAGAGAAGGAGAGAGAGAATCCCAAGCAAGCTCCATGCTGTCAGTGCAGGACCTGATGCAAGGCTCAAACTCATGAACCATGAGATCATGACCTGAGCCGAAATCAAAAGTCAGACACTTAACTAAGCCACCCAGGCGCCCCTTTGTTTGCCCTTTTTTAAAGATAGTTGTCTAGGTTTGAAATTCTATATTGGCTAGTTACATTCTCAAAATATTGAAGATATTTTCTGGCTTCCATTATTGATATTGAAAAGTTCACTATCAGTCTTAATAGTTTCTAATTTGAAGGTAGTTTATTTTTCTCTGCTTGCTTTAAAAATCCCATTTTTGTCTTTGATGTTCTGTAGTTTAACTATGATGTGTTGATTGCAGATTTCTTTTTATTTATCCAGCTTGGCATTTGTTGTGCTTTTTGTTTTCATTGATTCTGAAGAATTGTCATTATTGCTTAAATATTTTCCCATTCTCTTTCTTTTGTGGAATTCTGTATATCTGTATGTTATATCAAATCATCTCACTTTATTTTCCATTTCTCCTAATTTCCTTTAAGTTTCTGTCTCTTTGGTTTTTGTTTTGTTTTGTTTTGTTTTGTTTTGTTTTGTTTTGTTTGTAAGGTTTTTTACTTTGATAGAGAGGGAGAGCATGAGCAGGGGATGGACAGAGAGGCAGAAAGAGAATCCCAAGCAGGCTCTGACATGGAGCTTAATCTCATGAACTGTGAGATTGTGACCTGAGCTGAAATCAAGTGTTGGATGCCCAACTGACTGACTCCTAGTTTTCATCTCTTTGTAAATCTGTGCTACATTCTGTGAAGTTTCTTCTCATATATCTTTCAGTTCACGGATTCTCTCTTTAGCTGTGCCTGATTTGCCTGAAGCTCACCTATTGAATTTTAAATTTCAGTTATAGTTTTTATTTTATTTTATTTTTAAATTTTTTTTTCAACGTTTATTTATTTTTGGGACAGAGAGAGACAGAGCATGAACGGGGGAGGGGCAGAGAGAGAGGGAGACACAGAATCGGAAACAAGCTCCAGGCTCTGAGCCATCAGCCCAGAGCCTGACGCGGGGCTCGAACTCACGGACCGCAAGATCGTGACCTGGCTGAAGTCGGACGCTTAACCGACTGCGTCACCCAGGTGCCCCAATATAGTTTTTATTTTAGTATTTCATTTTTATTTTGTTTTTCAAATTACTTTGGTCATTCTTTTTAGATTTTTCTGCTTAGTTTTTCAAATTTATTTCTTTTTTCTAAATAGTATTTTTAAAATTTATTTTATTTTAGAGAGAGAGAGAGCGAGTTGGGGAGAGAAAGAGAGAGAGATTTTTAAAATATATTTAAAAAAACATTTATTTATTTTGAGAGACAGAGAGAGCAAGTGGGGGAGGGGCAGAGAGAGAGGGAGACAGAATCCCAAGCAGATTCTGGGCTGACAGCACAGAGCCTGATGGGCTAAAACTCCCAAACAGATCATGACCTGAGCTGAAATCAAGAGTCAGACCTTAACCAACTGAGCCACCCAGGCGCCCTGAGAGACTGAGAAAGAGATAGGACGAGAAACTTAAGCAGGCTTCATGCTCAGCAAGGAGCCTGATACAGGGCTCGATCCCGCGACTCTGGGATCGTGACCTGATGTGAAATCGAGAGTCAGATGCTCAACCAACTGAGCCACCCAGGCACTCCTTTTTAAATTTAAAGAAAAAATTTATTTTTTAATTTTATTAGAAAGAGTGAGCAGATAGGGTAGAGGAGCAGAGGGAGACGAAGAGAATCTTCAAATTTATCTTTCTTTTTTTTTTAATTTTTTAAAGTTTATTTATTTTTGAGGCAGAGAAAGAACGTAGTGGGGCAGGCTCCAGGCTCTGAGCTGTCAGCACAGAGCCCAATGTGGGACTTGAACTCACAAACCATGATGTTTTGTTTTTTTCTTTTCCTTTGCTAATTTCCAGTATCTAAGGTTTTTATGGGTTTCATTTCTGGTTCCCATATTTTGGTGCCTTCTTTTCTTGAATGTTTAGTGATTAGTTTCTTTTTCTTTTCTTTCTTTTTTCTTTTAAAAAAAAAATTTTTTTTAATGTTTATTTATTTTTGAGAGAGAGAGAGCAAGTGGGGGAGGAGCAGAGAGAGAGACACAGAATCTGAAGCAAGCTCCAGGCTCCAAGCCATCAGCACAGAGCCCGATGCGGGGCCTGAACTCACAAACTGTGAGATCATGATCCGAGCCAAAGTCAGACACCCAACCGACTAAGCCACCCAGGCACTCCTCCTTTATTTATTTATTTATTTATTTATTTATTTATTTTTTTTTTTACAGGTGTTCATTTTTCTTTCAGTTTTTTCGGTGGGAATTTTTTGAGACCTGGGACAAAGATGGATTTCTAAGGGAGAGCTTGTTTTTGCCACTGTCAGGCACCTGAGTAGACTTTTGTTCTGGGAGTACTTTATATTCGAAGTTTTCAAGGCCACCCATGTAGTATAGATTGGGTTATAAACCTGAGTGGTGACTGATTTTGGTTACACTTACTCAGGGATGTGTTTTTTCCTCCTCAGTTTAGCACCATGATTCCAGGCAGTCAGTTTCAAAAAGAGTAACTCAGTGGGATAGAAAAGACACAAGTAACTATTAGTAAGAGTTATGTATGAAATAATGAGTTATGTATAAAAGTATACATGAGAGTATAATAAAAGCTATGTATGAAAGCCTGCAGTAATACAGGGGATGGATCAGATATGTCCACCCCTGGGCTTGGAAAATTTTCATAGTGATGGAAGTGTTTGATATGTGCCTCAAAAAAATGAGTTTTTTTGACTTGGGAAGTTAGAAGGAACCAAATGAGCAGATAAAGCACAGAGAATTTTTAAAGGATAATTGAGATTGATCTAGTACGGGCGCAGTTTGGGATATATGGTATATTTCTGGGAGGGGTAAAAGGGTAGATTGAGATCAGATTGCAGAGGGACTTGAATGTCTTGGCTAAGGAATTTAGATTTTCTTAAACATCACGTATGCCACTGAATATTTTTAAACAGGAAAATGATATTATCAGGTATCTTTTTAGAAAAGTAACTGATAGCAGTGTAGAAGGGGAGGGATTGGAGGAAAACCAAAAGAGCTAAAATTTATATGAATCAATAAATTATTTGGTTAGTGTTTCTTCATATGCATCCTGCAGCTGCCACCATCCAGCCCTCCCAGCTCTTCAGTAAGACTCTGCCATCAAGCCTTTAAGTTGTTAGTGATCAGCTTCTTTTCCATTTCTCTCAACAACTCTTCTAAACCTGTATCATTTTTTTCAGGCCTTTTACTCAACTTTATTGAGTAAAAATAATGTCAGTCTATGAGTGTGCCTCTTATTTCCGGTTCTCTCACTCAACTTCCAACTTTTCACTTTCTGATTATAAACTTATATCCATATTGATTTTCACTTCAGTGTTTCCACACTGATGAAATGGAGACTTTCTTTTTGTTTATGGTCACTTGTTTTAACCTGTACTCCTGGCTCTACTTTCTACCATCTTTCGGACCTTGCGCTACGTCTGTTGTTTATTTTGATTCATCTTTAACCACATTCTCTTAAGGGGTTATTATAAACATTTGCGTTTTTTTCCTTCCCAAACTTAATCACTCTCTCCCCACTCTGTATTCTCCCATAACTTCTGTCTTTTCAGACAGACTTCTGGAAACACTAACCTGTGCTGACTCTCTTCACTATACCTCTCATTCCCTCTTAATACAATGTAATCTGCTTTTTCTGCTCCTTACCTGAATACTGAAACTAGTCAGGGCTGGATTACTTGATGTCATTGCAAAATTAATTTTTCATTTTCCTACATTTTTTTATTTCATTCTTCCATTCACTCAAATTAAGCACTTGAATTCCAGACTTGTTGAAATATATCCGTGAACAAAGTAGCCAGTCATTTATGCCTTCATCGGCCTCCATTTTAGAAAGGGGAAAGTAAATATGATTTGTAAATAACAGTTATGGAAAAAGTATAGCAGGGTAAGTAGGAGGGCGGTAGCAGGAATAGGTTGCAGTGTTAATGAGTGATCAGGAGAGGCCTGAATTTGGACAAAGGTTTAAATGAAGCCTTTGAAGACAGTGAGGGAATAGCCAAATGGGTATCTGGGGAAGAGCTAGGCAAAGAATAAATAGAGCAGTGGTTTTCTAACCTTGTTCATTGGATCAGCCTTACCTGGGCACTTGATAGAAATGCAAATGATCATGCCTTATCTTAGATCTGCTGAATTGGAAATTCTGGAAGTGGGGACTAACAATCTATATTTGGCAAGCATTCTTGTTGATTCTTTTTTTTTTTTTTTAATTTTTTTTTAATGTTTATGTTTGAGAGATAGAGACAGAGCATGATCAGGGAAGGGCAGAGAGAGGGAGACACAGAATCCAAAGCAAGGTCCAGGCTCTGAGATGTCAGCACAGGGCTCGATATGGGGCTCAAACCCACGAGCCATGAGATCATGACCTGAGCTGAAGTGGGACACTTAACCGACTGAGCCACCCAGGTGCCCCCATTCTTGCTGATTCTAATACCTGTTAATAAAGTTTGAGAATCTGTGAACCAGGATAACTACTGTTAAGGGAGAAGGATATTGGCATATTTGGGGAATAACAGGGAGGCCTCTGCCACTAAAGAAAAAAGCATGGGAGTGCTGAATAGTGGGAAAGAAGAGGTCAGGGATGATGGGTTGGGTTAGATCATGTAGAGCCTTATAAGAATTTTGTGTTTTATACTGAGTGAAATGTGAGCTACTGTGGAGTCTTGAGCAAAGGACTGGCATAATTTGTTGTATATTCTCAAAGGACCATTCAGGTTACAATGTTGAGAATATTCTATAGGGAGTAGATGTATCTATTATATTCAGTGATGTTTTTCTTGATAATCTTGAAAATTTGGGATTTTTGTAATACCATACACATCTGGAATTTCATATAACCTGATTTTCCTTTTTTAAAACTAATTAAAATAAAATTAGTTTTCATTTGTAATTTCTTACTGTTGATGTCCTTCCTCAGTGTTCCATTCTCCAGGAGTGTTCTTAATTACTATAATTTTAACTACTACCTATATCCTGACGATTGTCTTTAACTCAGTTTAGAATTCTAGCTAATACTGTGTGACTGCACAAGACCAATTTTCATTTTGGAAGTATTGAGGCAAAATTGAAATAATTGTATTGTTAGAGACCTGTAACAATGGTAGGACAGTGCCTAAGTACATGTTTGGTGAATTAAACCATTACTTGCTTTTATAAACTTTGCGTAAAGTTCTATTTATAGTTTGAAATTTATGGTTTGTACTTATTTTTAAGGTAGCATTGTGCTCATAAGGTACCTGCCAGCTTAATGTAAATTCTGTTATTCGAATAATTACTTTTATTTCAGAAGTCATTTTTTATCAAAGTACAGTTTTAACTTATTTGATATTTTTAATTTCGTCTTATAACTTTCAGAGATAAAGCTGATATGAGAAGCTTGGTCAGATTTTCATTCTAATAACATCCTTTCCTTTTCGTTCAAATATTGTGGAAATGAGAGACCTTTTAAAATAATAACTACTAAATATCATACAGCATTTCATTTTAAATTGATTGTAGCTATTTATTGAGTATTCAGAGTATGCTGTTTTATTTTAAAGGATTAGAAGATAAAGAACAAAATTTAACAAGAAGAATTAGTGCCTCTGACATTTTATCTGAAAAGGTAAGATACTGCTTTTTGGAATTGGGTGTCTCTGTAAAACTGATTCTTGCTCACTTTGCTCACTTCTTGTGAAAGAAGATTCTGTCTTGCTTTTTGCTCATTTTCTTTATCATTTTTTCATCATTACCTCCATTTGGACATAAGCCTTAAATATAAGAAAATCTGGAGAGATGTCCTGAAGTGTCTTTGCACTGGGTTCAATTGAATTGAAAAATTTTTTAATGTTTATTTTTGACAGAGAAAGCATGTGTGTGCACAAGTTGGGGAGGGGCAGACAGAAATGGAGACACAGAATTGACACAGGCTCCAGGCTCTGAGCCGTTAACACGGGACCCGATGTGAGGTTCGAACTCCCGAGCCATGAGATCATGACCTGAGCCAAAGTCCGACGATTTTCGTATATATATCCATAGATGATCTTTTTGCTTGTTAGTTTTTTGAAACTTTTAATTTTCACCCAGAGATTGTGTTTTCCTACTTTTGGGAGGTTATCCTGTATTGGAAATCTTTGGAGTTAGACCTTGACCAGCTTTTCAGTTCTAGTCCCTCCTCTTACTAGCTGAGTGATCTTGCGTAAGCTCTTTAGCCTTTACTTGCCTCTATTTTCTTTTCTACAAAATGAATTTAATGTCGTCTGTTTTCTGGATTGTGGTGAGGTTCAGCAGGATAAAGTACAGAAGCACCAAGTACTGTGTTTGATACATAATAGCTTTCAATAGCCCAAGCCTTTTTTTTTTTTAATTTTTTTTTTATTTTCAAGAGTGAGAGAGACAGCACAAGCAAGGGAGGGACAGAGAGACAGGGAGACACAGACTCCAAAACAGGCTCCAGGCTCTGAGCTGTCAGCACAGAGCCCAACATGGGGCTCAAACTCTTGAACCTGGAGATCATGACCTGAGCCAAAGTCAGCCACTCAACTGACTGAGCCACCCATATGAAATACCTTCAGTTCCTTCTTTTAAGATTTCACTTTTTTTTTTTAATGTTTATTTTTGAGAGAGACAGAGTTTAACGGGGGAGGCGCAGAGAGAGAGGGAGACACAGAATCTGAAGCAAGCTCCAGACTCTGAGCTGTCAGGACAGAGCCTGGTGCAGGGTTTGAATGCACGAACAGTGAGATCATGACCCTAGCCGAAGTCACACGCTTAACTGACTGAGCCATCCAGGCACCCCTTATTTCACTTAGTTTTTATGAGTAAATCAAAATGATGCAGAGAGCCTAGGAGCTTTAGGAAAGAGGTGGACCTGAATTTAAGATTGATAATATAACAGGTACATATATATATATGTATGCACACACATATACACTTGTATATGTTTTGAATGTTCTCACAATAACCTGCTAAATTAAGTTGACATTTTCTGGTTTACAGATGAGGTAAGATTCATATGGGTAGATTAAGTGACTTGCCTAAAGTTATGTAGGACTTAAGTGTCAGAGCAAGGAGTTGAATGAGGTTCAGTGCTCTTGCTAATGAGGTAGCTGCTTTAAGTAGCATATAGTTGTGTGACAGAATCAGTAACTTTTTTATTCCAAAAGAATAAAAAGTAATCAAAGACTTTTAAGTCCCAATGAAATGGTGATGATAGCTTTATTTTAAATTCTCTAGATCAGCAGTATCCAATAGAATTTTCTGCAGTAATGGAAATGTCCTTTATCTGCAGTCTCCAGTATGGTAGCTATTAACCACATGTGGCTTTTAAGCACTTGAAGTGTGATTAGTATGGCAGAGGAACTAAATTTCCTACTCAATTTTAGTTAATTTAAATTTAAATAGCCACATGAGGGCTCATTGCCACCATACTGGATAGCACAGCTGTAGAATGTCCGTACAAAGCGGTAGAATTTGGTATGTTTTTTTAAAATTTTTATTTATTTATTTTTTTAACACCTACTCATTTTTGAGAGAGAGAGAGAGATCATGAGTAGGGGAGGGGCAGAGAGAGAGAGGGATACACAGAATCTGAAGCAGGCTCTAGGCTCTGAGCTGTCAGCACAGAGCCTGACGCAGGGCTCAAACTCATGAACTCTGAGGTTTTGACCTGAGCCAAAGTCCAAAGCTCAACAGACTGAGCCACCCAGTCTCCCCAAAAAGATAATTTTTCAGTTCATTTGTTACATATATTTCCCAGCAATGCAAAGAGTAACTATATCCTGGTTTGGATAAAGTAAAGTACTGACATATGTGATGGTAATTCAGTTAGGCACTTAAAATAGTTCATAGTAAATTGAAGCCCGTAGGAAGGATCCATAAAGAAAGGTTTCTTTATTCTTAGGTGTTAAATAATTTAATTGGATATTAGGAAAAAGGTGATTACAATTCACCTATAAGTAAAAGTCATTAGATAAGTGGGCCTTAACCGTTGTTGTGAGTCATAGTTTGTTTTGATTCCCTGCTTTATAAATACACATAAAGGGGGGCGCCTGGGTGGCTCAGTTGGTTGAGCGTCTGACTTCGGCTCAGGTCATGATCTCACAGCTTGTGAGTTCGAGCCCCACATCGGGCTCTGTGCTGACAGCTCAGAGCCTGAAGCCTGCTTCTGCTTCTGTGTCTCCCTCTCTCTGCCCCTAACCCCCTTGCATTCTGTCTCTGTCTCTGTCAAAAATAAAATAAAACATTAATAAATAAATAAATAAATACACATAAAGGAAAAACAGTTTTGCATTTAACCTCAAAGGGTGGGGACGACAGAGGACTCCCAAAATCTCTCTTCCCACCAAATCCATGTACTCAATTTAGAACCTCCGTTTTGTTTGCCTGACATTACATTTTAGCTAAGATGTGGAGAATAGATTAATTTTTTAAATTATCTCAAAAAAGGTAGAGTGAAAAATGTAAGAAGGTATTTCAGTTGGAAAAAAAATTTCAAACATTTGCTTGTAACCTGTTTTCCTATTTCAGCTTCCCTGAAGAAAAGTCTTGGGTGTTCAAAATATTTTAAATGTTCAGATACATATCTGTAGTTTTAGAACATGTAATGTTCAAATATAAGTAAATCTAATTTAAAGAATAATAAAATATGTATTTAAAAAAATATTTTTTAAGTTTGTTTATTTTTAAGAGAGAGAGCAAGCAGGGGAGGGGAAGCGATAGAGGGAGAGAGAGAATCCCAAGCAGGCTCTGCACTGTCAGCACAGAGCCCAATATAGGACTTGAACTCACAAACCCGGGAGATCATGACCAGAGCCAAAACCAAGATTTGGACACTTAACCGACTGAGCCACCCACGCACCCCAAAATACGTATTTTTTTTAAAGTTTGCAAATTTCAACCTTGACATTCAGTGTACTGAATTCTCTGTATTCCTTGTAACACTAGTAAATCACATGATTACAGAACCACTTCATTCTTTATTCTTTTAAAAAAAATTTTTTTTTAATGTTTGTTTATTTTTGAGAGAGAGAGAGACAGAGGGCAAGTGGGGAAGGAACAGAAAGCGTGGAGACATAGAATCCGAAGCAGGTTCCAGGCTATGAGCTGTCAGCACCGAGCCGGAGGGGGGGCTCGAACCACGAACTGTGAGATCATGATGATTAGAGTCATGACGCTTGAGACGCTTGAGAGTCCGATGCTTAACCGACTGAGTCACCCAGGCGCCCCATTTAAAAAAAAAAAAAATTTTTTTTTTTTTTAAATGTTTAGTTATTTTTGAGAGAGAGAGACAGAGGGTAAGTGGGGGAGGAACAGAGACATTCTTCATTTGTTAAGCCACCTCTGGGTTGATTTCTTCTTGCATTTGTTGTCATCAGATTTTTACTTGTTTGGGAAGTTCAGTTAAATGCTGATCTCTGACCTTTAACTTTCCTTTTTTTTTTTCTTTTTACATCATCCTGTTCCATCAGTTATATCCACCTCTTCTAACCCTTCAACTTACATATACACACACACAGTCTACAGATTGATCTTCTATATCATAGGGACTGAATTAGGATGTAGGGCTGTGCGGAAAGTAGTTTAGTTTCCTTATTTCAGTTACATTGCTATTTAAATATTTGCCTTACAGCTAACTTTAAATTCTGATCTTAGGAAAGATTTGACTTGGTAAAATGTTTAAGGTTAAATAATAGAACTAAAAAATTGCAACTGTTTATTTTTTTAAAGAAACTTGGTGAAGATGAAGAGGAACTGTCTGAACTACAACTTCGACTTTTGGCTCTTCAGTCAGCCAGTAAAAAATGGCAACAAAAAGAACAGCAGGTGATGAAAGAAAGCAAAGAAAAGTTGACTAAGACGAAAACTGTACAACAAAAAGTTAAAACCAGTACAAAAACACATTCAGCCAAAAAAGTTAGCACTACAGGTGATTGATCATTTCTGTTAAATTCTTTAAAAAAATTCTTTTTAATGTTTTTTTATTTTTGAGAGAGGGAGAGAGAGACAGAGTGCGAGCAGAGGGAGGGGCAGAGAGAGAGGGAGACACAGAATCTGAAGCAGGCTCCAGGCTCCAGGCTCCAGGCTCCAGGCTCCAGGCTCCGAGCTGTCAGCACAGAGCCCGACGCAGGGCTCGAACTCACAAACCGGGAAATCATGACCTGAGCCAAAGTCAGACGCTTAACCGACTTAGCCACCCAGGTGCCCCTGTTAAATTCTTTTAATTGATTTCATACATCAGTATCAAGATTAAAAAAAAAAATTTTTAATTTTAGAGAAAAAACGCAAGCGGGGGGAGGGGAGCAGTGGGGAGAGAGAGAGACCATCCCAAGCAAGCTCCACACTTGGCACGGAGCCTAATATGGGATTCAGTCCTATGACTCTGGGTTTGTGACCTGAGCCGAAATCAAGAGTCAGACACTCAACTGACTGAGCCACCTAGGTGCCCCTAATTTCAAGATTTTAACTCACAAAGTTTTGAGTTTTCAGAATTACAGGGCCCTGAATGGGGGACAATCCTGTATAAACAGAACTTGGAGGAACAGCTGTATATTTGACTTAACAATAATGAAAATAAATTATAAAGCTCTTGTTTTCTTTTATGTAGGAAATTCTAACTCTAGTAGGTACTGATGTTTCTGTATTTTCTATTTAAAGCTAAACAGGCATTAAGGAAGCAGCAAACAAAGGCTTGGAAGAAACTACAACAACAAAAAGAACAGGAAAGACAGAAAGAAGAGGATCAGCGGAAACAAGCTGAAGAAGAAGAGAGAAGGAAAAGAGAAGAAGAAATCAGAAAAATTCGAGATCTCTCAAATCAGGAAGAGCAGTACAATCGATTCATGAAATTGGTTGGTGGAAAGAGGAGATCAAGAAGTAAGGTAAAGAGTGCTAAAATATAAAATCAAAATGTTATTCAAATTTAAGTGTCTTTGTTGTCTTTTATCATAAAGTCAGTCAATTAAGAAAAAGCGTAGATCTCTTGTATTTGATAGAATTTGATAAAACTTTTTTGGGGACATGAGAAGGTTGGTTATAATTGAGAATGAGCCTTATATAGTTATAGATAATAGAAATAGAAGAAATGAAAGACTAAAATATGGTTAGCAAAGTCTGCTTTTGGCTTTTTCATCCTTCTGTATTTAGAAGAAAGTGAGATTACTAAATTGTAGTATAGACCTATCCAAAAAAAAAAAAAAAAAAATGGCCATACCTTAAGTTATAAGGGCAGAATTTCATTAGTTGTTTTTTTGGTTTTTGTTTTTTAACATATGTTTAGTATTGTAGAATTAGAAGTGTGTCATGACCAGTTGGTATGGAATGTTTTAAAGAAAGTTAAATCATCATAGTCTGACTGCTTGTGGCTACTTTAGTTATTAAGCATTTAGTTTAAGCATTAAGAATTTATTATGTAAAGTCATTAATAATTAAGTCATTGGTTTTTATGGATGGTGTTAGGCAGTAAATTGGAGATTTAATATCAGTCTCTAGTGGTATAAGTGACAAATATTAGAATTTTGAGGTTTGAGACTAGTGAATGGACTGTTGAAGAGAGGGATGTTAAAAAGTAAAAGCACTTTGTAGGGAGTCAGGAGTTAGGTTTGTTTAAGCAAGGAATTTATCAATATACTTTGAACTTCTAAAAAGTACTTTGATAGAATCTCTTTTAGAGAAAAGTGTTGCACTTTTACATGACTCTTTATCCATCAGGATTGGTTTTGTTAGATTTTGGTTTATTAAGAACTGTCTCTGAGTGAAACGTGTAAGAAATAAAAAAAGAAAACTACACATAAACATGTCAACTAAGAATTTCTAGTTTTCAGCTATCATTAATGTATCCATAACTAAGATGTTACTGGATTTTTTGGAAATACTCCAAAATATAGTCTCAATGACCTAAAACTTGAGTTTATTCATCTGGTTTCTTAGAGAGGCCATAAGTATTCAAGAACTTGAGCATCTTAATTTTATAGATGAATATGATTTTTGATAATGTTCCCTAGAAATAACTGTCAATTGTTTCGTAGTTTCTAGTGTGAGAATATACTGAGACAGAAAATGCTTTGAAACTAAAAAAAATCTTGTTATTAGTCTTCAGATCCTGACCTAAGACGATCCTTAGATAAGCAACCTACTGATAGTGGAGGAGGCATTTATCAATATGATAACTATGAAGAAGTTGCTATGGATACAGATAGTGAAACCAATTCTCCAGGTATGAACCAAAACTTAAAACATTATCATATTCACAAATTTTCATAAATAGAAAATGATCATAAAGCTACCCAAACCTTGGAAGAAATGTGTCATGAAAAGTGATATTTGCTGGTGAATTGTGTAACTGTAGACATTTAATGGTGTAAATACTCTGAGAGCAAACCTCAAATATGTAATATGAACCTTTATTTCTAGGTGTTTGTTTCTAGATAGGATTTAAATAAAAAGGCAGTATTTAAACTCCTATTAACTGTTGGATCTAAAAAGTGAAGATAGTTGGAAAGATGGAACACTGTTTTTAAATAAAACACAATAAACTTTTGATCTCTAAAGTTACCTTTATGTTAAAGATACCTTCTAGTTTAGTAAAAAAAAAAATCTTGTTTTGAAGCTTCCTTTCTCCTTCCAGCGATGTTACTTCTAAGGAATTTGCACATGGAAAGTAGTACTAGTAGCATCTCAAGAGAGGCTGGTTAGAACTGATGAGGGCAGTACCTTAGTTCGATCGCATACATTAGGATGTGACTATTCTTGAGAGCTAGAGACTTGCTTAGGTGATATTCAAGGGTGATTTTGTGAGAGGCCTATTTTCTTACTAATTAAAACACATAAGACTGGGGTGCCTGTGTGTCGGTTAGGTGTCTGACTCTTGATTACTGCTCAGGTCATGATTTCACAGTTTGTGAATTCTAGCCCCGCATTGGGCTCTGTGTTCACAGCATGGAGCCTCCCTGGGATTTTCTCACACTCTCTCTCTGCCCCTCCCCATCTTGTGCTCATGTGCTCTGACTCTCTCAAAAATAAATAAATAAACATTAAAAAAAAATAACCACACGTAAGACTAAGGCAGATAACTGAATGCAGTTGACATTCTAGGAGCTGGAATACTTGAACAATCGTATGATCAATGTGTTTCTTCCTGTGGTCATGTCAGAGCAAATCAAAACTAGAATCATGCTGGGTGTGTCTAGACAGAGACAAAGAAAACATATGATTTGACTGTTTACCCAAAGTGCTCATATTAGGTTAATTGTTTTAAGGCTGATGTTTGATAATTTCACATCATACATTTATTTTGAGAGTGAGAGAGCCCAAGCGCAAGCAGGGGAGGGGCAGAGAGAGAGAGAGAGAGATTGAATCCCAAGCAGCCGAGCCTAACTCGGGGCTCGATCTCACTACTGTGAGATCATGACCTAAGCCGAAATCAAGAGTTGGAAGCTTAATTGAGCCACCCAGGCACCCCTGTTTTTATTTCAACATTAACTCTTTGGTCAGTATTAAGTTTTCTTATTCGTAGATTCTTTGAGATAATTCATTGCATTCCCAATATTGATAATATTATTAATACTTTCTATTTCTATAAAATAACTTTATGAACTATGCTTTCAAAAGAATTTTGTAAAATGGGGCACCTGGCTGGCTCAGTCAGTGGAGCATGCAACTCTTGTCATTGGGGTTGTGAGTTCAAGCCCCGTGTTGGGTGTAGGGCCCACTTTAAATAAATAGATAAACTTTAAAAAATTAATAGAGAATGTAGTCTTTACTCAACTTTATCAAATTTTAACTTTTTGCTATATTCACTACAGGTACTGATATTTAAGAAGTATAATGTTCTAAAGGCCAATGTATATTCAAATGCTATCATTATATGGTACAAGTTAACCATACAAATCATGTGGGTAATAGCCATATTGATTTGTGAGACACCTGGGATAAAGAAGAAGCATTAGTTTTTCCCTGAAGTTTGTCTATAGTTACTGGGTAGCAAGAGTCGTCTTTGAATCTGCCATATTTCACCTAGTCTTAAGAAACTACTGAAGTTGAAATGCATAATTATTTTTATCTGCTACCATGGAAGAAAAAATGCTAACAATTTAACAGAGATGCATTGATTTTATTTCAGAATTATTAAAATGTGACTTAGTGTACATTTAATTGATTAAATATAAGTAGTTCTTTTCATTTCTAGTCCTGTTTGCTTTCTTTCTTTCTTTTTTTTTTTTTGTTTATTTATTTTTGAGACAGAGAGAGAGCATGAATGGGGGAGGGTCAGGGAGAGAGGGAGACACAGAATCTGAAACAGGCTCCAGGCTCTGAGCTGTCAGCACAGAGCCCGACACGGGGCTGGAACTCACAGACCGTAAGATCATGACCTGAGCCGAAGTTGGAAGCTCAACCGACTGAGCCACCCAGGCGCCCCGCTATTTGCTTTCTATACAGCTTAATAGTTCATTTCTTTGCTCCACATGAAGAATGAAATTACATCACTGGTTTTGTTTTGTTTTATTGGTTAGGGCACTTTAGCAGATTCAAGGGAATTTTTTGTTTTACTATTCCTTTAAAAAATATGTTTGTAAAAAAAAAAAAAGTATGTAAAAAAAGAGCCTTTCCTGCTCTATTCCTTCCTTGTTACCATCATTAGGTGAAAAGTGGAACAAACTAGAGAGGTTTTTGGATTTTTTTGTTTTTTTCAAACTAGAGAGTTTTAAGGCACTAATTGTCAGCTTAAGTTGGAAGGCTGATGTTATGATAAAGGATAATTTTAAATAGGTGGAAAGGATTCATGGAGGTTAAAGAATTTGTTAGAGATTAATTTGCACTCTACTTTGATGTATTTTTATTTCTTCAAACATATCATAATCTTAATTTATTCCTGTTGAAGAATATTCGTCTATAAATTCTTAATGAAAAAATTTTTTACAGCCCCTTCACCGGTGCAACCACCATTCTTCTCTGAATGTTCACTGGGGTATTTTTCTCCAGCACCATCTATTTCTTTGCCTCCACCACCTCAGGTTTCTGTAAGTGAGAACTGATGTGATTTCTAAGAGAATTATTTTGTTGTTTTGTGTCTTTTCTAATTTGTTCTGAAAAACTGGCAGGTAATTAAAAGCAGTTAATGTTTGAAGAGAGCGTCAATTAGAATTGTTTACCAAAATGAATAGCTATGAAACCTATAGAATAAATAGTTATTTATGTATTGGCGGGGTTGTCCATATGGTAGATTTTTTTTCATAGCTATTTTTTAATCTCATGTATACTTTTGTTCAGTACTTACCATGTTTCCTTTTTCCTTCTCAGCTAGTAGCTACTCCAAAACTTTATTCCAAAGAAGAATGAGATTATCTCGTGTTTTGTATTATCTTTTTTGGCAGTTGGGATTTAGATGCATGAAGGATACTTCTAGAAATAAATTCTTTCCTTTTTCTTTTGGTGAATTATGGTTATTTTTTATTTGAAATTTCAGCAAAAAAAGATCATTTTATGTAGAAGTTAATTTCTTTTTCCCCATCTTCCTTTTAAAAGAACTGCCAGTCCCCCATTTTTAAAAAAAAAAGGGAAAAAAGGAAGTGAGGGAATCATTAAGTAAAAGTTCTGAAGTTCTCAGTGAGTTAGCGGGAACATTACCATTTCACAGTTGCTAGGTGGACATCTGGTGTCCTAGCTTAAGGTGAGGGGAATATTAGAGCACAGAGTGAAGGAAAAGGTTTTTTTTCCCCCCTTGAAATGTTTTCTTTTGGGAAATGGAGAATGGATGAGCTAAGTGCCAAGGGAAATACTAGAAGGTCTTTGAAACAAAACTTTCCAAACTCAAGGATTTGTATACAATTAGTTTTCTTTATAATTTCTAAGAAGCCATTTCACAAGGAATTAAGAGATTGTTCTTGACAGTTCTTGAGATACTCTGGACTAGTCTCAGAATCTCTTTGGTGCCTAATTTTGTTTTTTACTTAAATATCACCTTTGTTTTCAGTAATTCCACTTGTTTTCAGGTAGTCCTCTAAAGGGAAAGACCCTGTAAAATTTGATTTCTGTCTTTTAGAATGCTAAATGAAAATGAGAAAGATAATGGAAGAGTTTGTATAATTGCCCTGAAGTTCATAAATTAAATGTTTCAAATATCGTTGATTTTTTTATTGTAAAAATTATACTTTTTTCATGGTTGAATATTGAATTTGGGTTAGTTTTAAGATTTACAGGATGCTTAGTTCTGTTTACAATTGAAGTAATAATCTAAAGTTTACCTTTTTAAATTTAATGTAGCTCCATAGATAAACATTTTGAATTGGTAGTATTTGCATTGTAATTATTATTTCTTCTCTTCTAAAAATAACCAGTCTATGCCACCTTTGAGCCAGCCTTATGTGGAAGGCTTATGTGTTTCTCTTGAACCTCTACCTCCTCTACCACCTTTACCACCTCTTCCACCTGAAGATCCAGAACAGCCTCCAAAACCACCTTTTGCAGATGAGGAAGAGGAGGAAGAAATGCTGCTTCGAGAAGAGCTGCTTAAATCTCTTGCAAATAAAAGAGCTTTTAAGCCAGAGGTAATTTAGGTGCCTGAACCTCTAGGTGGTGCTCTTGAGCTTAGTTTTAGGTAGTTCTTTTCTGTTTGGGATTCATTGGGCTTTTCAGTAAAGTAACACTAGTCTAAAAAATGACAGAAGTGTCTTTTTATTTAAAAATGTTTCATATTTCTCTTTTCCTTATTTAGGAAACATCTAGTAATAGTGACCCACCTTCACCTCCAGTACTGAACAATTCACAGCCTGTGCCAAGAAGCAATCTATCAATAGTCAGTATTAATACAGTATCTCAGCCTAGGATTCAGAATCCAAAGTTTCATAGAGGACCTCGTCTTCCACGAACTGTGATTTCGGTAAAAACAAGCAGAATATTTAATCCTACTGCTACATAGCTTGTGAGAAATTTTTATGAAATTTTACTGTCTTATTCCCTGCCTCCCAGTTTATTTATATGTGTCAAAAAAGTTTGTCATTAATTGTGTAATTTGTAAATTGTATAATTTGTCATTAATTTTTTTTTTGTTTGGTTGTAAAAGAATTAATTTAGGTGGCATTATGGTTCTTTATAGAAAGTTGGAGAATATAAAACTTAATGAGAAAGGTGGTCACAGTAAGTGTCTAGAAAGACTGACAATATAGAATATTTTATTTTGTGGGCAAATAACCAGTATTGGTGAAGTGGAACAAAGTTAGGCAACATAACCATAAAAAACTATAAACTATCTACTTGGATTCATTATTTTTAGGAATTGAAATTAAAAGAGGTGAAGTGACTTGTCCAAGGTTACATATCTAATTGTGGTAGGGCCCAGAAAAGAATAGATAACTTCTGTCATCAAGAATAACAGATATATTGTCTTTGCAGCTTCCAAAGCATAAATCAGTGGTTGTAACACTGAATGATTCAGATGACAGTGAATCTGATGGAGAGGCTTCCAAGGCAACAAATAGTGTTTTTGGTGGATTGGAGTCCATGATTAAGGAAGCAAGGCGAACTGCTGAAGTAAGTGCAATAATGAAAGATGAAAAGATGATTTATTGATCATTGTTAAAGTTTTTTTCCCTGAAAATTAGACCTTAGAGGTGTAAGTTTTTAATATATTGAATTGTGGGGATATTTTAAGTACTGTGTTATTTAGGACATTATGTAATGAAGCATGTATAAATTTAATTAGACTTAACTATTAAAGTCCACTTTATTTTTATTCAAATTGGCTAGTACCTTTTTCAAAATAGTTAAATTGAGTAGATAATTGTCCTCCGTACCAAGGAAATGTATTGCTTTGGAATTGTATCATATTACCAGAAAATAGTTTTTATGATCTCAGTACAACTTAAAAAAAATTTTTTTTTAGTGTTTATTTATTTGAAAGAGAGACAGAGAGAGACAGAGCATGAGTGGGGGAGGAGCAGAAAGAGAGGGAGACATAGAATCCAAAGCAGGCTTCTGGCTCTGAGCTGTCAGCCCAGAGCACGATGTGGGGCTTGAACTTCCGAACCACGAGATCATGACCTGAGCTGAAGTCAGACACTTAACTGACTGTGCCACCCAGGTGCCCCAGTACAGCTTTTACCCCTATTCTTACTGTGCATATGTTGGTTACATATGATTTAGTTCGATTATTTTAAAACTGTAGGTCTTAGTGGATTGTACAGTTAAGTTGTGGCTAACAGGCTGTGTTGTTTTAAGAAAAGAAATATAAAGTAATGATGAAGATACTCTGTTATTTCTAAATAGCTAAATAAATGTGCACTGGGTTGCAATATAAATATAAAACTTAGCTAAAGCTTAGCATGGGATTATTGAAAGCTGTTGATCTGGTTGACTTCAACTGTTTTCTAGCAAGCTTCAAAACCGAAAGTACCTCCAAAATCTGAAAAAGAAAATGATCCCTTGCGAACACCTGAAGCTTTGCCTGAAGAAAAGAAGATTGAATATAGATTGTTAAAGGAAGAGATTGCCAAGTAAGTAGCATTTTATGTAATTAGCTTTAAAGATACGTGCTCTTTTAATACTTTAGTCTTTATATACCGTATTGGTATTAGGCAATGAGTGATGCTGATTTTTATCCCAGCTGCAGAGTTAATATTTTTATAATTCACAGGAGGGGGAGCCAGATGATCGATCATTTATAGGCTTGAATACAGTGGTGCACTGAGATAAAAACAGCTTAGAAAAGGATTAAAGCTGCTATAAAGGAGAACTACACTTTTTTATACTTTAAATATATAATTTTATTTGTCAATTATACCTTAGTAAAGTTGAAAAAATTGTAGAATCAGTAGTAGATTCCTGTTGTAGTTTTAGTAATTGATGGGAGGATGTTACATTAGTCTCAGGTGTATAACATTGTGATTTGACATTTCTCTACCTAGGCTATTGTATATTGTCAACTTTGAATGCTAGCTTGGTTATTATTAGTCAATATGATTAATATTTTTACTTTATTTTATGAAATAGAACACATCTTTATCAAAGATAAGTAATTTTAGTTTATTTTTTGGTGTAATTCGTCTACTTCTATTGATTATTTTAGTCGAGAGAAGCAGCGTTTAATTAAATCAGATCATCTGAAGACAAGTTCATCATCCCCAGCAAACTCTGATGTAGAAATTGATGGGATTGGCAGAATAGCAATGGTTACTAAGCAGGTTACAGATGCAGAAGCGAAACTTAAAAAACATAGGTGAGCCTCTTTATCTGATTAAGTACTGGCATATATTTAAATGTTCCTGTATTTGAATGATATATTTTTACAGTTAATGTCAATAATAACTATGTTGTATAATTACAGATTCTTTTATACTTGGCAAAACCATAGAAAGCTATCATTTTGTTGAATAATACATTTACATAAAGTAATAGTATTAATGTTTAAATAAAAATATCAAGATTTCAGAGGAGATTTTTTTTCCCTTTAGATATATACATGGCTTATTCATTGCTAAAAACATTTGTGAAACTCCTTGTTTTGGAATTTTCCTTAAAACTTTGACATCTTTTTGAAATAACTTCATTAGAACCATATTGTTGAAGGTGGGCTCAGTTGGAAATAATCATTACCAAGTCTGTTCAGTAAGACACATAGTCAAATACGATGTTACTATAAATGTGTGTGAATATTAAGTTACAATCCTAAACTTACGTGTTTTGTGAAATTACTATGTTCGAGTAGTGTTGCAAAATTTTGAAAATGCGTAACTTCATAAGATGGACATGAGTCATAGAATTCATTTTAATTCATTAGCATATTTGGGGAAGTTATTTTATTGAGGTATAATTGACATATAATATTATATTAGTTTCAGGTGTATATCATGAAATGATCACATTAAGTTTAGTTAACATCTGTCCCCATATATAGTTGCAGATTTTTGTAATAGTCTTTGATGAGGACCATTAGTGTGTATTTGATAGAAATATTATGGCTATATATCTTTTTTGCTCCATATACCTTGAAATCATTAGTTGATGAAGAGCAAAATGGCTTTAGTTAACATCAACACTTGTGAGTTTTGTTCTGCTAGTCCTCCTGTAGGTTTACACATGTAAGGGGAGGTTCTGTGCAAAGATGGTTAGACTTTCCCTATTCTGTTTTTAATAACTGACTGACTAACCGATTCTTAAACTTCAAAGATTAATAGTAAAAAATGATTACAGGGATGCATTAATTCTTAATGTTAAAAATCATTAACGGTGTATAAATAATGGTTTTTAAAACAAGCTTCAGAAGTTAATCCACTCATAGTTAATTAGTGAAGGGGAAAAGGTAGAATTTACAACCACCTTGGTACTCTTTATTTTTTTAAATCATAAAAAAGAATGTAATTTGGAGTGTTTTGACAAGGCACCACACACAAATCCCTCAAGGAGAGGTATTAAGGCGATAGGGACTATGTAAATTTTTATAAGTAAACGAAAGTATGTTCTGTTCCTTATTTCTTTTATTATTTATTTTAAAGTTTATTTCGTGAGAGAGAGAGAGTGTGCGCACACATGACAGCACATGGGGAAGGGGCAGGGAGAGAGAATCCCAAGCAGGCTCCATGCTGTCAGGCTGTCAGCGCAGAACCAGATGCGGGGTTCAATGTCAGGACCATGAGCTCACGACCTAAGCTGAAACCAAGAGTTGATGCTTAACTGACTGAGCCACCCAGCTAGCTGCCCCTGTTCTTTATTTTTGAATAAGACATTGGAGATTAAGTATTTTGAATATTTGTCTTTGTGCTACCATATTTTAATTACAATTAAAATATGCCATTATTTTTTGCACTAAGAAAGAAAACCTGCTGCTAGCCAAACTATGATATATAATAATGTTAAGACACACCCTGATATTAGAGATATGAAAAGTATTCTTCATAAATGAAATGCTGCGGTGACTGTAAATCTCCAAAATTATCAATGAGAAATGGTATTGTGTATGTTTTAAAAAAGATTAAAATAAATTTCATTTAGATTCTATTTGTTAACTTCGATAAAAAGTGAAAAGGTTTTAATATTTATTTATTTAAAGTTTATTAGAGAGAGAGCAGGGGAGGGACAGAGAGAGAGGGAGAGAGAATCTCTAGTAGGCTTCACACTGTCAGCATGGAGTCCGCTGTGGGGCTTGATCCCATGAACCATGAGATCATCACCGAGCTGAAATCAAGAGTTGGATGCTTAGCCAACTGAGCTACCTAGGTGCCCCAGAAAGTGAAAAGGTTTTAAAAAATTCTTTTATTTCTACTCCCCATTCTATCACATAGTCTCTGACTCTGTGATTCATTTTAGATGACAATTGTTGGTGAGTGTTGAAATATATCTCCTGGTCAAGGTCTTTCATTTTTTTAATTTTATGGTCTACCATAATATTCAGTAGTTGAGAAAATTAAAATCTGTATTTATTTGTTTGTTTATTAATTTATTTGTTTTGTTTTTATTCACAGTTCCAATCTTTACATCTGTATATTGTTTAAAAATTTAGACTTCCTGTCCCCTTGCTTGCCTAGCTTTAAATAAAATAGGTTAGAGATTTGTAAGTGTGCTTGATTATATTAGATGTTTATTTGTGTATATATATTATTATTTTTTTTTTAATTTTTTTTTCAACGTTTATTTATTTTTGGGACAGAGAGAGACAGAGCATGAACGGGGGAGGGGCAGAGAGAGAGGGAGACACAGAATCGGAAATAGGCTCCAGGCTCTGAGCCATCAGCCCAGAGCCTGACGCGGGGCTCGAACTCAAGGACCGCGAGATCGTGACCTGGCTGAAGTCGGACGCTTAACCGACTGCGCCACCCAGGCGCCCCATATTTGTATATATATTAAGAGTATTATAAATGAAGCCAAACATAGCAATTTTCTGTCTTAAGTTCTCATTTTTCAGGAATCCTATAGGCTCAGATTCAGTCACATTTACTAGTAATAGTTTTTCAGCTGTAATTCACCTTACTCAAACTTAGTGATATTGACCTGTAGTTGCTTTCATTAAATGTAATCGTGTTTATTTGAATATGTGTGTGGATATGAAAACATTAATCCTTTTAATTTTCATCTGTATTGATATATTTTTTAAAATGAGCTACTGCTTTGGAAATTTTTTATTCTGATGGTATTCATCCACTAGTTGAGAAAAAAATTTTATTTCCCAATTAGGATTCTCTTGATGAAAGATGAGTCTGTTTTAAAGAATCTAGTACAACAAGAAGCTAAGAAGAAAGAATCTGTTCGAAATGCTGAAACAAAGATTACAAAACTTACAGAACAGCTTCAGGCAACAGAGAAAATTCTCAGTGTCAACAGAATGTTTTTGAAGAAGCTTCAGGAACAAGTAATGTTCTTTTTTTAAATGAAGATATTGTAGTCTCACATTCCTACTCATTTTTATGGGCTAAGTTTTTTTATAAAACAAAACCATAAACCAAAGCCATCAAAATGTGTAACCGATATATTATTTTCCATTGAGACATAATTTTGGAACATTTTTATTTTCAGTTGAATATTCTAAAACTGCTGTATTTAAGGAGAAGGTATGTCCTCTTTTAAGATTTACATTTACATTTTCAGAATTATCCTATATTTTCAGATTCACAAAGTTCAACAACGTGTTACAATTAAGAAAGCTTTGACTCTAAAGTACGGAGAGGAGCTTGCTCGGGCAAAGGCAGTGGCTAGTAAAGAAATAGGAAAACGTAAACTGGAACAAGATCGCCTTGGAGTAAGTTTGTAGGAATATTTTATTTTTGGAAAGGAGAAAGTTTTATGATACTTTTAAGGGTAAGAGATATATAAAATAACACGTTTTTTCCTGCATATTCTGAAAGATTAAAGCTTTGTTTTTAAATGACATCCATATTTTTGGAAACTTAATTTTTTAGTTATTTCATCTTTTTGTTTTATTTTTCATAGATTATTGATTAACTGGCATAACTGTTGGGGACTTCTATAAAACTGTTTTATTCTCATCAGTGATTTAGTTTTATATTGTTGGCATTGTATTGTAGGGATAACACCAACCAAAAATTGTTTATGAAATCATAGTGATGTAAAATATGTATACTATGTTTCCCCCCAGCCAAACAAAATGATGAGACTGGACAATTCTCCAATATCAAGTCCAAGAAAGCATTCAGCAGAACTAATTGCTATGGAAAAAAGACGATTACAAAAACTAGAATATGAGTATGCCCTGAAAATTCAGAAACTAAAAGAAGCCCGAGCCCTTAAAGCAAAGGAACAACAAAATATTGCTCCAGTTGTGGAGGAGGAACCTGAATTTTCTTTACCCCAACCATCACTTCATGATCTGACTCAAGATAAATTAAGTCTGGACACAGAGGAAAATGATGTTGATGATGAGATTTTGTCTGGTTCAAACAGAGAACGAAGAAGATCGTTCTTAGAGTCTAATTCTTTTACTAAACCTAACCTTAAGCACACTGATACACCTAACAAAGAATGCATAAACAAACCTGCTAAGAATACGGTAGAAAAACCAGAACTTTTTCTAGGGTTAAAAATTGGTGAATTACAAAAATTATATTCAAAAGCTGACAGCTTAAAACAACTGATTTTAAAAACCACCACAGGCATTGCAGAAAAGGCCTTGCATGGTCAGGTAACTGAACATTTCATATTCCGTATAAAATCTGGGATTCACCCTAGGCTTATTTACTTTATGTAATTATTGTTTTCTTTTGTAGGAGATTTCTGTGGATGTGGATTTTGTGACAGCACAGAGTAAAACAACAGAAGTGAAGCCATGTCCTTTTAGACCCTATCATAGTCCTCTTCTAGTTTTTAAGTCGTACAGGTATAAAAGAAAGATTCAGTAAACTTGAATTTCAGGACTGTTCCTTGATCTTAATGATAGTATAACCTTGGATGTTTAACAATAATGAAAAAATAATTGCATTTTGGTGACTGAAAAATGAACTTGTCCTTTTAGGGAAAATAAAATTGTCTTGTTGTCAGATGTGAACCATATTAGGAAGTAAAGTTTAGCTCATAGTGGGTTTATTCTTACCAAATCCTTATTTCTGGCTATTGGGGAATTGTAGAGAATTCTGGATTACTGTCTATTAGGGATTTTAGGAAAAATAACTGGAATCGAATGAGAATTAAAAAAAATTTTTAATGTTTATTTTGAGAGAGAGAGCATGAATGAGCGAGCAGGAGAGGGGCAGAGAGGTAGAAGAGAATCCCAAGCAGGTTACCTGTGTCAGCACAGAGCCCAACGCAAGGCTCGATCTCACGAACCATGAGATCGTGACCTGAGCTGAAATCAAGAACCTGACGCTTAACTAAGTCTCCCAGGCGCCACAAGAATTTTTTAATTTTAAAAAGAATTTTATCATTACTCTAAGGAATGCATTGGCTAGTGTTTATAAAATTGATTTAGACATTCTCAGGTGATTAGCTTTGTGGATGTCTTTTTTAAAGCCTTCTGGACTTTGTGAGACTAAATGGGTAGTATTTAATTATAAAATCGTAAAGCACCTATTGGGTAGTACAGACACTAGTTATAACCCTGGTTATTTTGTTGGCTGCACAAGAAATGCCAATTGTACAAGAAATGCCCATATGATACACTGTTTTATTATATGATAAGACACTAGGTTTAAATACAAGGATTTTTGTTGTTGTTTTCTATTTCAAATCTTTTGTGTTTTAGGTATAAAAGTAGTTGTCTCTGTCAGTTGATACTCTGGTTTTTTCGAGTTCATTTTGGTATTAAGTTATTAGATAAATAGTAAGCTCAAAGCATAGAAATTTTAATGGAGAAAAATGAAAAATTTCTTAATTTTATAGGGATTGTTTGTGGAGTATAATGTGCCTGTCTACCTTTCTCCTCCTTAGATTTAGTCCATACTATCGAACCAAGGAAAAACTTCCCTTAAGCTCAGTATCATACAGTAATATGATTGAACCCGATCAGTGTTTCTGCCGTTTTGATTTAACAGGAACATGTAATGATGATGATTGTCAGTGGTGAGTAGTTTTTATTTGTGAATATTTTATAATTTAAAAGGGTCTTGGTTATTTAGCTTTGATATGTACATAATTCTCTTTTCTGTGTTGTTATTTTATTTTAGGCAGCATACACAAGACTATACGCTTAGCCGAAAACAGCTATTCCAGGACATTCTGTCATATAATCTGTCTTTGATTGGTTGTTCAGAGACAAGCACTGATGAAGAAATTGCTGCTGCAGCAGGTACTTAAAGACCTCTTGTTGTGAAAACTTGAATTTAGGCAATTAAAAATTGTATGTTTACTTATTGGCATCTTTAAGTAGTTGTAATAATTCAGTACATTCATCTGTGGCACTTTATCCAGATTTGCTTTTATATAGTAGTCCCTAGCCACATGTTGCTATTCAAATATAAGTTAATTAAAATTTCTTCCTTAGTTGCACTAGCCACATTTCAAGTGCTTCATAGTTGCTTTTGATCTCAGCCGTAAGTGCTTACCAATAGGATAGTGTAGATACAAGACATTTCCATTGTTGTGGAAAGTTCTTTGGAAAGAGCTCATCTAAATAAATAGTTCAGTTTATTTAGAAGAATATATTAACATACTCGTTTAGCAGTTTTATTAATGATTTTAAAAGACTCCTATTTTTATTATTCTAAAAAATAGAGAAGGGATGGAAATTAAGATGAATGTGGTTTCATATTTTACAAAGAAATAAAAAAGACTTTATACACTCTGATACTATAGAAAGTGTAGATTACTGTCACACATTGTGAGTAAATACTGTTAAGATTTTCTCCAGATTTATTGCCAAATTTTAAACCTTAAAGTACAAGTTTTCTGGAAATAAAGGAATTGGTGTTTATTAAATTTAGTATTAATCACAACCCAGAGTGATTGTAAAGTCACTGAATATGTGTGATCATTCTCAATTTGGCACTTTAATTTTTACTTGCTTGTTTAGTTTGTTTCAGGAAATACTTTTTTTTTTTTTTTTTTAAGTCCAAATTGGGTGCATGATGTGGTAGGATTTGCCATAGTAATTAAGGTAGTGGAGTCCTTGCCCTCTGGGAGGCATATATGTTTTTGACTAATAACATATACTTTCTTTTAATTTTTAAATTACTCTTCACTTTATACTCTTTAATTAGCCTTGTCTCTGTAATCCATGGTTTTATGCTTTTTATGAAGACAGCATTCTTCTAATTTCAGAAAAATATGTTGAAAAACTTTTTGGAGTAAATAAAGATCGAATGTCCATGGACCAGATGGCTGTGCTCCTTGTTAGCAATATCAATGAAAGTAAAGGCCATAGTGAGTATCTCTCTCTCTGTCTCACACACACATACCCACAAAAGGACCTTAGAGTTTCTTTATGATAGCAAATTTTTTGGCACTATGTTCTAAAAAAATACACATATATTTATATATATATATATGTATATGTATATATAACATGCTTACAGAGTAGAATAAATGTTTCTTCCTATAGGGCAGAAAATATATATATGTGTGTGTCATTTCTGACTAACAGAATAAATTTAGCTTTTTTTGAGTATTGTGTGGATAGCCTTAAAAACTAAGAAATCTGTCTACTTTAGCACCTCCATTTACAACCTACAAAGATAAAAGAAAATGGAAGCCAAAATTTTGGAGAAAACCTATTTCAGAGAATAGCTTCAGTAGTGATGAGGAACAGTCTACAGGACCAATTAAGTATGGTAAGAAGTAATTTAAGATCCTGAATCATTAAATTGTGGTGTTCATCTTTGTCTAACGCTTTACTAATTTTTTGGTGTAGCTACGAGCTTAGTTTTTTGTTTTTTGTTTTTTTCTATTTTTTTAAAACAGTGATACCATTTGGCCTTTAATGCATGTAGTTCTTCATTGTGTAGGATTGCCCCTTGTATTCATGACCCCTGCCCAGTAAAAACAGGGATCACTCTTTAGTAAATGTGATGGTTTCAACATACTTGAGCAAGGGAGAGGCGAGCAGTGCTGCTCCCACTTGAGAACTACTGCCTGGGTGTCCTTGAGGGTAAGGGTAGTATTTTTTTTGTCTTTGAGTCTGCTTGTTGACATGCAGTAGGCTTCCAGAACGAATAAACGAACAAACAAGGTAAATATGAATGAGTAGTGTATTGTCAAGTATATCTTATGTTATCTTAACTCTACTTTATTTACTAATTTTTTTAAAGTTTGTAATTTGGGGCGCCTGGGTGGCTCAGTCAGTTGAGCATCCGACCTCGGCTCAGGTCATGATCTCACAGTTTGTGGGTTCGAGCCCCGCATCAGGCTCTGCTGACAGCTTGCTCAGAGCCTGCAGCCTGCTTCAGATTCTGTGTCTCCTTCTCCTCTCTCTGCCCCTCCTGTGTTCATGTTCTGTCTCTTTCTTTCTCTCAAAAATAAATAAAAGTTAAATAAATAAATAAATAAAAATAAAGTTTGCATAATTTGTTTACTATTTGTGGATTAGCAGATATCTAATGGATATATGTTTCATGTACTTATTTACGTTAATACTTTTTCTCTAAATGTAGTGGGATAATTTTATCTTCATAAATTATAACTTTTTTTTTCTTTTCTAATTTAGTAAATGTGAATTATCAGGTGATGCCACTTACCCTTCAAGTAGGGAGACCAAACTTCTGGTTTGTCCAGCAGAATCCTAGTTTATACCTGTTATTCTGGTATACTTTTTAATAACATCCCTTTCACTTTTAGAAGGGTCCTAGTATATGACCATTCTATCTTAAAGCTATGAGCTACTGCATATATTTCGAATATTTAGATTTTTAGATTATTTTAAAGTTGAGGCCAATTGTTTTCTCTTCGTCTGTGGATAAAAGAAAGTGTGAAGCTAATGATACTTTTCTTTCCAGCCTTCCAGCCAGAGAACCGAATAAATGTTCCAGCTTTGGATACAGTTGTCACTCCAGATGATGTCAGATACTTTACAAATGAGACTGATGACATTGCTAATTTAGAAGCAAGTGTGCTTGAAAATCCATCTCATGTACAGCTTTGGCTCAAGCTTGCATACAAGTATTTGAATCAGAATGAGGGGTAGGTCCACTTCTGATCTTTGTGTCAACTGTTGCACATTTATATTTTTATGTTTGAAGTGTATTTTATCTGTGGTAATCACGTTTACATCATGGAATCAATGAGGTCTTTGTTTTTTGACAAAACCAGAAGCAGTGTATTGTTTAAAAGCTGTTAGAAAAAGTTTAAGGTTAGATCTTGAGTTGTGTGTGTGGCTTAGTGTGTGGGTAATAAATTAGCCACAGTTTTTAACTCCAGTAGGCTCTTATTTCAAAGCAGGATTAGTTAAAACAGTATATTCTGAGTGGTGCAAGGATTATTGTTTTGTTTTGTTTTGTTTTAAAGTTAGGCACGTAGTGATAGCCTCTTAAAAATATGGTAAAATCACAATGGAACAAATTAAGTTTTATGTTAGTTTTTAATTTAGAGATTTAAAGCTTGTCTAGGAACATCTAAATTCTGATGAATTGGCTTTTTTTCTGTGGATGGTGTTACATGTATTCAAATAAGGTAAATAGTAATTTTTCTCATAAACCTGTTGCATTTTCTAACTCCAACTTTTTGATACTATTAATAGGAGTAATCTTTTATTATCAGGAATAGTCTTTTATTACTATACTTGAAAATTTATAATTCAGTTTTTGAAAGCTATTTTAAATGTCAGAAAACTTGGTATAAAAGCTTTGTTAGTAAGGCAGCACTGCGGGATGCTAATATATCACACATGCCTGAATATGGTGCTTGTTTAACTTGCCTTGTGTGTCATTTCCATGTTACTGGGGTAAGTTACAGTATTTTGTTTTCTGACTCATTTACTGAGTGAAGGCCAAAACAACTGTACATTATTTTATGAATAGGATCATGAGACAGTTATCTTCTTCAAGAGATAGCAAGCCCTTGACCGTTGAAAAGAACTGTTACATTGAAAGCTTTGATATTTTGTGCTGGCAGTAGCTGGCCTTGAGGGGGAATTGTTTAACTTTTCCCATTCCCAGACCAGAGTAACTCATAAAAGGTATTGCTAAATATAGACATAAAGTACATTTGAAGTTGATAATCTAAGGGTTTTATAACAGTGGGGGTTTTTTTTTTTGTTTGGTTGGTTTTTTTGTTTTTTTTTTTTGGTAAATGCTCATTGAACATCCACTTAAAAAGGAACTGTTAGGTCTGTGGGAAATCAGGACCTTTTTTTTTTGACTGATGTGATTTAAAATCGTAATCTACCTCCCTTTGTCATAGGTCTTTCTAGCTTCTTGGTAGGTTCCAATAGAAAATGGAACTTTAGGGGCACCTGGGTGGCTCCGTTGGTTAAGTATCCGACTTAGGTCAAGTCATGATCTCATAGTTTGTGGGTTTGAGCCCCGCATTGGGCTCTGTGCTGACAGTGTGGAGTTTGGAGCCTGCTTCGGATTCTGTGTCTTCCTTTCTCTCTGCCCCTCCCCTGCTCGTGCTGCCTCACTCTCTCTCAAAAATAAATAGACATTAAAAAAAATTTTCTTTTTAAATGAAACTTTAAAGTTGACTCATTAGATCAGCCTGATTTAAGAGTATCTTGAAGTATTTTTTAAAAAAGATGTTCTTGGTTTTTTTCTTTTATGTAGGCTATGTTCAGAGTCCTTGGATTCTGCTTTAAATGTTCTGGCTCGAGCTTTGGAAAACAACAAAGACAATCCAGAAATTTGGTGCCATTACCTCAGATTGTTCTCAAAAAGAGGAACCAAGGAAGAAGTGCAGGAAATGTGTGAAACAGCTGTTGAATATGCTCCTGACTATCAAAGTTTTTGGACTGTGAGTAGAATAGATAGCATAGTGTATGTGTAGGTGTTATTATAATTCTTTGGATCATCTTAAATATTGATGCATAGCTTAATAAAGTCATATGCTTTATCTGCAGGTAGATATAATGACTTTTCAGTGTCCTATAATTTCAAAACCACTCATGGGTCAGGACTAAATTTAAAATAAGAAGATAATATGTAGTGAAGGGGTAAATTTTCTTGTTAACTTTATTGGTAAGGAAAAAACATAAACGGTTTAAAACATTTTACACTTACCTATTCATTGGCAGTTTTGGTTTGGGCAACGTGAATTTTTTTGTAAAGCACCTGAAAAAATATTTTTTTAATTTACTGTGTTCATGTAACATTTTTATGAATGTCAGAAAACATTTTGGTCTTTTTATTATCTATCCTCATTACTTAAGGAAATAATCTTAATCTGTAAATTCATACTAATACTGAACTTTACCATGATACAGAGATTTGGTGAAAAAATGAGTCCTTTATTCTCTGAGACAATGGGATGTTTCCTACCCATGCTTAAACTTAAAATTATAATTAATCCACTTGTAGAATGAATATTTATTAATATCTGAACTTTTATCAGCTGAACTCAGCAACCATAAGTTTTAGCTAAGCTTTTAGATAAATCTATTACTGTCAGATCTGTCATTTATTTGCTAACTGAAATTCAGAACAGAGAGATTTGGATAACATGCTATCCCTTAATGAATGAACTTGCCACTCTCCTAACTCAGGTACCAAATAGGTTTGGACAGTGAAAGATGCTTGATTTTTGACCTGGAGCCTTGTGCCAAAGTTAGTGCTATTGATCGCCATAAGATTTTATAGGGTGTGAAGTTTTTCCTTAAAGTTGTTTGGTCTTTAAGGGGTCTTTTAATTTCTTAGGGCTTTTTAATTATTTTGCTACATATATCTAATATGAATGCTGTTCTCAGAATTTGTGTACAATATTTATGTACAAAATTTGTGCTCATACCTGAGCAATGTAAATAGTACTTGACCAGCAACCTGAAATTTCGTAAATTTGTCATGGTCTTGCTGCCATTACTTTGTTGATTCAAGGAAGGGAAAGATGAATTTGCTTCAGTGGTAATTCTAAGTACATCTGTATTATTTTAGTTTTCATTTGGTTCTACACTCCAACTTGTAGAATGGGAAATCTAGGGTGTGGTACTGGAAGATGGTTTTGTTTTTGTTTTTGTTTTTTTTTTTTTAAGTAAGCTCTGTGCCTAACATGGGGCTTGAACTCAAAACCCCGAGATCACCCATTGCCTGCTGTACTGACTGAGCCAGACAGGTGCCCCAGGAAGATGGGTTTACATGTATTTATAATTATCCATTTTGCAGAAATTGAAGATTTAATATGACATTTAATGAACTGTGGAAAATCTGTAGCTTTACAGTTTATTTTTATGAAGGAGGATTAATTATATGAAACCCCTTTGGGCAGTTTCTGCACCTAGAAAGCACCTTTGAAGAAAAGGATTATGTATGTGAAAGAATGGTGGAGTTTCTGATGGGAGCAGCCAAGCGGGAAGCATCAGATATTCTGTCCTTTCAGCTCTTAGAGGCTCTCTTGTTTAGAGTTCAGCTGCACATATTTACTGGAAGGTGCCAGAGTGCACTTGCAGTTTTACAGGTAAACATTTATCATAGCATTTAATTACATTTTATAGAGAATTTTTTAAAGGTCTGAAACATTACAGATTAGCTGTTTAATAAGCACACAGGCTTTAGATTTGAATCCTTGTTTTGCCACTTATTATCAGTAAGTTGTATAGAGTTGGGTCAGTTTATGACTGTTTCCTCATTTGCTTAGTGGGGATAATGCCTTTTTAAGATTATTTATGAGGTTTAAATGAAGACGTATGTTAAGTACCCACCAGAATAAACTTCAGTATTCAGACAATAAGGAAAAAAAATTAGTCCATAGTGAAAATCTCCTATATGGGTATGGTGGGTCTTTTTGTTTGTTGTTTTACTGTTTTTGTCTTACTAGATTTTGAATGTCGAGACACTAAAAATGTACAGATAAATTGAATTTTTTTCAGTAATTAGCTTATAAATCTTAGCAGAGGAAAAATTATATTAATCTGTATTGACATTTCTAAAGAGTTTTTTCATTAAAAAAAATCGGCAGCTGTCAAATTTTGACTTAGATATTTAAGAACCACTCCAAAGAAATACGACCCTTGTATTCTTCTTTGCCCTTACATTTGAATCTTACTAAGAATAGGAGTCATTATTTCTAAAAACACAGGCTGTTTTTTCATTTTACCTAGAATGCACTGAAATCAGCTAATGGTGGAATAGTAGCTGAATACCTTAAAACAAGTGATCGATGCTTGGCATGGCTGGCCTACATACATCTTATTGAATTCAACGTTCTCCCTTCAAAATTTTACGATCCATCTAATGCCAATCCTTCAAGAATTGTTAACACAGAATCATTTGTAATGCCATGGCAAACAGTTCAAGATGTAAAGACTAATCCTGACATGTTGCTAGCAGTTTTCGAAGGTAAGTGCAAATGTTTATAAGTTATTTAGAACATCAACTTACCCCTTATTATGATTCTTCATAATTAATTGGAACAAATTTGTATCTACATATTTCAAGCTGTAGTTTAACACTTTAGTATATCAATGCTTAAAAGATTAAGGGTTGAGTCACATAAGATGGACATTTGGCATCTATGAAAGCCAGGAACTATATTACCTTAAATATTTTTTTTGATTGTGGCTAAATATGTAGATAAAACATATTATGTAGGTTTTTTTTTTTTTTTAATTTTTTTTTTCAACGTTTATTTATTTTTGGGACAGAGAGAGACAGAGCATGAATGGGGGAGGGGCAGAGAGAGAGGGAGACACAGAATCGGAAACAGGCTCCAGGCTCTGAGCCATCAGCCCAGAGCCCGACGCGGGGTCGAACTCACGGACCGCGAGATCGTGACCTGGCTGAAGTCGGACGCTTAACTGACTGCGCCACCCAGGCGCCCCCATATTATGTAGGTTTAATGAGTTGATTGAATAAGAGAACCAGGTAATTTTTTTAAAACAATCCATCAAGGTGATAGTTAAAAGGTTATATCGTCTCTTTTCAGGTAACTAATGTTTTCTTCATTAGTCAATGAGTTTGGGTATTACCATATGGTAAATGGTATATCAGCTATGGAAAACAGTTAAGGACAAAGCTTATTCCCTTCTAATAGGAAGTATGTAGCCTAGTCACAAGATAAAATTTATCCATTTGATACAGTTATTAAATGTATGAGACCATGTAAGTGTATTGGTATATAGTCTAAATTCTGTGCTTCAGAAGAGACAGAGATTTGTGATTTATAGAATTATATTGTGCATGTCATAACCCCAAAGGAGAGAGCTTATTGTAGGTTGGCATGATGAAAGAAGTCTTTGCAGAAGAATTAAGACTTGGGCTGGACTGTGAAGCTGATTCTGTTGTGACATAGTTGGCTTCCTCAAAGATGGGACCCTGGTCTTATTTGTTCTGTATTTCCCAAGGACCTATAATGTCTGCAGCATACTAAGTGCTTAGTAAATATTTAGTGAATAAACCAAAGAAAAGGAAGGAAAAGCAGGACATTAAGGGAGCTAAGTTAATAAAAAGCAACAAGTAGATAGAAATTGGTGCAGTGGATTTGAAGGGAGATTAGAAGAAGGGAGAGTTCTTATCAAAGCAAGAGTTTTATGCTAGAGAACAGTAGAAATTAAGTTCGGTAAGTGGAATGATACCAGATTTTCGTGAACTTTGTAAGTGGTAGACTTGATGACAGTCAAGGTTCTTGAAGAAAGGAAGAATGTGCTGAAGAGGAATGATTTGAAAGGTATGAAAACCAGAAGCTGATGGCCATAAGTGAAGCACAAAAAACAACCTGGGAAAGAGGGAATGTTTATTGGAGACATTTGAAGTTCTCACATGCAGATGTGAGGGAAATAGAGAAGAAATAGTCAAAGATGATTTCAGGGTTTTGAGGCTGGGGGAAAAAGTGTATTAATAGAAAACAAGTAAATTTGGGAAGACTGATTTTGGTAGTAGGAGTAGTATTTGTGAATGGTAATTGGCCATTCAAGTGGAAATGCTTACTGGCAGAAGGAAATAAGGAAGTGGACCTTAAGTGGATGATTATGGATAGAAAAATGATTTGAAAGTTATTAATGTAGGAGCTACTATATTATAAAGTGCTTCACAGTTTTTAATGTGCTCTTGTGGTAAATTTTTTAGTAGTTGAAGCTATGAAATATTTTCTCTGAGAAAATGGAAACTTAAGACTATAGCAACAGGGGTGAAGGAGAAGAGTCAATGAATGAGACCAAGAGGACATGTAAATAAACTCTTGATAGCATAGGGAAGAAAAAATTGAGAAGAAGAGGAAGAACATTATCAAATGAGAATGAAGCAAGTGTAGTATTGGCCTTTAGGTTTGTTTAGATGATTTTTGTAAGTGAACGTCAGAAGTGCAGTTTCAGAATGACACTCTATCTGGGAAATCATACTGCCACTGAGCAAAGGAGGAAATGGTAACAGCTGTGCAAAGTAAAACAGTGAACCATTCTCTAAGACCCAGCAGGATCAAGTAAAGGACTCTTTACAAGGGAAACGTGTTTTGAAGGAATAAGGAAAGGATCTAGTTTAGGGGAAGACAATTAAATGGCTGTATAACAGAGAGCAAGGCCTCTTATACTCCTTTAGGGAGTTTGGAGATACCTAAAAATACCTCTGGAGTAAAGATGAATAAGATTATGGTCAAGCAAAAGGGTAGGCCACCATGTTGTATTAGTCTCCCAGAATTTAAATAACATAGTCAGATAATTCATTTTATGTTTGATTTCTGTTATTGTGATGTTTTTGGATAGATGCGGTGAAAGCTTGCACAGATGAGAGCCATACTGTTGAGGAAAGAGTAGAAGTCTGTGTTCCACTTTACACAAACATGATTGCTCTGCACCAGCTTCTAGAGAGGTAAAACTTAATTGACAAGCAGTTAACTGTGCATTAAAAGTTGATTTTTTTTCTCATGTGTTTAGACATGTTTTTTTGTTATTAAAGGTATGAGGCTGCAGTGGAGCTTTGTAAATGTTTATTGGAAACGTGTCCCATGAACTGCCAATTGTTGGAAGCCCTTGTTGCTTTATATTTGCAAACAAATCAGCACGACAAAGCCAGAGCAGTGTGGCTTACTGCATTTGAAAAAAATCCTCAGAATGCAGAGATTTTTTATCATATGTGCAAATTCTTCATCCTACAGGTAAAAAAAAAAAGCCTCAAAATTCTTAAATATGTTTTTGTGTTTCACATTTTCTTATTCATCCTTTAACATGTTTCAGGCATCAGCCTCTCCAAGGAGCTTTTCCTGGTCTTTTTTCCCTTTGCAGACTGTGTTATATATTTCTTCTGTCTTTGCTATAAATATTCTGTATATACTTCTGCCATTGCCCTTATTATAGTGCTTTGTAATTTTGTTGATAGCTGCTTTATATACTCTACTCTTTGAGGGCAAGAATCATGTCTTAACCAGATTTAGAGCCTCCAACACACCTCACACAGTGCTAAACATGTAATAGAAGCTTATTAGACAATTGGTGGATATGGTATATCGGGTGTTAAGCTGTTTAATGGTTAGTTGACTTTAATTGGAGATCAAGATATAGAAGTTCTCTCTACCTCCACCTATTCAAGAAACTTAATCTGATCAGTGTTTTGTTTTTTTTTTAAGGGCTTTTTCCTCCCTTGAAAAGAATTTTTTAAATGTTTTTATGTTTATTTTTGAGAGGCAAAGGCAGGGTCGGGGGTGGGCTGTGCAGAGAGAAAAGGAGACAGAGAATCCCAAGCAGGCTCCATGCCGACTTGGGGCTCGAACTCAAAAATCATGAGATCATGACCTGAGCCTAAATCAGGAGTCAGACGCTTGACCAACTGAGCCACCCTGGTGCCCTCCTCCTTTGAATGATATAATTAAACACTGTAAGTCTAATGTATATCCTTCCTCTCTTTTTAAAAAATAGAATCAAGGAGATAATCTTCTTCCATCTTTGCGGAAATTTATTGCATCCTTCTTTAAACCTGGGTTTGAGAAATATAGTAACTTGGATCTGTTTCGGTAAGTTTGTAGAACTCTTGACTTATAGAAGAAAGAGAGTATAGTTTAGTGGAAAAACTACATTTTTTTGTGTGGGTTGATCATATTTTAGACTGATGTAAAAAAATACTTGAACATTCTTATAGAACTATTATGAGGGCAGTAGAACTTAATAAAAATGGAGAAAAGAGGTAATACGCATTCCTTGGAGTAGAGACACTAACAAAGGAAGGATTATATTAACATCATGGTGACTCATCCTGCTTTTAATTTATTATTGTTCATTTTAGTACTTAATACTATAGCAGTGAATTATCGGAGACAATCTCAGTGATTTCTGAAAAAATGAATTTTAATTTATTTGGTGAGCTCATGTAGATGTAAATAATATGCCTTTTACTTTTTTTTTTTAAATCTAAAGAGAATTGCTCTAGCCTCTGAAATACTGAGTGGGAAGCTTTCAGGCAATCTTTTTCAACCACTTTCTCAGTAATTTCCAGAGAGCTCTATATTTACTGCCTTTGCTTGCTTAGTTGTGAATTCTTACTCTAACAATAATAGGAGGCCACAGCCAATCCTGAGGAATTACTTCTGGGTGGACTTCTCTTCCCTTCCTCCCCATCCCTCTAGGGGTCAGCAAAGTTGTTTTTTTTATAAATATTTATTTTGAGAGAGAGGGAGTGAGAGAGAGCATGCACAGATGGGGGAGGGGCAGAGAGAGATGGAGAGAGAGAGAATCCCAGGCAGGCTCCACACTCAGCTCGGAGCCCTCAGCGTAGAGCCCAATACAGGGCTTGACCCACAACCTTGAGATCATGACCTGAGCCTTTGGCCCAAGAGTTGTATGCTCAGGTGTTCCACCAAACTTTTTTCTTTTCTTTTCTTTCTTTCTTTTTTTTTTTAATGTTTATTTTGGAGAGAGAGAGACAGAGCTTGAGCAGAGGAGGGGCAGAGAGAGAGGGAGACACAGAATCCGAAGCAGGCTCCAGGCTCTGAGCTGTCAGCACAGAGCCTGATACGGGGCTTGAACTCATGAACCACAAGATCATGACCTGAGCCAAAGTCAGATGCTTAACTGATTGAGCCACCCACCTGCCTCGCAAACTTTTTTTCATAAGGGCTAGATAGTAAATATTTTAGGCTTGCAAGCTGTGTGGTCTATCACTTCTTGTTACCTATGCTGTTTAGGAAGAAAGTAGCCATAGACAATATATAAATGAATGAGCATGGCTGTATTCTAATAAAACTTTATTTACAAAAATAAGTTTGCTGATCCCAAATCAAACAGCATCAAAAAGAAAATATTTTATCATAACATACTCTGTCATTTTATGTTAGGAAGAACTGAGAGAAGGAAGACCTAAGTTAAATATCTCCTAAAAATTTTGTAGAAAATAGTGCAGATAAAATTTTGGTTTTAAATATGTAAGTCAAAAGCTTGCAAATATTTTTCTTTTCTTAGGTGCTTCCTCTGCTTATCCCACAGTGTAGCAGTGTTATATGAAAACATTTTCTAAAAGTAACCCACATTTTGTTAATTCAGTGGTCCATCTACCCTAGAATATCAGTTTTACTTGAGATTTGGCAAAAGTTGGGGTCACTATTCTTTTCCTAGACTTGAGTCTTTATGTCTGTCCTCTTATGGTAACCAGTTTATTGACGTAGTGACTTTAGTACTGTTTCTGAAATTCTTTCTGCTCTATTAATCTAGATTAATATCTTACAGTTAATTACGAAAGAATAATTTAAAATACAAAATAATGGAGAATAAGTAAACTATCTGTAAGAAACTTAGAGATTGTTCAGCTTCCTCATGCTGATTTTGTCTCTGTCAAGTTAGATTGCTTTAATGTCTCAAACTTAGGCACAGGACAGATCTAAAGCTGAACTTTTTACAGACTTGCTGGTTCTGATCTTCCCTTGGGCATGGAGGTAATTGGTTTAGCTTAAAAGAAGATGCTGCCAGTTTCTGCTGTGGTAACTAATCAGAGATCTTCAGATCTTCTTGATGTCAGCTTAATGAAGGAGACTGAATAACTGTCAATAAAAATTTGGAAAGGGGCTGCCTCCTAATAATCTTCTATTGTTTACTAAGTCACCTTGCCTTATGAAATGTTTCATGGTAATAGTCCTAATTCATAATACACCAAGAGTTACAAGGAAAAGGTATCTTGTGCTTAGTTTAGACAATACTGAAGACCTTATTTACACAGTGTGCATTTTTTGTTCATTTAGGAAATCTTTTTTGAGTCAGTTATTAGGAGAATGGCAGTAGGTGAGATAGTTGTTAGCATTGTCATACTTCTTATTGATGTTGATAAAAATATTAATTTATGAATAGAGTCAAGATTTATTTAATACGGTAAGTCGATGCTCTTAATAGGTTCAAAATATTTTTTTTTTATTTCATGAGTAGAAATTGTGAAACAATACTAAGAATTTTGTATGTGTTGTAATATTTACATGGAGTTGGGTTCTATCATTTCCCTTTCTATGTAACTTTTAATAAAAAGACAACTAGATAAGGTAATTTTCATGTGTTTCAAATCAATTTGGAGATTAGTAGATAGCCACAGAAGTTAACCAGGGGATTTTATTCAGTGTACTGAAGTTAGCTTAGGGATGGAGTCTTAAATAGATTAGATTTGAAGTCGTCTCTTCTTAACCTCAGTTTTCAGTTGACAAAACTAGTATCCTTAGAAGTCAAGTGATTAAATGACAGTAATACAGCTAGTTAAGGCCAAGTCATCAGCAGGATAATAACCTGACTCCTAAATGTCCTGTTTTTTTTCCCTTGCTTATGGTTCCTCCTGCCCTCTGCCTCCATACAGTTTCTCTAATCCATTAAAACTGAGTTCCTTGAAATAATTTTTTTTTCTTGAAATAATTTTTAAATCCAAGATTAAATAGTTACACTAGATTGTCATTGTTGAGGTTAATGTATTTCCTTTAAAAACATTGTCCCTACAGATGTTGGTAAATGTACACAAAAATTCAGATTATTGGGGAGAGACCTAAATTAGAGTCAAATAGATTTCTTTACTGATTGACTTCATAGAATCTTTAATATGCTATTAAACACTCTATTGTGGCTTTTTATAAGAGTGCGCTATAATTTTCAGTGTTTCCCAGTTTTACTTGATTATGGACCTCTTTTGACAAGTATCTTATGGACCGATATGCTACCGAATACACTTTGATATGTCTAAAAGGCTATGTGTGTGTATGTGAGGAAGAGATTATTTTCAGATATCAACTTTTATAACTCTTAAATAATTTTTTTTTTTTACAAAAATGTATAGATTTTGTGGAGAAATTTTAGATACATAGTAATCTCATTTGTTCTCTGTTTTTAATTAGATGATTATGGTGGTTTATTTAATTTGGGGCTGGGGCATAGAATGAATTCATTTTTGAAGAGTTACTCGTGTAGGTATAAAATAATAGACTGTGTGATGCTAGAGATGGGACCAAAGCAGTATGGTATACATGTGAAAATAAAGTATACTTCAAGGACATTTAAGTTGAAACAGAGGTCTTTTTTGTTTTGTTTTGTTTCTGTTTTTCTTAAGTATTAGTAATCCATGTGTGCATAGGCATAATTTCCAACAGTGTTTTTTTGTTCGTTTTTTTCCAGGTATCTTTTAAATATCCCAGGACCACTTGACATTCCAGCCCGTTTATGTAAAGGGACTTTTGATGATGAGTTGTTTAACCACCAGGTTCCTTATTTGTGGCTGATTTACTGGTGAGACATTATCTAACATGGAGAGAAATGTTGCATATTAGGCTTGCATTTGTTATTTATTACCAAATTACCTTGTGTTAAAGTTAACTTGATGCTAAAGTCATTGAAGCAAAATTGAAGGGACATACTTTATACATTATTAAAGGTTTATACATTATTAAAGAAGAAACATCAAAAGAAGAATTCCATTCTAATATCTGTGATGTTTAAATATACATTGTCATTCCTTTACTAATCGAAGTGAACTGTAGACATACATTGTTTTCCTTCATTTTTAAAACAGCCTTTGTCATCCTCTTCAATCAAGTATTAAAGAGACAGTGGAGGCATATGAGGCAGCATTAGGGGTGGCCATGAGATCTGATATAGTGCAGAAGATTTGGATGGAGTAAGTTTAGTTCCTCTTAATAAGAATGGGATTTGGAATAAGGGGATATGGTGGGGGGAAAGGGGTGATCAGTTTTCTGAGTGAGAGACTCGCTGCCTTAATTATTCTAAATTATAATATTTTTCTTTTGGCAGTTATCTTGTCTTTGCCAATAATAGAGCTGCTGGATCCAGAAACAAAGTCCAAGAATTCAAATTTTTTACTGATTTAGTGAATAGATGTTTGGTTACAGTCCCTGCCCGATACCCCATTCCTTTTAGCAGTGCTGATTACTGGTCCAACTATGAATTTCATAATAGGGTAAGAACTTAAAACTTTTTTCTTTAGATACTTGTACAAAAGAAGGGGACTTGGAAAAATGACAGTAAAACTCCTGTTTTTTATCAAGAGAGCTTTGTAGGACCACTTTCCTAGCATTTAATGTTATTCTTGACCGTGTTTCCTGCTTATCTCTTAAATCTAGGAACAGAGCCCTTTAAGGTTCAGTTAAGATAAATGTGTATTTTGATTCTTATATTTAAGAAAAATTAACATTGAAGCAAAACTGAAGAAATGTTAAGGTTTAATACATATTAAAGAAGAAAGATCAAAAAATGTAATTATAATAATATCTAATGTTTTGCTTGATTAGTTGGAAATTCACTGAATGAAAAATTCCATAATGTACAGTGGAGCTACTTTTTTTTGGTTAATACTGTGTTAAGTGAATATAACTATACATAGGGCATAAGAAAGCTGAAATTAGATGTTGTTTAGAAATTTAATAGTAGAATAGAACTAATGATCTATTTATAAGGTTATTTCCTTATAAGAAAGGAAGCAAAGGTTTGTTTTAGTTTCTTTTCAGAGACCCCTTTTATTCAGGGCAGTGTAGGCTAAAATTTCCTGTTAAAGCTCCATGTAGACTAAAACATATATGTATTCTATTTTTTGGTGGGATGGTTTGTTGCTAATCGGGATAACCAATTATTATGCTTTGTACTTCTATGCCATTCTTTATCCCAGGATCTCAAACCACTTTATGGACATTAAGTCATTTACACACGGGCATTCCATGAGCAAGATGTGGCAGGTATTATTAGTCCTATGACTTGCCCAGCTATACAGCAAGTAAAGGTAGACTCAGGAATGAAAACCTGGACTCCTGGCTTCTTGTCAGTGTTCTCAGTCCATGGCTATCATCACTAGATCATATTTCCTAATTCATATTTGGAAAGTCACTAATATAATTAATGGTAGGAACTGTAACTCACAGCATCATACATTATTATAATTTATACATTCATGTCTTAAAGACCATTTTGGTTTTCTCATTAAAACATTTAAGTAATTGGATTTCACATTTTGTTGCATTTATTTTCCCCCCGTCAACCTTTCCAGGTTATTTTCTTTTATTTGAGCTGTGTTCCAAAGACTCAGCATTCCAAAACCTTGGAACGGTTTTGCTCAATTATGCCAACTAATTCTGGACTTGCACTGAGGTAAGAAAAAATAAAATTCTTTTCAATCTCAGCTCAGTATTATATAGCTTTTCATATAAAATTATTCTTAAAAACGTGACTAAAAGTAGTCTGTCCTTTACTATTTTCTCGCTGATATATACTACTTTAATTTCAGAGTTAAGCAATATACAGCTTCATATAAAAGTCAGTATAAAACTCTGATAACTTCAGAAAACTGCAGGTTTTAAGGGGCATATAATTCAAGTAAAGTTCATTTGTGTCCCTAAGCACATACCATCTGTCCTTAGCACATGCATAATAAGCAATAATCATGTTTTACATAGCAAAGAAATATTACTTAAGAGGTTTGTAAAGTGTTATTACAAAGATAGCAGCCAACTGTATATATTTTGGTTATTATGACTTGTTTTCATATATGTCAGTTGCTCTCAAGTATTAACATGCATCAGAATCTCCTGGGATATTTGTGTAAAATACAGATCCCTGGGGGTGCCTGGCTGGCTCAGTTGGTAGAGCCTGTGACTCTTGATCTCAGGGTCATGAGCTCAAGCCCCACATTGGGTGTGGAGCATTCTTAAAAATACAGATTCCTGAGCTTGAGCCCTCAAATCACATTTGAGAAACACTTATGTACGGATTTCATATATTGAACTGGAGATTTCTGAGCATCTCTTTGTAGTTTTTCTATTCCAACAGAGTAAACTTATTTTCACTGTCAAGAATTGTGCTTTTTAATTCAAATTGGTACCCTACATGCTAATGCCTTGGCTTGTACTTGTGCAGTCATTCCCACTGCATTGTGTTGTGTCTTATGTTTCTAAGTTTGTTTTGTGGATCATAAGGTACATAAATTTATCAAATATTTCCTTATGTGTTAAAATATTTACATTCCACTTAGCCTGTGTGTGGGAAAATGTATGAGGTTGAAAAAAATTTGAAGGTCTGAGGCTGCAACAAAAGTAGTGTTCCATAATAAAAATTCTTAGTAAACATTCTAGTCTTTGGAAGCTAATACAGAAATTTCTATTATAAGGCATCACCTTTGGTAAAACATTTGAAAAATATAAAATGTAGTATTTTGACTAGTTTCTGTTATGATAGAATTATAGGCATTATAGGAAAGGTAGTTTAATTGTTGGTTTTGTTGGTAATGCTCCACTTCTGTATTTTGATAGTTACTTCCTTGTGATCATTCTTGTCTTTTTTTTTTTTGAGAATAGAGAACTTAATAATTAGTCACTGTACTTACATTTTAGCCCAAGAAACATTCATATTTACGTCTACTCTGTTTAATAAAGAAAGAAAAATACAAGGAAATTGCATTAATATATCTAGTCATTATAAAAACTTTGGGGGAGGGAGTGCTTGGAGGGAATGCTTTAGTGTAGGAATACATGGACCTTATTCTACTTTATTGAACATGGCATGGATCTTGACTGGGTATCTTGCTAGCTTGCTTATTCCTGTCCCGGGGTGATTTTTGTAAGAGGTATTCTAGAATCACGTGCTGAATAGCCTTGAGGGAATTTAACTGATCAAAAATTGTACCTCATCAAACATTCTGCTCATAGAGCACATTGGGGGTTCCCTACACTTACAGTGCCTTGTTCATTTTCCTGAATGTACTTTGCAGGCTACTTCAACATGAATGGGAAGAAAGCAATGTTCAGATTCTGAAACTTCAAGCCAAGATGTTTACATATAATATTCCAACATGCCTGGCCACCTGGAAAATGTAATGCAGCAATCATGTACATGTTTTTATAGCTATTGCTTTTATTTGTAAGGTTTGCTCCAGACAGGTAAATCTGAAATGACATCTATGTTTTTTTTTCCTGGACAGATCTCTACTCTAATTTAGATTTGTTTTTGTCACTTGCTGAGGTTTTCTACCAAGAGTAAGGGAGTGCTCGTTAACAATTGCTTTTAAAAGCAAAAATGGGTAGAATTTGAATTTTTTTTTTGCGGCAGAACATTTAGGTAACAGTAGTGTTATCAAACAAATCTGTTATACACATTTTAAGACCATCTTTTTTTTAAATGTGTGGGTTTCCCTCCCCCCTTTTATAGTCTGATGTCTTTTTTTTTTTTTAAAGCTATTAAGAGTGCCAGGTGTTTTTACTAGTAATTATGAGTATTTTTCATGAACGTTATTTATGTTCAAAACACTGGTCTGCTTAATTCTTGTAAAGTTGATAAAAATTGTTGAATTTTTCTTTTCACTATAGGTTACCCTCCTTGGAAGTTTAGCCTGTTACTTTCAGGAAGTTTTGTACTCAGATTCCCACAGTCAGTATTCTGCCAGTGGTAGTATCTCATTTCGTTCAAAGATATATAAATTTTTCTTTTCCCTTTTCTATATTCCTTTGTTTTTTCTTAGAGCCATTGCTGCTGAGATTGTTCTAAAGGGACAAAGAGAGGTAAGCTATGATTATCAGATGGGTCACTTTGTTTTTAAGCTGTTCTGCCCCTTTTGTTGACTTCTCAGTTTAAAAGGATTAATGCATAGATGTTACCATGCTAAGAACTCTAAATGTTTGGAAACTTGAAAACCCAGTGTAACCATTTTGTATTTTGTGAGGTACCAGTCAAATAATTAGGGTTATAAAGGTGTTTTTCATCATGTTTCCTGATGGAATTGTGTGTATATCTATCTTATAGGTCCACCGTTTATATCAGAGAGCCTTACAGAAGTTACCTCTTTGTGCATCACTGTGGAAAGATGTAATGCTTTTTACCTTTTATTTCATCTTGAAGTTTTCCTATAAATTTTCTGCATGTGCCATATCCATTGATGTGGTGATGCTCAAAATCTAGCTAAGTCTTACTTCTGTGCTTCCCTGTCTTTTACAGCAACTCTTGTTTGAAGCATCAGAAGGAGGTAAAACTGATAACCTGAGAAAACTAGTTTCCAAGTGCCAAGAGATTGGAGTCAGCCTAAATGAGCTCTTAAATTTAAACAGTTACAAAACAGAAAGCAAGAATCACTGAACACTGGGTGCAGTCAGTTCTAAGTCCTTATAATAATTGCCAAAATTATTTGAATGATCCTTCAAGATTAGGCTGATCCCTGGCTAAGGTCTGCGTAAGGCAGACAAGCATTTTACTGATCATATCAAGTCCCCTACAATATCCTATCCTCAAAACCGGAAGCAATGAACATGACCCTCTTCGGTTGGATAAATGAACTTCCTGTTTGGCCTACTTCTAGGCCCTGCCAGATTCTCATAACATCATGTACGTAAGTATAGTTCCTCAAAGTGACTGACATTTATTTTAATTTTGCTTTGTTTTTGTTTTTATTTTTTACTTTCCCCCTTTTCTTTACGTTGTGCTATTCCTGATTCACTTGACACACTCTGATGCCTGAGAGATTCTTGTTGGGATTTAATTTCCAGGGCTGTGTTTACAGTAAAAACCAGGCAGTCCCTTTTAGTTCTTCTTCTTTTAAACCTTTGAGATTCTTCATTGCAGGATTTAAAACTTAAGCAGTCCATCTTAAGGAAAGTGTAACTGCCATGGCCACAAGTCTGCTAGTTGCACTTGAATGCTCTAACAGGGTTGTTTATTGCCCTTTCTACGTTCTGGACTCCTTGCTGAGACTGTTTAACTTGAAGATTAAAGAAACTATTGCAAATGCCAGTGCATCAGAACCTAAGAGTGGTCAAATATTATGTGCAATTTTTTTGTAAAGAAATTTTAATTTATAATAAAGTTTAACAGTTTAAAGAACAGTTAATATTTGAACTGCTTTGTATTGAAATACTACTTTGTAGTATTAAAATTGTTTATAAACAAAATATTTTTAATATAAGTTAACTTTTTAAAAAACGTTGCTGTCTTTATTCACTTTTCACACACACATGGTGGGAAAGGGTTCCAATACGAGATACGGATTTTCACTGTAATTATATCCTAGCCTGCTTTCCCTTAAACATTCCAATGACTTCTTGATTTATGAGAAGATAGGTTCTGTTCTGTTTTGAGGACAGTAGCAGGTTTGCATTACCTTTAAATTCCTCGTTCTCCGAACCCAGTGTTTAGAAAGTATCTCTCAACTGTAGTTTGAATGAGTTGCTTAGTGACATGCTCTCTTATGTTGAATATCATTATGATCAAATATAGAGGAGACTTTGGAGGTCTTTTTCCTAGTCTATAGTCGGTTGTTTGCACCTGGTAGAAAATTGGTTAATGATACACACACACACTTTCACAAATCTGGTTTTATAGCTACAATTCAATCTGATTACTGGAGACAGAGCAGCAGCCCCATGAAATAGTAGGCAAATTTGTACACATGTGTATTTGTATAATGCTTAGTCAAAATAAAATCATGTTTTGAGGCCCAACTGTGTGCCTACCAGACGGTGCATATTTGGTAGTAAGTGCTCTTGGGTGAGGTCAGGAATGAAACCCACTTATCTAGTGTCTTTCATTAAATCAAAAGAGGCTAATTGATTTTTCTCTAAAACCAAAGAAATTTGGATGGAAGACAGTAATCACAGAGGGGTGTGTTCCTCCATTGTATGCATTTAACTGTTTAACCCTGAAAGCTTTTCCTGCTCTATTTGGAAACCATTGTTAGGTGCTTAGAAAAAAATTTCCAGTCTGTCCCCTCGTAGTGTAACAGTTTTGATGTTAATTAACTGAAATGTCTCAGTTTTTTGCAGACAGTGATAAGTCTTGAACTTTTGTATATTCTTAAACTTACCATTTGTTGCATTAACAATTCATCAGCAGTAATTTTTATCTCTTTTTAAAAAAAGAATACTTTGCATTGGTGCATCAGCTCCATGGTCCTGCCATGCAGGCTATCCGCAGTGACAACTCCAGGAGTCGCTGTTACACTGTGCATAGTCATGCAGAAGACCTAGCATTTGTTAAGCAGCTGTTTCCTTTTTGATCAGTTGTCATACTGCTATTTAAAATCAAGAAGCTTGGGGTACCTGACTGGCTCAGTCAATAGAGTATGTGACTCTTGATCTTGGGGTTCTGAATTCGAGCCCCACGTTGGGGGTGGAGTTTACTTCAAAAAATAAAAAATGGGCACCTGGTGTCTCAGTCGGTTAAGTGTCCAACTTCCGCTCAGATCATGATCTTGCAGTTTGTGGGTTCGAGCCCCAACTCGGGCTCTGTGCTGACAGTTCGGAGCCTGGAGCTTGCTTTGGATTCTGTGTCTCCCTCTCTCTGCCCCTCTCCTGCTCTTGCTCTGTCTCTTTCTCTCTCTCTCTCTCTCTCTCTCTCTCTCTCTCTCTCAAAAATAAACATTTTAAAAAATTTTAATAAAAAAACGTTTTTAAAAAGTAAAATCAAGAAGCTATTGTATAAAAATTATATTGCTTTTAAGATACCTCTTATGTCACCCTTCCTTCCTGTCATTTTACAAACTCCCTTTAATCTCCCCTCCCCCCAAAAGCAAGTACTGCTTACAAGTGAGGTATATGTTTTGGTCATCCTTCTGTATTTATCAGTTTTAAAATTAAGTGCTTTCAACATATAATAATTTGAATATTAAAACTCAATAAACTTGATAAAGGTTTTAATAACCTGATATTAAACTTGACAAAGTTACTGTGGTAGCATGAATATACTACTTAACATAGCGTATGACAAAGTCTTTGGGCAGAGAAATGGCCTACCGTCAGGAAAGGTTAGTCATTGAGAACTGCAGTTCTTTGCACTCCCTTAGTCCTACCGGTGGGGGGGAAACACAAAAGAGGCATTTTAGGCTTTGGGGCTTTATCTCTGATAAAGGAAGTGGTGTGGCAGATTGCGGTGTATTTTTATGTGTTTTTCTTCATTTTAGAGAACAGCCTAATATTTCTATTTGCCTTTTAACGGAAAGTGGACCTTGTAACATTGTTGTCACTGGATTATCTAAGGCGGTTTGCTTTCAATTAAAGGGCATATAAACCTACATCATAAAGCAAGCAAGAATCTCCAGGTGCAACATCTAAGAGCTAAAGGCACTAAGCAGACAAGCAGAAGGTGATTAAGACTGACAACAAATGTAGAGAGACTTTATTGAAGATTGTAGTTCAAATATTTATTTTTCAAGGTGGTTGAAAAAGTAGGAACATATGGCTGTAATACAAAACAGGGCCAATATTCTTGCTTAAAGCTGTCATGTGTTCACAGATAAGTCATAATTTCCTTAGTCTGCTTTCATATCTGCACGTTAACATTAGTTCGACTGAAGAACGGGGAAATAAAATTTTAGTAACCTTTTAGGTTTGGATATTATGTCTGAAAATGTATCATTGCCCCTCCGTGAGAAATAATAGTAATTATACAGAACATTTTGGAATAAGAACTGATCAAGAGAAGGCAGACTTCTCAAGAACATTTTTGAAATTGTTGCTTTTTTGTCCAACCTCAAATTTCACAGTTCAGTCTATCTTTCCAAGCTGTTTCTTTTATTTTTTTAGGGCTGTTTTCATTTACTTCCAGAAAGTCCCCTCACTTTCTGCAGGTGTTCTTCAGTTGTGCGTTTCTTATTTTGGGGGCCAGTGGACAGCTGCCTAAGGAAATGCTGCCCCACCCTGCTGTTGTTACCATGGCCTGCGGCCACTCACATGGCCTCCTCAGTAATGGCTATGCTGTATTTTGTCAGTACTACTTGATTGAGGTATCTGCAATAAATGTGAAGAGTTTTTTTTTTTTTTTCTGACATCTTTGAGGTAGATAATAGCTGTGTCTTTTGTAGTAAAATGGATGTAGAATTTTCTCCGCTTTTTTTTTTTAATTTTTTTTTCAACGTTTTTATTTATTTTTGGGACAGAGAGAGACAGAGCATGAACGGGGGAGGGGCAGAGAGAGAGGGAGACACAGAATCGGAAACAGGCTCCAGGCTCTGAGCCATCAGCCCAGAGCCCGACGCGGGGCTCGAACTCACGGACCGCGAGATCGTGACCTGGCTGAAGTCGGACGCTTAACCGACTGCGCCACCCAGGCGCCCCTTTTCTCTGCTTTTCATTTCATTGATCTTCACAAGAGAGACGCACAACAAGTTTTCAGAGACTCCACAGTGCAGAATCACATTTTTTTGTTTGTTTCAGAATCAATTTGAGCTTTGTGCTAGACATTGCAGATACAAAGATGAAAAAGGCTCTTGAGTCTAACAGAACAGAAGAGTATATGCCAAGGAAGCATTTTCAAAGGAGCTCCAAGTTTGGGCTGAGAAAGGTTGGGAAAGTCTTCATGGCTAAGTGAATTATTGGCTAAGTCATAAAATAGGAAAAATTAAGGCCCGTAATATTTCCAAAAATTACGTGCTACTTGCACCTGAGTATTATGGAAAGGTTTACATGTTTAGAAACCTATGCATTTGTTAAAACTTCCTAAAAAGCTGCTTTGACTTTGTACTAATTCATTCACAACTGACTTTATTAAACATGATGACAGGTATGGCATGTAAAACTCCATAGCAGCCACATCCGTCCAGAAGAAAGAACTCTTAGGGCACATTGTACTTCAAAATCCACATGAACGTGCTGAATAGAAGTCAGTTTTATCAGGCCCAATTTAAACAGCCTTGATGTGGAGAGTCATTGGAATTCTAACTGCTGCAACTAGTTTTCTTTTTTTCTTTTTTTTCCCCTAACTCCTTGGATAATCCATGAATGAAAGGCTGCTCTCAACATTTACTAGCATCTGCAAATGCTATGGAGCCCTGTTTTAATCCCAGTCAAGGCTACAAAGTTCTGTTCCATGACTCTTAAGACTCAGTTAATTTTTTATCTATATAGAACTACCTGGAGAGAGCCCAGTGTTCAATGATTTAAACTGGTTTTTCCAAACGACACATTTCAGCCCAACACAAATGTTTTAATGTAGAATTCAGTAATGCTGGGAATTTGAAATATTTCAGTTGGGAAGCAAAAAATTTACATGAATTTAGAAGGAACATATGCTTCCTGCTTTCATCAATAAAGCAGAAGATCCACACAGGCCAATTTGATTGGTCTTACATGATGTGACTTTGCTGTGAGTGCTGGTGGGCCTGAATTTTTTCCTCTAGTAAGGTACAACTACTGCATAGAAGACCACGAATAGAATATCAAGAGTGTCTTGAGTCCATTGTATCACAAACACTATGGAATAACGAATATTTTCCCTTTGTGGAAGAGGTTAATCAATTTGGGGGCCACCCAAAATATAAATGAATGTGACTCTTCAAAGGGCTATCTTCTATGAATTAAAAGCCTAATCCAAACAAGAAAACTATTTGCACAGCTGTCCTAGAAGAGAATACTGCACTTACCCTTAAATTGGTCATTTAAAAGCTTCAAGATTTGATCAACTTCAGCCAAAATCAAAGGTAGATTTACAATATTGTTTGGTCAATCAAGCAAATTAAATCTTGCAAATGTTCTTACCTAGTGATGTAAACATTGTGAAAGAAGAATAGCCAACAGCCTAAGGGAGCTGAACCAATTAGGAAGATAGAGGACTGATGAGCTGTTTGCATTAATGGAGATAATCGGGATATCTGCTGCCAAGGCCAAAACAAACACTCAGTTTAGCACATCATACAGTCAAAATTATGAAACTGCCTGTGGATAGATTTGGCATTTCATGCTGGTTGAAATGGAGCTACAAAGAAATCATTTCAGGAAATAGAGGAGTATAGACCAATGTGAGTAATGAAAAAAACACGTATCTAAAAGATCTGGATGTTAGATTTCGTTCCACCACTAGCTGTGTAATCGTGACAGGTCATTTCATCGCTTCTTGTTTCCACATATATAAAATATGGAAATATATGCATTTACCTCAGTGGTGTTGAGAGATAGTATAGCAGAAATTATCTTTTAACACTAAGGGTAGTATTTTGAGTTGGGGATCATTTTCCAAAACTTGAGGGCAAAGAGATGCTACAAAATAAGTCATTGTTTTGTTTTGGATGTACTTTCGTTACTGTCAGTTGGAGCATATGTCCATACCCAATACTCAAGCATGAGTTAGTTGCTATCTCTCGGTAAGAGACACAACAGAAAGCACTACCATCTAAATTCAGTGGTGTTACTGCCCAAAATAACAGGTAAAACTATCCACTAGCAGATGGTCTTAACGTCAGGTTAAATAAAACGGGATCAATATGAAGATCCTCTGTTATCAATTCCGAGGTTTCTCAGCATGGTAGCTGGGCTTTTTTGTGTGTGGTGTAAGGAGGATAAAAACTACTTAATTCAGGACCCAGTTTTCACTTCTTGATGGGTCTAGAAAGAATTAATGGCCAATATAAGTGTAGAGAGTAGCCAATAATTCTAGTCACTTTCCACACTTTTTATTGGAGTTGCCTATGAAGGGCATGGCACCATTGGCCAATTTAAACTTATTCTTGCAGGCCAGAAGTAACAAATGATTTAATCAGGCAAGAGTTTGCATGATCCCCAAGCTGGAAAACCATCCTTCCAGGACATTCTTTAAAGAGAAGGGAATTGTCTTTTTTTCCTTTTTAACCATAATTTTACTTTTTACTGTAATGAGACCAATCCTGGTGGAAGCTCTGCTTCCATTGGTGGAAAGAGGGAAAAAAAATCACAGAATGAACACAGCATAATTGGTAGCATTCACTTTTGGTTATGGGTTAATGTGGCACTAAATAAAAGCAATGTGATCTACTGGGGAGAATAAAAAGGATGAGTCAAAATAGCCAAGAGTAAAATCCAGGGTTTCCATTATGTTGCAAATGAGCCTCCTAAGGTAGGACTGAGAAAAACGAAACCGGCAGTGGCTTAAACGAGGTGGAAGTTTCTCTCTGAGGTAAAAATCCAAGTATGGAGACGGGCTGAGTGGCGTGGCACTCCATGGTGATAGAGTCCTAGGCACCTTCTGTCTTGTTGCTCTGTCCTGCGTGACCTCCGTTCTCAAGAGGGCTGCTACATGTGGTTCTGCTGGTCATTTCCTGCACATGGCCAAAAGCCTGAAATAACAGGGGTTGAAATAAGCCCACAATCACAAGCATCCTAGGCCACTGGAAGAGTTGGCCTGGGGAAAGGAGGGCCTTTTTTTAATTCACACAGAGGGATCACCTGGACCCCAAGTTTTATGGGAAGGTGGGCCTTTCTCTAAATTGCATAACAGCCCTCTGGTTGGTGGTCCTGATGATTCAAGACAGCTTTTCCAGCCCCAGCCCTTTTGTTCACATTCTGTTTAGCAGGAAAGAAGAACAAGGAGAACAAACTTCCTCTCTTAAGAGTACTTCCCAGAAGCTGAACATAACCACATCTGCTTTGTCTCATTGTTTAGAACATAGACACTTGGCCACTTCAAGGGAGGCTGGGATATTCAAGGATGAAGAACAGAATACATAATTTGGGGACAGCTAAGCATCTCTGCCACACCACCATCAAAGAGTAAACAGACTATAGGATGAGGTTAGTGACTTGAACCTAGCTTGTTCTAATCTCTAAACAACTTTCTAATGGCAAACCACTAAAATCCCTTCCAGTTCTATAGTCCTACTCTATAAATCTTTAGTTTGGTATAGAAAAGCAGAAAGTGCATTTCCCAGACTTAGCCGGTTAATGTAGGTTCGGGGGTGGGCATTTAATAAGAGCTAACAATTGAGGCCTTACTGCCAAGTGCTTGAGGTTTATTAACTTAATTAAATTCTCACAACAACCCTATGAAATATTGTTATAATCCCCATTTTACAGGTGGCAAATGGAGTCCAGAGGAGTTAACTAAGTCACCAACATAGTAAATGACCGACCCAGGAAGTTAACTGCTGAGTGCATGCCCTTAACTGGCAACCTGAAGTGTACAGTGAGTTGAGTTGGTCCACTGAGAAGCAATCTTGGGGTCTTTGAGGGAATTATTGAGAATCGATCTTTCTTTTTTCTAAGCTAGTAGAATGTAAGCCTGGAGCTGTGATAGCTGCCTCACCACAGCTCTGTGAATGCTGGGAGTCAGCCCCAAGAGGGAAGCCCAGCTGAAGGTGGAAAGAGACCTATTCATGGTGGCAGCAGGATTCACTGTGGCCGAAACCACATACCCCTGGATTTTCCAGGCATTTAAAATTTTTCATTCTCATCAACCACCTCCCTTCCCTCCCTTTTACCCCATACCATTTTTTTTAATGTCTGTTTATTTTTGAGTGAGAGCACGTGTGAGCTAGGGACGGGCAGAGGGAGACGGAGAGAGAGAATCCCAAGCAGAGCCAGGGAGGGACAGAGGGAGAGAGGGAGTGAGAGAAAATCCCAAGCAGACTTGACTCTGTCAGCACAGAGCCTGATTTGGGGCTCCATCTCACGAATCTTGAGGTCAAGACCTGAGCCAAAACCAAGAGTCTGAAGCTTAACCAGCTGAGCCACCCAAGGGCCCCTCCCCCTACCTTTTTTAAATGAGCTGCTGAGATTCAGCAGAGGTTCTTGTCCTCTGACAACATAATAGGTTAACTGAATTCAGCTAAGCTCCTGTGAACCTATGCCTGAAGAACATAAGTAGCATCACGGTTTAAGATCCTGAGGACAGAAAATGGAGTAGGTTCTTACAGCCACATGAGTAAAGCAACTTAAGTAATAACTTTATGTTGAAGTTGAGGGGTCTGTAAGAAGACCAGCCAGAGAGTTGCATATTTAGAAAACGCAGGAAGTGGGGCTGAGAAGACACTCTTCAGAGAAAAAAGTATAGCTTAGTGCTTAAGATCTCTGTACTTTGGATTCAACACCTGCCTGTATGACCTTGGGAAATTTCACTTAACTCCTAAGCCAACATTTGTTCATTAGTGAGATGAGGTTAATATTAGTATTTATCTCACTTGAGATTGTGAGGATAATAAGTTCATACAGGTTAAGAGCTTAGAACAGTGCCTGGGACACAAAATACTCCGTAACATTAGCTATCCATAGCATATGTGAGATTACAGAGAAGTTTGAGGAAGAAGCCTCAGCAATGTAAGTTAGGGCAGCAGTTCAGTGGAACGAGAAGGCTTGTGGTGGGGTTGTCTAATTACTTCATAAACTTCCTGAGAGTAAGGAAGACCTGAAGAAAATATTGAGACAAAGAAAGTGGAATGATCAAGGAAGTTAGCTGTTATATATATTATTGTCAAGTTAGCTTGGACCTATATTTATTTAGCAAAATAAAGTTGTAATGAAGGCTTGGAAACAAAATGGTGCTGATGGATGGGACTAGCACTTGCAAAGAGATGAAAATAAGGTATGTCTTTTTTCTGTTGGAGGTTCGCTAGTGTGGGGAGTGTTTAAAGAGATTACAATGATTCTAGATCATTGGTGGTTCTAGATCTACAGCATCAGGAACATCTGGGAGCTTGTTAGAAATGCAGAATCTCAGGCCCTACCCCAGACCTACTGAACTAGATTCTGTATTTAATAAGATTCCTGGGCGATTTTATGTACATTAAAATTTGAGAAGCACTGCTCTAGGGTAGAGAGGAATTAATGGATTTAAATTTTTTTAATACCAAAGAAGAAGAAATGTCACAAATCATTGGAGTATCTACGTAAATATTTGGAATATAGTGGCTTTGTTTTCTTCAGGCTCCATCTCATTACGAGGTATGTGCCTACCAGGTTTCGGTAACGCAGTACTCACCATGGATCTACATTGTCATCAATGCTCTTCATTCTAAAACTGATGCTAAGGAATAATTCTGGCTCCACAAGTTGTATATCCTTAAGTGCTCCTGAAATTTAAGTGAATGGTAACTCCTTGTTTATTCACAGGAGGCTTGTATTAGTTATGTATTACTGTGTAACAAATTACCCTCAAGCCAAACAACTTAAAGCAACAAACTATTGTATCATAGTCTCTGTGGGTCAGGAATCCAGCAGGGCTTAGCTAGGTGGTTAGGTGGTTTGACTCAGGGTCTTGTAAGGAGTTGAATCCAACTGTTGGCTGGGCTGCAGTCAGTTATCTGAGGCCTAAAAAGAGCTGAAGGGTCTACTTCCAAACTTGCTCTTATAGTTGTTTGTAGGCCTAGGTTTTTTCCCATATGTATGTCTCTGTAGACTGCCTGAGTGGCTTCATGGCATGGTAGCTGGCTCCCCCGAGTGAGTAAGCCAGGGGAAAGAGAGACACACAGAGAAACAGACAAAAAGAGACAGAGGGCATCAAAAAATGGGAGTTGCTGTCTTTTAAAACCTGACATCGGAGATGACAAACCATCACTTCTGCCGTATGCTACTGGTCACACAGACCCAACCTTGGTACAATATGGGAGGGCATTACCCAAGGGTGTAATATCAGCAGGTGGAGATCACTGAGGGGCCATCTTGGAGCCTGGCTACTACAACGGTAGAGGAAGTTCTTCCCTATGAGCAGTGAAAGTCACCCAAGCTCCAGTAACAGGTGGAGCTTGTAGCTAGGAACCTCTTCAGTCTCCATGGAAAGGAAGAGCCCAACCAATACATAACTTACAGATCTCACACCCATCTTTGAACTGCTTCAAGAGCTGCTGATCCAAGCACAAATGGATTTTAGTACTAATTCGATGGGGAAAAGAGAATATGGTAGCAAAGAATACCTATTCAGTCGAGACAGCCTTTATATTCCAAAAAATCTGGATGCAGAAGTGGTCCCAGCAGCTGTTTAATTCATAATTGTATCAAAAAGTGGGGAGGGATGTTTCCTGAAAATAGCCAAACTGATTCCTCTAAACAGGCTATACTTGTCATGAATAATGACCTTCTCACATCAAACATTGGCTTTTTTGGTCTAGAGCCAAAGATGCAGTGAATGATGAGTATAATCAAATTTTGGAGAAACTTCTGCAACTCCTCTTATCCCCAGGCCAGCAGATAGGAAACAAACAAACAAACAAACAAACAAACAAACAAACAGATAGGGGCAATAGGAGAGAGGGAAGATGGCGGCGTAGGAGGACGCTGGGCTCACCGCGCGTCCTGCTGATCACTTAGATTCCACCTACACCTGCCTAAATAACCCAGAAAACCACCAGAGGATTAGCAGAACGGAGTTGCCGGAGCCAAGCGCAGACGAGAGGCCCATGGAAGAGGGTAGGAAGGGCGGCGAGGCGGTGCGCGCTCCACGTACTGGCGGGAGGGAGCCGGGGCGGAGGGGCGGCTCGCCGGCCAAGCAGAGCCCCCAAGTCTGGCTTGCAAAAAGCGGAGGGGCCTGACAGACTGTGTTCCGACAGCAAGCGCGACTTAGCGGCTGGGAGGTCATAAGTTAACAGCTCTGCTCAGAAAGCGGAAAGGCTGGAGGACAAAGGGAAGGAGAGCTGCTGAGCCCCCGGACAACAGAGCTCAGTTTGGTGGGGAACAAAGGCGCTCGCCAGCGCCATCTTCCCCGCCCATCCCCCAGCCAAAATCCCAAAGAGAACCAGTTCCTGCCAGGGAACTTGCTCGCTCCGCGCAAACACCCAACTCTGCGCTTCTGCGGAGCCAAACCTCCGGCAGCGGATCTGACTCCCTCCTGCTGCCACAGGGCCCCTCCTGAAGTGGATCACCTAAGGAGAAGCAAGCTAAGCCTGCCCCTCCTGCCCCTGTGCACCTTGCCTACCCACCCCAGCTAAGACGCCAGATCCCCAGCATCACAAGCCTGGCAGTGTGCAAGTAGCCCATACAGGCCACCCCACCCCACAGTGAATCCCGCCCCTAGGAGAGGGGAAGAGAAGGCACGCACCAGTCTGACTGTGGCCCCAGCGGTGGGCTGGGGGCAGACATCAGGTCTGACTGCGGCTCCGCCCACCAACTCCAAGTATACACCTCAGCACAGGGGAAGTGCCCTGCAGGTTCACCATGCCAGGGACTATCCAAAATGACCAAGTGGAAGAATTCCCCTCAGAAGAATCTCCAGGAAATAACAACAGCTAATGAGCTGATCAAAAAGGATTTAAATAATATAACAGAAAGTGAATTTAGAATAATAGTCATAAAATTAATCGCTGGGCTTGAAAACAGTATAGCTGACAGCAGAGAATCTCTTGCTACAGAGATCAAGGGACTAAGGAACAGTCACGAGGAGCTGAAAAACGCTTTAAACGAAATGCATAACAAAATGGAAACCACCACGGCTCGGATTGAAGAGGCAGAGGAGAGAATAGGTGAACTAGAAGATAAAGTTATGGAAAAAGAGGAAGCTGAGAAAAAGAGAGATAAAAAAATCCAGGAGTATGAGGGGAAAATTAGAGAACTAAGTGGTACACTAAAAAGAAATAATATACTCATAATTGGTATCCCAGAGGAGGAAGAGAGAGGGAAAGGTGCTGAAGGGGTACTTGAAGAAATAATAGCTGAGAACTTCCCTGAAGTGGGGAAGGAAAAAGGCATTGAAATCCAAGAGGCACAGAGAACTCCCTTCAGACGTAACTTGAATCGATCTTCTGCACGACATATCATAGTGAAACTGGCAAAATACAAGGATAAAGAGAAAATTCTGAAAGCAGCAAGGGGTAAACGCGCCCTCACATATAAAGGGAGACCTATAAGACTCGTACTGATCTCTCTTTTGAAACTTGGCAGGCCAGAAACAATTGGCACGAGATTTTCAGTGTGCTAGACAGAAAAAATATGCAGCCGAGAATCCTTTGTCCAGCAAGTCTGTCATTTAGAATAGAAGGAGAGATAAAGGTCTTCCCAAACAAACAAAAACTGAGGAATTTGTCACTACTAAACCAGCCCTACAAGAGATCCTAAGGGGGACCCTGTGAGACAAAGTACCAGAGACATCACTACAAGCATAAAACATACAGACATCACAATGACTCTAAACCCATATCTTTCTATAATAACACCGAATGTAAATGGATTAAATGCGCCAACCAAAAGACATAGGGTATCAGAATGGATAAAAAAACAAGACCCATCTATTTGCTGTCTACAAGAGACTCATTTTAGACCTGAGGACACCTTTAGATTGAGAGTGAGGGGATGGAGAACTATTTATCATGCTACTGGAAGCCAAAAGAAAGCTGGAGTGGCCATACTTATATCAGACAAACTAGACTTTCAATTAAAGGCTGTAACAAGAGATGAAGAAGGACATTATATAATAGTGACAGGGTCTATCCATCAGGAAGAGCTAACAATTATAAATGTCTATGCGCCAAATACCGGAGCGCCCAAATATATAAAACAATTACTCATAAACATAAGCAACCTTATTGATAAGAATGTGGTAATTGCAGGGGACTTTAACACCCCACTTACAGAAATGGATAGATCATCTAGACACACGGTCAATAAAGAAACAAGGGCCCTGAATGAGACATTGGATCAGATGGACTTGACAGATATATTTAGAACTCTGCATCCCAAAGCAACAGAATATACTTTCTTCTCAAGTGCACATGGAACATTCTCCAAGATAGATCATATACTGGGTCACAAAACAGCCCTTCATAAGTTTACAAGAATTGAAATCATACCATGCATACTTTCAGACCACAATGCTATGAAGCTTGAAATCAACCACAGAAAAAAGTCTGGAAAACCTCCAAAAGCATGGAAGTTAAAGAACACCCTACTAACGAATGAGTGGGTCAACCAGGCAATTCGAGAAGAAATTAAAAAATATATGGAAACAAACGAAAATGAAAATACAACAATCCAAACGCTTTGGGACGCAGCAAAGGCAGTCCTGAGAGGAAAAGACATTGCAATCCAGGCCTATCTCAAGAAACAAGAAAAATCCCAAATACAAAATCTAACAGCACCCCTAAAGGAAATAGAAGCAGAACAGCAAAGGCAGCCTAAACCCAGCAGAAGAAGAGAAATAATAAAGATCAGAGCAGAAATAAACAATATAGAATCTAAAAAAACTGTAGAGCAGATCAACGAAACCAAGAGTTGGTTTTTTGAAAAAATAAACAAAATTGACAAACATCTAGCCAGGCTTCTCAAAAAGAAAAGGGAGATGACCCAAATAGATAAAATCATGAATGAAAATGGAATTATTACAACCAATCCCTCAGAGATACAAACAATTATCAGGGAATACTATGAAAAATTATATGCCAACAAATTGGACAACCTGGAAGAAATGGACAAATTCCTGAACACCCACACTCTTCCAAAACTCAATCAGGAGGAAATAGAAAGCTTGAACAGACCCATCACCAGCGAAGAAATTGAATCGGTTATCAAAAATCTCCCAACAAATAAGAGTCCAGGACCAGATGGCTTCCCAGGGGAGTTCTACCAGACGTTTAAAGCAGAGATAATACCTATCCTTCTCAAGCTATTCCAAGAAATAGAAAGGGAAGGAAAACTTCCAGACTCATTCTATGAAGCCAGTATTACTTTGATTCCTAAACCAGACAGAGACCCAGTAAAAAAAGAGAACTACAGGCCAATATCCCTGATGAATATGGATGCAAAAATTCTCAATAAGATACTAGCAAATCGAATTCAACGGCATATAAAAAGAATTATTCACCATGATCAAGTGGGATTCATTCCTGGGATGCAGGGCTGGTTCAACATTCGCAAATCAATCAACGTGATACATCACATTAACAAAAAAAAAGAGAAAAACCATATGATCCTGTCAATCGATGCAGAAAAGGCCTTTGACAAAATCCAGCACCCTTTCTTAATAAAAACCCTTGAGAAAGTCGGGATAGAAGGAACATACTTAAAGATCATAAAAGCCATTTATGAAAAGCCCACAGCTAACATCATCCTCAACGGGGAAAAACTGAGAGCTTTTTCCCTGAGATCAGGAACACGACAGGGATGCCCACTCTCACCGCTGTTGTTTAACATAGTGCTGGAAGTTCTAGCATCAGCAATCAGACAACAAAAGGAAATCAAAGGCATCAAAATTGGCAAAGATGAAGTCAAGCTTTCGCTTTTTGCAGATGACATGATATTATACATGGAAAATCCGACAGACTCCACCAAAAGTCTGCTAGAACTGATACATGAATTCAGCAAAGTTGCAGGATACAAAATCAATGTACAGAAATCAGTTGCATTCTTATACACTAACAATGAAGCAACAGAAAGACAAATAAAGAAACTGATCCCATTCACAATTGCACCAAGAAGCATAAAATACCTAGGAATAAATCTAACCAAAGATGTAAAGGATCTGTATGCTGAAAACTATCGAAAGCTTATGAAGGTAATTGAAGAAGATTTAAAGAAATGGAAAGACATTCCCTGCTCATGGATTGGAAGAATAAATATTGTCAAAATGTCAATACTACCCAAAGCTATCTACACATTCAATGCAATCCCAATCAAAATTGCACCAGCATTCTTCTCGAAACTAGAACAAGCAATCCTAAAATTCATATGGAACCACAAAAGGCCCCGAATAGCCAAAGTAATTTTGAAGAAGAAGACCAAAGCAGGAGGCATCACAATCCCAGACTTTAGCCTCTACTACAAAGCTGTCATCATCAAGACAGCATGGTATTGGCACAAAAACA